>NC_143013.1:167496018-167821435 GCF_055824585.1 Amblyomma mixtum | reverse complement strand
AAGCTTCTGAACGCCCTCTTTGCTCAAGAGGTTTTTCCTTCAACCAAATATGGCTTTCGAAAACTGTGGAAGCTTCAGCAGTCAAAAATGGTGAGCATTCATGCCTTCTGCCCGACTTGCCAGTTCTTAATTGATGGCAATGGTACCAGCCACTGGCGTTGCCGAATTTGTTCAGAAGTTGCAAGCCTAGGAGAGGTTTTGAAGAAGGGGAGCTTTTTCATCACTCTTAACTTGAAGCGACAACTGCTACAGCTCCTGCAACGCATGGGCAAAATAGTTGGAAGCAACCTGCGTCAGCTTGCTTCATCATGCCCAGAGGCTCTCACCGATATCACAGATGGCCTGCTCTACAAGAAAGTTCGCAGTGACCATGAAATGAAATGGAGCGACCTAACTTTGACGATGAATACTGATGGTGCACCGGTATTTAAGTCAAGCAAAGGTTCTGTGTGGGCGATACAAGTTGCCCTCAATGAGCTTCCCGTTCCTCTGCGATGGAAGAATATTTTGGTTGGAGCAGTTTTGTTCGGCAAGGAGCATCCACCTGCACATCTCTTTATGAAAACCTTTGTGGACAAGTTCCAAGAGGTTGGCAGCCTGATGTGGACCTTTGCTGATGAAGGTGTGGAGTCTGCAGTCAGAATTGTGGGGTGCTGTGTGGACTCACCGGCCAGAGCTGCTTTGCTCAGTGCAAAGCAGTACAACGGGTACTACGGCTGCACTTGGTGTCTTAACAAGGGAACTTTAGTTGACGGTGAGACTCCTGCTTTCATTCAGTCTTATGAAGGACACAGATATACAGCAGATGTTTTACATGGCAGATTGGTTGCCAGCGGTAAAAGTAAGGAATAACAGCCTACTTGGCTAGTTGGATGTTTTATATTTTGCCGGTGTTATATTCATGTTTTTAATTATTTTCATTTGTTCTTTACTACTGCTTTGATCTGTGCGGCATGAAGTGAATTTTGATTTTAATGATTTGTTGTGTTTTTGTTGTAGGCACAGTAAAGCACACGTTTGAAGGTGGTGCCATGGTTAAAAGGTCCCACGACACTGTGCTGTCAGCCATGTCCCTTGCAGTTACACGAAAGTGCTCTGTCGATGGAGTGAAGGGGCCATCTCCAGTTACGAAGCTAGGTACATTGGACTTGGTCTCGGGCTTCCCTCCCGATTATATGCATTGTGTCCTGGAGGGTGTGACTGCACAAATGACAGAGCTTTGGCTGTCTGCAACTGGGAAGCCTTGGTATGTAGGAAACAGAATTTCCGAGCTAAATCAGAGTATATTGAAAGCACGGCCACCAATAAGCTTCTCGAGACTGCCAAGACCAAATTCAGAGAGGGCATTCTGGAAAGCCACAGAATGAAAGTATTGGTTTCTATACTACAGTGTGGCATGCCTTCAAAACATTCTGCCAGATAGATATATTAGGCATTTTTCATTGCTGGTAGAAGGCATTTTTATGCTGCTGAGAGAAAGTGTTGAACGCAGTGACACTTTTATTGCAGAAAGGTTGCTGAAACAGTTTGTGGAGGAAGTGAAAATATTTTATGATGAAAGTGCGCAAACATTCAATGTTCATCAACTTCTACATCTGGCGAAATCTGTTAGGATGACAGGTCAACCTTCCCATTTGAAGGGGGCAACGGGGACATCTTGAAGCTTGTGTCTGCTGCGAAAGGGGTTCCTCGGCAAATACCAGAAAGATTCATTATGAATGGAGTTCTAAATTCTTTGAAACGTCTGGTACATATTCCTCCATTTTTGAAAAAGCAGCAGGAGCTAATTTCAGGTACAATTTCTAAACAGCGCAAATCTAGTGTCTTAGGTGCAGCTTTGCCACCTTGTGTCTATGAAGAACCCATCCAAATACTGTTGAGGCAAAACATTGGTTCCGAGGCATGTGTAAGTGAGTACCTTAGAGCTCGTGTCAAGGGGTTCACTGTACACAACGCCCATTACCAACAAGCAGAAAGAACATGTGCATGCTACCTGGAAGCAAATAACGGCAAACTTGCTAAAATTCTCAAGGTGTTTGCTGCTGACAGTAAAATCTTGCTGTTGTGTCAAGAATTGATTACTGAAGTGTTTGAGCTGCCCTTTTTGTTCAGAATCGAGCACCCTCCATTTGGCATCGCTCTCTGCATGCTTTGCGAAGAAAGCGTTGTTTCATCTTGTGTGCTTGTGGAACAGGAGAGCACATTCTTAGTGAAGATGCCTAATCTTCATGAAAGTGATTAGTCATTTTCAGTACCATGAGGGAACAGCATAAAAATATTCTTAAGTAAGACACTTGTATCCCACTTGCTTCAAATGCTGTCAAATGGGAAAATGCTGCCCCTGTGCACCATACTTTTGCATGCTGGATACTACCGAGCTATGAAACAAACCTTTCGGCATATTTTTAACTTTTAGGCCTCCTTGGTGTTATGTTTTTACAAGCACGGGTGTACAGTTCGACACGGCCCACTTTTGCAGGGAAACAAAAATTTAAACTTCTTCAGCTTTTGAGCTTTTTTCATCGGTGAACTGCATCATAATACTTCTTGAAGCAAGTTTCAGTGTACATGCAAGTCGTCTTATACATCCAAAGGAATGCGGGATGGATATTTACCATATTTGAGGTCTTTTTATGAAGTGATTGCTACAGCTCTGTTCCTCTTTTTTTTTTCTACAAAACCAGTGGTCAAAACTGCTTCAAAGCGATGTCATTCTGAGCACAGTTTTACGATATGTATGCAGCATGTGAGACACAAATACAGCTTTGTGAAAAATGCAAAAATGATGATGCTGATCTTTTCGACAAAGACAAAATACCCTTTGCCCAGTCTGTTGCACATCTTCCTCATAGCAGTTTCACTCATCCACTTTTTCACTGATCTCCATTTATGAATGTGGCCAACTTGCTATTGCGTTTTACAAAATTCAAAATGTCGTGAGACTTGACAGCACATTGCAAGGTACCTAGTTAGTGTTGTTTGAGGTTGCAGCGTGTTGCATTATCATTAACACACTGTCTTGTTTGTTGTGCATGTTCACTGTCACATGGCAGTGGCATCCAGTACACTGTCTTGTGCATGTGCAGCAAGAAAATGTTTCGATAGGCATGTTTTTCTTTGCATTTGCCAACACGTCAACACATACATGCTTCAATGGCAGCTTAGTAAAAAATTCACATACGTACATGCCAACTGTCTCCATCAAGGGAACACGTAGCCTTAAAAATTGAGCCCGCTGGACAGACCAACCAAAGCTCCTGCAGTGCCGCGTTTCACATGAGGTTCGGAACTTAGTATTCGGAGAAGCCTTTGCCCCACAGTATATGCAGTTTAGCTGATGATTTCTCTGCAAGATATATCCCTATTTATATGACTTAGCAACCCGAATGAGCCAGCTTTTTTGTAAGTGTTCATTTGTGTTAAATGAACACACTTATCAGGGACTGTTATCTCTGTGTTTTCAATCTGTTCCGAGTACATGAACAGTTCTTTGAAGCAGTTCTCATGCATTCGTTTATATCCAGTGAAAACTGCACCCATTTATTTTTATTCTTTGCTTACTTCAGCTTGATAACCTGACTGACATTGTATCCTGTGATATGAGCCCTTTTTATATAATATTGTGCCTTATTAAGTAATGTCAAGTTGCGGTGTACTGTCTTGTGCATTATTTGTTGCTCTGCTGCTGAGCACGAGTTTTCGGTTTCTTGTCCTTCATGCTTCGAAGTAGGCATTGTCGTGAAAAACAGCAACTCATGCTGAAGATGTTGTCTACAGTGTATTTGCACTTCCTTTGCACCTTTCCATAGCCTTCAGTGGTAATGTACAGCGGGGAATTTTTTCAGTGCATGTAACTTTGGAAGGGCATTGTTTTTCAAGACCCTTTATATAATGATATGTAAAATGTGTTTTGCTTGTTTTTTTTACCTACATGTGCTGACCTTGAGACCTTGTTTGGCTGTTGATGAAAAAGTTGTCTGGGGCATCTCTCCTAGCCGGTGTTAAAACAAGTAAACTACAGTAGCAAAATGCTCCTTTTAGCAGCTATGCAATTGGTGATGTTTGGTCAGTGCACGAAATAATCCTCGGCCATTTAAACTTGATAGTTCACATTCTCTTCTGCATCTCTTAACAATGTACAACTCTTATGTCAGTCAGAAAATTAAGCTCTTACAGGCAGAATCTATAGCACAGAGGGAGCTTAGGATGTTTTCGGCTGTTTTGCCGTGTGGCACTTTTCACTGTTGCCAACTCAGCCATGCCTGTTTCTGTCTTGCTGTTCCTTATGGTTTCTGGCGTTGCGTCGATGAGCAAATGCACAGTGCTGTGTGAAGTTGTCTTCAAATGCCCTTGCAAAATTTGTTATCAACTCAGCTGGCATTTGCTGTTGTGCTTAATGCAGCTGGCAACACTTCAGTACTTTCCCACCTGCCCGTCAAGTGTTGTGTCTGCACAAAAGCCCACCTCCTTGTCACCATTCCGATTCCAGTAATTTCATTGCCTAGATCACTGTGAAAGGCACTGGTAAGCACTGTGGAAGCTGCCTGGCTGTATGAAAGGCCCCACATTGCTACAATTCAGGGGAATGAATTGATGGTGTTCTTTTGTGATGCTTTCAGGGGCACTTTCCCAAATGCCCATTTCGCGAAGGCACTACTGCAGCCCTGAAACGAAGGAGTTCTATGCTGAATTTTGTGAATAAACGTGTTTTAATTTCTTTCAAGCTTTTCAACCTGCTGTCATGCCTTTATGTTTTCATAGTCACACCAGATACAAATTTTTTTATTGTCCTGGCTGATATGAGCATTTAACTATACCTGGAAGCTAAAAAAGTGTGCCTTTTTGTCCACATAATAAACAGACTGCCATTCATCCTTAGTGTAATAGTAATAAATACTAAATTATATGCTGTATGATATGCAAATGCACCTCACAATTTACCTTTGACTTTTTTACGGTTTGACTGTGGTGTGAAGATATGAACACCCATAGTTGCAACAATGGACTATGCAATTAAGCAGGACAGAAATCTTTCATTAATCTCAGTAAGTACCAAACCAACCTACATGTTGGTCAGTGCATGAAATAATCCTTGGCCACATGTCTGGCATGTGCCTGAGATTGTATCTGGTACATCTTGCATGCAAACTAGAATGAACCGAACAGATAGATCTTTTTGGTGGCGCTCGGCTCCCGCACATGAATACAGCAATAGGTCTGGTGTGCTTGAGCTGGATCATACACGCCAGATGACTCGAAACCAGTCTATTGTGCACACCAGACGACATGAAACCAGTCTTATGTGCACACCAGACGACATGAAACCAGTCTGGTGTGCACAACAGACAACACCACACCGGTCTGGTGTGCACATCAGACAACACCACACCGGTCTAGTGTGCACACCAGACACCACCACACCAGTCTGGTGTGCACACCAGCACTACCAGGCTGGTCTGCACACCAGACACCACCAGGCTGGCCTGGTGCCCACACCAGCCACACCAGGACATCCTGGTGTTAACACCAGGACACACCAAACCATTCTGGTGGATTTTTCAACTGGGTAGCATGGTAGAGTCATCTGCGTATAGTATGTATAATATTGTAATTCTTTAAACAGGATGGTAAATCATTAATGTAGAGTAAAAACAATACAGGGCCAAGAATTGAGCCTTGTGGAACACCCTTGTTAAATAAAGCTATGTTAGATGTATGGTCATTAATAGAGACTATGTGCTCTCGGTCACAGAAAAAGCTCTTCAAGAGCATTAGGGGAGGTCCAGTGATACCATAAGATTCCAATTTGTGAAACAAGGTGGAGTGATCAATGGAATCAAATGCTTTTCTAAAATCTATGTAAACTGCTCCTGAGAACATTCCTTTATCAATTGTTAGCCTAACGTAATCTTTGAGAGACGCTATTGAAGTATCTGTAGATAGTCCGCACTGAAAGCCGTGTTGACTACCTGTCAATACGTTAAATATTTCAATATAACTAGACAACCTTACTTCAATTAGTTTTTCTAAAATTTTGTCAAAAAAAGGAAGAATTGCAATCGGTCGATAGTTATTTGACAAAGCTGGATCACCTTTTTTTGAAGACCGGTATTATTTTCGCTATCTTCAACTGCTTGGGATAACTTGCAGATTTAAAAACTAGATTGCAGATGTGGCTGAGGACTGGTGCAAGCAATGATCGGATACTTTTCACATGCTTTCCATGGATATTTCAACGCCGGGGACGGTCGTCTTTCAGTTAGCAATTACAGATAGAACTTCGTCTGGACACGTGGGGGTAAGAAAAAAGGAGTGAGGGCAACGCTCAAGAGAAGGTGTGCATAACGAAGAGAAAGGATAATTAGCTGAATTGAAAAAATAATTGCTAAATATATTCGCCATTTCCACGGGATCAGATAAAGTAACACCACCGTGGAAAATAGATTTAACTACATTATGTGACTTACGAATACTCAGAAATTAGGTTTGGTTTATGGGGGTTTTACGTCCCAAAGCGACTAAGGCTATGAGAGACGCCGTAGTGGAGGGCTCCGGAAATTTCGACCACCTGGGGTTCTTTAACGTGCACTGACATCGCACAGTACACGGGCCTCTAGAATTTCTCCTCCAAAGAAATTCCAGCCGCCGCGGCCGGGATCGAACCCGCGTCTTTTGGGTTAGCAGCCGAGCACCATAACCACTCAGCCACCGCGGCGGCCACTCAGAAATTAGTCAAGCAGCTGCCACTTTCGTTTAGAATTGTTAGTATGCCTGGATGACTTGTTTTCATAATAACATCGTTTAGCTTTCTTTAGAAGCGATGTTAGTACACTGGAATACCTTTTATATCTCAATTTAAGACGAAGATTGAACGGCTGGTGTTTAGTTTTCTTATACATGTTTTCTTTTTTCTTCAGAGAGTTTAACAGAGCAGTAGTTATCCATGGGGAAATGGGGGTAACATATTTTCTCGTGGATGATTGGAGCAATGCGCATTTATTGATTGCTGATTTCAATTATTTTCGACAGCTCAAATACAGCCACTTCTGGGTTCGAGAGTCCCAATATATATGAAAGATCAGTATTAGACATGGCTTCAAAATATTTTCCGCTATCAAAAACTGACTTCCTTGTGGACATGTTGTTACTACAGCGAGATGATAGTGCGCAAAGAAATACCGGAAAATGATCAGTGACATCACATTCTATCACGCCAACTGGAGGAGCAGTGGGAAAATTCGAAAGAATATGATCAAGTAATGAATGCGAGCCATGGTCAGTACAACCCGTAGGCGTGCTAATTAAATTTGCATAACCATAGCTGTATAAACAGGTCGTGTAGTCGACACAGATGGGATTAGTCATGTCTACCATATTGATATTAAAATCTCCCATAATGAAGACGTTTTTATTTTCGAGAGATAGTTTATGGAGTGCTAGTTCATAAGCCCGGCAAAATTCAGACGCATCATTTGAAGGAGACCTATATATAGCGCCACATATAACCTTCTCTGTGCCACCAGTAGATCGGCAATCAATTTCTATCCAAACCGATTCGCATTTACTCACATTCAAACACAAATCAAGACGTCTTTTGTAAGCAATGTGCTTTGAAATGTTGATAGCCGAACCACCACAGGGGTTATCAACACGGTGTGCGTATTCGCATGAATAGCCAGGAAAAGCATAGAAATCTTTATCAAGGGATGATAACCAAGTTTCAGAAAATGAGATGATGGAAAATTGATGCTGAAGGGAAGTAAGCAAAACGGTTATGTTATCGTAATTCTTCCGTAGGCTACGAGCATTGAAATGTATGGCAGACAGACCTTTAGCTTCGGATAAGATCGAACGAGCATCTTCCGGGCAATATGATGCCGTGATAGCGATTAGAAAGATGTAGAACGCCCGCACCCGTATGTCTATTCACGGAAAATTTCAAGGTCGTCTACATTATTTATCCGAAAGACTGCGCTGTTCTGCTCCTTCCTAGCTAGAATAACACAGTTCGATGTCCACAACAAGGCCCATTTGTTATCTTTCTTAAGCTTGTGAGCCTTCGAAAAAAGGTCCTTGTTGTCAGGTGAAAGATGGTCGTTGACATAAACAGGAGCCTCTTGCGTTTGAGGGAAACCCAGGCATGTCGTTGTAGGATGTGTTTTCCTAGCTTTTGCCAGGAATTCCGCCTTCTTATTTCGCGAGAGGAAACGAACAATTATGTTTTTTTTTCATTCTTGTTTCGTGTTGGAACCCTGTGCACTGTATCCTGAATTTATGGGCAGTCAATCTCGCTGCCGAGAACCTCAACGATCTTGTTGCAATCTTCGCCCTGAGTCACAGGGACACCTCTAATTTCTAGATTGTTCAGACGCGAATATTGTTTCAGGTGGGCAACCCTGCGCACTAGGGCCTCATTGCTCTCGTGTAGTTTCTTGTTCTCGGCAGTAAGACTGGCGTTCCGATTCTTTATGGTTTCAAACTCCTTGCTCATGAACTCAAGAGATTTTTTCATCTCTTCAACCTCATTTTGAAGCTTCTTTGCAGTATCATCACTGCGCAAGGCGACGGAATTTTTCACAGTGTCAAGTACATCAGCTTTCAAAAACCACCTGGGTCGTAAATAACGTTCGCTTGGTATAGTACTGTCATATTCCGTGGTGTACGCGGAGAATCATTGCTTCCGATTGCTATTTGTTCTGGCCACGTGTTCCTAACTGAATTCATGGAGCTTCCTCGTTCTACGGAGATCACCCTAAGTATTGACTTTCTGCAGCAGTGAGGCGCTACCCTCGACTTCGGCAGTGACGGCATATCATTAAGTCCTCGCCTTCAGTCAGCTCTCATAGAAAATGCACCGGTGGTTGCCAAAGTGTTTTCTGCCTCCGCAGATACCGTCGTTCCAGCGATGTCTGCCATATTCGTTCCCGTTGTGTCGTCTAGCGCTGTTTCTGATGCCTTTGATGCTGTGGTGGAACCTGGTTCCCTTAACTGCGCAAAATAAAGTGTGCTGGTACCCCGCGGCCTCGTCCATGTGACCAAGGGCCATGCCACTGTTTGGACTGTTAATCATTCCAACGAACTCGCCGTGTTGTCATGTGGTTTAAAACTTGCCGGCTTTGAAGAACGCGTTTCTGTACCAGTTGCCGTGATCACTGAGAACGTGTCTCGTCCAACTAGACGCCGCGATCTGAGCGATTCTCAATTCCTAGCCATGGTCAATAAATGCCTACCCACTAGCGACCGCCAGGTACTAGTGGCCGTTTTTATGAAGCATGCGGACGTGTTTGACTTCGGTCGCGACCAACCACCGCCGATTCCAGCTTCCCGTACCCATCACATTTCTTTATTTTTATTTATTTATTTTTATTTATTTATTTCCGATACCCTCATGGCCCACAGGGCATTATTGAGGGGAGCGGTACATAGATATAAAATGAAACTTACAAAAAAGGGGGGTAACGCATACATAAACATGCGTACAAAAATGATACGCATGATGGAAAAAAGAAAACTAGCTGCAAGAAAATACAGAATTCAAAAAAGCGAAAGAACACAATAATTAGGAATACCATCACCGAAACAAATAAATTCACAAAAACAGTCGAAAAACGTCGCAAGTAAACACAAAGATATGAACAAGAACATCACCATTCGTAGAAACATTGTACGGGTACGCTGGCAGAAGGCTATTAATGAAACAAAGTGCATACGAAAAAAAAAGAACAGAGCTCAATACACAATCTTCAAAACGAAGTGAACCAATTGAGGCTATGGTAAACCATATTGTAATGACAACAGTGTCCTAAACTCATCAACGTCCTTTGAAGCTACAATATGTGGTGGTAGGTGGTTCCACTCCGACAAAGTTTTTGGAATAAAGGAATTTATGCAGGATGTTGTCCGGCAACGAGGAACGCCAACTTTCCGTGAGTGATCGATGCGGGATGAAACATATGTTGGTGTTGGGATCAATGCATCTTTAAGAGTAGAGTTCATGCTGTAAATTTGCCGCCGCGGTGGCTCAGTGGTTATGATGCTCGGCTGCTGACCCAAACTACGCGGGTTCGATCTCGGCAGCGGCGGCTAGAATTTATTTGGAGGAGAAATTCTAGAGGCCCGTGTACTGTGCGATGTCAGTGCACGTTAAAGAACCCCAGGTGGTCGAAATTTCCGGAGCCCTTCACTACGGCGTCTCTCATAGCCTTAGTCGCTTTGGGACGTTAAACCCCATAAACCAAACCAAACCATGCTGTAAATTTAAAAAAAAAAACAGACACAGACGGGATACTTTTCTGCGCAGAGCAAGAGGGGTTAACGATAAACTATATTTTTTATTTCTGTGACACTAGAAGCACGATCATAGTTGCGCACAATAAAAGGCGCTGCTCTATTCTGCACAGTTTCTAGGGCGTCGATAAGTGTGTTAGTGAAAGGGTCCTATACAGACTTAACATATTCTAATTTTGAGCGCACAAGTGACTTATACAGAAAAAGCTTGACAGGGGTTGGTGCTAAGTAAAAATTGCGCTTAAGGTATCCAATCATGCGGTTAGCGGAAGCCGTGATAGAGCTGACGTGCGCTTTCCAAGTTAGATCTGATGTTAGAATGACGTCGAGATATTTATAAGATTCCACGGGTATTAGCAAGGAAGTAGAAATAGTGTAGACAACGGGACTGGAATTTTCGCGACCGGAAAAGCGCATTGCTTTGCATTTAGTCGTATTAGGAGTCATTTGCCATTGTGAACACCAGTTAGAGATAGTGGTTAGGTCTGCCTGAAGTAATTCTACGTCATTCATATTTTTTATTTCGTGGTAAAGGACACAATCGTCCGCAAAGAGTCCTACTGAAGATGTTACATTGTTAGGCAGGTGATTAACATATACAAGGAACAGCAAAGGACCTACAACAGAACCTTGTGGGACGCCGGAGGTCACAGGAATTGATGACGAGTTAAAGCCATTAGCGTGTACATACTGCAATCGGTTAGACAAAAAGACAAGGTAGAGCACCGGACGCGTAATTCGGAGGTCGTGGGTTCGGATCCCACCGGCGGCAGTGGTTGTTTTTTCTTCTGCTTTTCTAATCAATTCGCTTTAACCGATAACATATTCAGTAATATTCTAAATTAATCAACACCACAAAATAAATAAACAAATTAAAAAAAAAATATATCCCCTGTGCCACTTGGTTTCTGTGGCTGTTGGCTTCTTTCATATTTATAACGAGCTCCTCATTCCCCTTCCCTTGTTTCCTTAATTGCTTAGCGAGGGCCTCGGTTCTGGCAGCCTTGACGCCATAGGAAGCATAAGAGGGTTCTCACGCAGCTTCCACCCTCTCCGTTCGATGACGTTCTACGTCACACCTGCGGTAACTCAGGACGTTCTACGTCCGCCGCTTATGAACGTGGGTGGCGCTGATGAACACTCTCAAAGTTAGGTTACTTGTAAACATAAATACCCCCGAAAGCAGAAGATTTGACAGCCGTCGCCGTAGCTCAGAGGTAGAGCACCGGACGCGTAATTCGGAGGTCGTGGGTTCGGATCCCACCGGCGGCAGTGGTTGTTTTTTCTTCTGCTTTTCTAATCAATTCGCTTTAACCGATAACATATTCAGTAATATTCTAAATTAATACCACAAAATAAATAAACAAATTAAAAAAGCTTAGCCTCTCCCGTAACCGAGAGTAGAGTAAGCATGAAATGTTTACGGGCCTAATGTCATCTCGGTGGACACCCGAACCGCACCGCACAGGAAGGGAGGAACGCCACCACCCGTTCAGCGCGATGCCTTGCCATTTGAACGCAAGGTTTTTTGAGGAAAGGAAATGGCGGAGTAATTCTCTGCCATCTCGGTGGACACCCGAACCGCACCGTAAAGGAAGGGAGGAACGCCACCACCCGTTCGGCGCGATGCCTTGCCCTTTGAACGCAGCGCTTCTCCCCCGGGCCCCTGTCCGCCTGCGCGGCTTTGCTTCGATGCGCGAAGCCCCTAAGAGATCACGTACGACAACGAAGTGTATCGTGGCATTTATGTGCTTTTTGCACGCGTTATTAGAAATCGGAAATTATAATTCCGTGCATTATCAAACCCACAGCTCCACTGATATCTTGATAAACATTGAGAAGGCACTGGCAGCAGTTATTTTTTGTCTCGTTTGGAGACCAACCGGCGCTTGCATGCCGGTCGCGTAGGAGGGCTTAGAGAGTCTCGTTAAATCTCGTTAAGTCTCGTACGGTGCCCGGATGTTCTCGTTTCAGAGCCCGGATGAGTGGAATTCAGTGCCCCGATGAGTGGATTTCAGTCCCCGGATGACTGGAATTCAGTGCCCGGATGAGTGGATTTCAATGCCCGGATGAGTGGATTTCAATGCCCGGATGAGTGGATTTCAATGTCCGGATGAGTGGATTTCAATGCCCGGATGAGTGGATTTCAATGCCCGGATGAGTGGATCTCGGTCTCGGCGTGACGTCACCACACTGCCGACAACGGGGGCTAAAAGCATTTCATGCTTAAAAAAAAAATATCCCCTGTGCCCCTTGGTTTCTGTGGCTGTTGGCTTCTTTCATATTTATAACGAGCTCCTCATTCCCCTTCCCTTGTTTGCTTAATTGCTTAGCGAGGGCCTCGGTTCGGGCAGCCTTGACGCCATAGGAAGCATAAGAGGGTTCTCACGCAGCTTCCACCCTCTCCGTTCGATGACGTTCTACGTCACACCTGCGGTAACTCAGGACGTTCTACGTCCGCCGCTTATGAACGTGGGTGGCGCTGATGAACACTCTCAAAGTTAGGTTACTTGTAAACATAAATACCCCCGAAAGCAGAAGATTTGACAGCCGTCGCCGTAGCTCAGAGGTAGAGCACCGGACGCGTAATTCGGAGGTCATGGGTTCGGATCCCACCGGCGGCAGTGGTTGTTTTTTCTTCTGCTTTTCTAATCAATTCGCTTTAACCGATAACATATTCAGTAATATTCTAAATTAATCAACACCACAAAATAAATAAACAAATTAAAAAAAAATATCCCCTGTGCCCCTTGGTTTCTGTGGCTGTTGGCTTCTTTCATATTTATAACGAGCTCCTCATTCCCCTTCCCTTGTTTGCTTAATTGCTTAGCGAGGGCCTCGGTTCTGGCAGCCTTGACGCCATAGGAAGCATAAGAGGGTTCTCACGCAGCTTCCACCCTCTCCGTTCGATGACGTTCTACGTTACACCTGCGGTAACTCAGGACGTTCTACGTCCGCCGCTTATGAACGTGGGTGGCGCTGATGAACACTCTCAAAGTTAGGTTACTTGTAAACATAAATACCCCCGAAAGCAGAAGATTTGACAGCCGTCGCCGTAGCTCAGAGGTAGAGCACCGGACGCGTAATTCGGAGGTCGTGGGTTCGGATCCCACCGGCGGCAGTGGTTGTTTTTTCTTCTGCTTTTCTAATCAATTCGCTTTAACCGATAACATATTCAGTAATATTCTAAATTAATCAACACCACAAAATAAATAAACAAATTAGAAAAAAAAATATCCCCTGTGCCCCTTGGTTTCTGTGGCTGTTGGCTTCTTTCATATTTATAAGGAGCTCCTCATTCCCCTTCCCTTGTTTGCTTAATTGCTTAGCGAGGGCCTCGGTTCTGGCAGCCTTGACGCCATAGGAAGCATAAGAGGGTTCTCACGCAGCTTCCACCCTCTCCGTTCGATGACGTTCTACGTCACACCTGCGGTAACTCAGGACGTTCTACGTCCGCCGCTTATGAACGTGGGTGGCGCTGATGAACACTCTCAAAGTTAGGTTACTTGTAAACATAAATACCCCCGAAAGCAGAAGATTTGACAGCCGTCGCCGTAGCTCAGAGGTAGAGCACCGGACGCGTAATTCGGAGGTCGTGGGTTCGGATCCCACCGGCGGCAGTGGTTGTTTTTTCTTCTGCTTTTCTAATCAATTCGCTTTAACCGATAACATATTCAGTAATATTCAGTAATTCAGTAAGTTGTGCGACACTGTGTGAAATGCTTTGGGAAAGTCTAAATAAATACAGTCAGCCTCGTTGTCATGATCAAGTATGAAGTTAATATTGCTTGTAAGACTTATTAATTGTGTTTCGCAAGAGAAGTATTTTCTAAAACCATGTTGTGCACAGTTGAAGAACAAAGATGACTCAAGAAAGTTAGCTAGGTGAGACAGGATGACGTGCTCCATTATCTTGCAAGGGATGCTGGCTAATGATATTGGTCGATAGTTGGGTGAAAGGTGTTTGCCGCCTGATTTGTGGAGTGGAACCACGTTACCTAATTTCCAGTCATCAGGGAGTTCACCGTCTTGTAGGGATTGCTGAAATAATTTTGACCGTATTATGGCAGAATATACTTAAGTATTTTTCAGAATTTTACTGCTGATATTATCTGGACTGCAGGAAGAGCATAATTTCATGTGATCTACGATACTTATGATGCCTTCAAAATCAAAATGAATACTGGATAATGAATACTGATCAATACTGGGTCTGCACAACCGACTCGACAGAAGCCATACCGCGTCTCCCCTTCTGAACGTCAGATAACCGATGAACAAGTCCGTGACATGTTACGCCGCGGCATTATTCAGGAATCTTCAAGCCTGTGGGATGCTCCAGTGATCCTCGTCAAAAAGAAAGATGGCACATGGCGATTTTGTGTCGACTATCGCCGGCTTAACGCTGTCACAAAGAAGAATCTTTACCCGCTCTCACGCGTTGATGATGCCATTGACTGCCTCCACTCAGTCTCCTACTTTTCCTTGGTGGATCTGCGGTCCGGATACTGGCAAATGCCGATGCACCCGATAGACAAAGCGAAGATGGCGTTCTTGACACCTGACGGGTTGTATGAATTTAATGTTATGTCATTCGGCCTTTGTAACGCTCCTGCCACTTTTGAACGATTTATGGATACGCTTTTACGTGGCCTGAAGTGGGAAGTTTGCATGTGTTATCTGGACGATGTTGTTATTTTTGGAAGGACCTTCGCCGAACATAACAGACGCTTAGCCGTTGTCCTAGACTACATAGAGAGAGCGGGTCTCGTAATGAACTCCAAGAAATGTCGCTTCGGTGAATGCCAAATTACTGTGCTTGGTTATCTCGTTGACAAGGATGACGTCAGGCCCGACCCGCAGAAGGTTAAAGCTGTAAGCAGTGTCAAACAGCCCAGATCAGTGAAAGAGCTCAGGAGTTTCCTAGAGCTTTGCTCATATTTTCGGCGTTCCGTTCCCAAATTTTCTAATTTAGCCTACCCGCTCCAAAATTTCCTGCAGAAAGACACTCCTTTCCACTGGACTCCCGAATGCGACTCCGAGTTTCGCCAGCTCAAGTTTCTCCTTATCTCGCGGCCAATATTGCGGCATTTCTGCCCGACAGCACCCACTCAACTCCGCACTGACGCCAGCGGCATCGGCGTGTGTGCTGTGCTTATCCAACGCCGTGAGGACAATCAACACGTTGTCGATTATGCAAGTCGCGCCCTAAGCAAGTCGTAACGCAATTACACTGCAACAGAGCAAGAGTGTCTCGCCGTTGTTTTCGGCGTACAACGGTTTCGTTCGTACCTTTATGGACGTGCTTTTACAGTCGCTACAGACCATCATTCTCTGCGCTGGCTTGTGAACCTACGCGACCCCCGGGGTCGGTTGGCCCGCTGGGCATTACGCCTGCAAGAGTTCAACTTCAAAGATTCTTACAAAAGTGGCCGCCGACACGCCGACGCAGATTATCTCTCGCGGCTACCGCTCACGGCTAACACTTCCGATGATGAAAACTATGACTACAATTTCGCTACCGGTTCCCAAGAGTTTCCGGATCTTGGCACTTTCCAGGCCGAACGACGCAAGGATCAGCACTTGGTGCCACTTTTTGCTGAGGCCCGTTACCCGACATCCGCAAGTACTTTCTGCATTCGCGATGATTTGCTCTATAGAACTCATTACTCGCCTGGAGGTCCACGCTTTCTCCTCGTCGTTCCGGCTACTCTGTATTCCTCTCTTCTACACGAAATGCACGATGACGTCACTGTTGGGCACTTGGGGTTTGCCAGACCCTTAACCGCACCAAGGAACGTTTTTACTGGACAAAAATGCATCGCATGGTTCAGCGCTACGTGGCCACCTGCGTGCAGTGTCAGCGGTTAAGCTTTCCACAACTTCTCCGCCTGGAGGCCTGCATCATGTGCGACATCCAAGCACACCATATGAACAAGTTGGTCTCGATCTTCTCGGCCCGTTTCCGCGCTCGTCCAACGGTAAGCGCTGGGTATTTCTTGTGCGTTGATCACCTCACACGTTACTGTGAAACCACCGCCCGAACTTGCGCCACCGCTGCTGAAGTCTCGCTCTTTCTTCTTCATGCTGCCATCCTCTGGCATGGACCTCCTCAAGTTGTTTTCAGCTCCACCTACGCTCAGAGAAAAAACCCTTCTAACAATAAAGTTTTTCATTCATTCATTCAGTGACCGTGCTCGCCAGTTTACGGCAGACGTTGTGGAAGAGCTTCTGCGTCTTTGTTCATGCTATTTTCGCCACTCGACGCCGTACCACCCCCAGACGAATGGACTGGTTGAACATACCAATCGGACACTTACGAACATGCTTGCCATGTATGTCGATTCCCGCCATAAGAAATAGTACGACGTGCCTCCCTTCATTACATATGCCTATAACACGTCGAGGCATGAAATAACTGATTACAGCCCGTCCTTCCTTCTTTATGCCCGTCCGCCTCGAAGCTGCCTCGACAGCATCTTACCTTTCTCTCTCGACACCGAGCCTACTATTGCAAACACTCTATGTCGCACCCAAGAAGCCCGTAGGATTGCCCGGATACCACCTTGGCATCACAGGATCGCTCTAAACAGCGTTATGACCACCGGCGCAGGGATGTCTGCTACCTGCCCAGTAACGTTGTATGGTTGTGGACGCCTCTACGCTGGCGTGGTTTATCACAAAAGCTGCTGTCCCACTACAGAGGCCCGTTCATCTTTCTTGCTTGCCTCAATGACCTGAACTATGTGGTCTCTCCAGAATCTACGCCTGGACACCGCTCAAGGAAACCCCAAGTCGTGCATGTCGCACGGCTAAAGGGCTTCCACTCTCGGGACCCAGATTGGTTGACTGGCCCAGAGGGCTTCGTTTGCGAACGGGGAAATGTCACGAACTACGCATGGGCCCTGCCGAACAACGAAGAACTGTGCAAGAACGAAGAAAAAGATGAAGTTCGGTATCTTGCCGCTGACGCGCCAGGCTCTGGTCGACCTGCCTGTGTAAATAACCTTTGTAAATAGAAGCTGTAACAATCTAATTGTTTTTTTGGGGGTTGCGGGGGACAAAGAGGAAGTTCGGTATCTTGCCGCTGACGCGCCAGGCTCGGGTCAACCTGCCTATGTAAATAACCTTCGTAAATAGAACCTTTAACAATATAATTGGTTTTTTTTGTGCTTGCGGGGAAAAAGAGGATGTTCGGTATCTTGCCGCTCAAGCGCCAGGCTCGGGTCGACCTGCCTATGTAAATAACCTTTGTAAATAGAACCTGTAACAATTGAATTGTTTTTTCTGGGGTTGCAGGGGAAAAAGACGAAGTTCAGTATCCTGCCGCTGACGCGCCATGCTCGGGTCGACCTGCCTATCTAAATAACCTGTGTAAATAGAATTCGTAAGAATTTAATTGCTTTTTTCTGGGGTTGCGGGGGCAAAAGAGGAAGTTCGGTATCTTGCCGCAGACGCGCCATGCTTGGGTCGACCTGCATATGGTGGGTCTGGCAGCGGCATGGCGAACGGTTGTTGCAAACACGTGTGCTTCATTTTGCACATAGCCGCAAGCATCGCTGGACCATACTTCCTGAGCAATGCTTCCTCTTCAAGCTTTCTTCATGGGAAATGCATGCTCACGGACCCTCCATTCAGTTCCTGCCGTCTACCTATAGATGGCAATGCAACCATGGCCTCATCTTCCGTCGATCTTGCTTGTCTCGACCACGCATGGCACAACCCCGGAACGTCGTGGATACGGACCCGACGGGATATAAAAGCGACACACCGACCAATCCTCTTCAGTGGGTCTGGCAGCGGCATGGCGCACGGTTCTGGAAAACACGTGTGCTTCATTTTGCATGTAGGCCACAAATACGCTTTCAAATGTTATAGCAGCGATAATTGTTTCTGGTTGCTGCTGCCAGACCCTAGCACTTTGCGTGTATTTTTTCTTGCCTACTGCATTCGTTAAGAATTTTGTTGCAGCTGTCCGGCGATGTCAAGACAAATCCAGGCCCAAAGTCAGAGGAAATGCTAACGGAGCTGCTAGCTGGACAAGCACGAATCAGCGCACAGCTTTCCGCGCCCAACTCTAGAATGGCTACCTTTGAACAGCGTATTACGCACATAGAGGCGTTGGCTTCAACTGCTAACGATGCTCTTCAGCGTGTTCATGATCTTGAGATAATTGTTGAGAACCTTAAAGATGTCACTACCAAACTTGACCGCAAAAATTATGACCTGGAAAACCGATCCCATAGGAATAACTTAATCATCTATGGCTTGAAGGTACCATCAAATGAAACTTCTGAGGGGCTATTAGCTTCTGTATCGGAGTTAATCCATTCCAAGCTTGGAATCCATTGTGAAGGTATTGAACGCTGTCACAGGCTTGGCACGCAAACAACTGAAAAGACGAAACCTGTCATTTTTAAACTGCTAGACTTTAGAACCAAGCTTTCCATCCTTAAAAAGGCCAGAAAAATAAAAGGATCTGATACGCACATTAGTGAAGACTTTTCTGCGCGTGTACGGCACATTAGGAAGGCTCTCTGGGACAACTCGGTTGATATCCGCCAAAAAGCAGATAATTATAGGTTGCAATACGATTCCCTGATAGTCGACAGTGTTCGTTACACTTGGGATGATGTCAAGGCTGCACGTGCTGCAGTGCCTAGGAACACAGAGTGACTCGTTAATGAGCAGAAAGGTAGAAATGAGCAGAAATAAAAGCAGAAACTGACTGTTTCTGCTTTTCTGCTAGGAACACAGAGTGACTCGTTAATGAGCAGAAAGGTAGAAATGAGCAGAAATAAAAGCAGAAACTGACTGTTTCTGCTTTTCTGCTACGGACGGGACGGGACGGGACGGGACGGGACGGGACGGGACGGGACGGGACGGGACGGGACGGGACGGGACGGGACGGGACGGGCGGACGGAACGGACGGACGGACGGACGGACGGACAGGAGCGCCCCCTTTGAAACGGGGTGGTGGCAATTGCCACCATGCTCAGCTTTTCTTCTTTAGTTTTTTTGTTTACTGTGTTGGCAGTTCTCATTAAGAATCGCCACCATCTTTACCTACGGTTTCCTACAATTCTAACCTTATGCCACATCTCTGCTTTTCAGCCACCAATCCTCGAATCGCTTTTTGCTGACTTCCACTGCAGATTTATTTACACGACCATTGTTATATTTAAACCCTAGGGCCTCAGGAAGAGTGACTGCGCCTGCATCGACATCCGGATGGATACCGTCACATTTGATTATGAGGTGTTCAATTGTTCCCACAGATCTACCAGACACTGCACATGTGCCATCTTCGTTAAATTTCTTTTTGTAGCTGCGCGTTCTAAGACACCCTGACCTAGCATCAAAAAGTAGGGCACTGCCTCTTGAGTTATCATAGAAAAAATCTTTCCTGTTCTGCCTTTTACAGCATCGATATAGTTCTAGACTATGTTTCTTTTCCATTGAATTCATCCAATTTTTAACTTCCGCGTTTTTAACCTGTCGTTTAATGCTCTTTGTTTCTCCGTCCTCATGACCTGCATACTTACTGGTTAGTTTTCTAGTTCTTTTCCGCCACTGAGAGTCAACGCTCTTTCTGTATAAATATTTAAATACCTTAGCTGCCCACCTGTTATCGTCCAATTTCCTCAGGCGTTCTTCATATAGTATTTTACTCTTAGCTTCCCGTGCTTCGAACGATGCCCAGGCCATATCCCCTTGTACTGCCTCGTTTGTGGTTTTGGCATGGGCACCTAGGGCTGATCTTCCAACCGCTCTCTGATTTACGTCTAATCTCGACTGAACTTCTACCCTTAAGCACAGAACCGCATTGCCGAAAGTAAGTCCCCGCACCATTATTCCTTTCCAAATACCTCGTAGTACCCCCATAATGCCCTATGTTTCATTATCCCGGCGTCTCTTCGTCCTTTTGTCCTAAGAGCCCGTTCGTGCTTTTCCGTGTATATCTGCCCTTCGTTCAGCCATATCTCGAGGTATTTGTATGCGGCCACTTTGGGTATTTCGTGGCCTTGTATTCTAAGCACCTGGTCAGTTGTATCGTTAAAAACCATCACACCTAATTTAGTTGAGCTAAAATTGAATCTTAGAGCGTCTCCTTCGTCTCCACAGCAATTAACCAATGTTTGTAAATCTTCCTGGCTATCTGCTAACAGTACAATATCGTCCGCATACTTTAAACCCGGGAGTCGCTGCTCAACTACATTTCCGCCTAATCTGTATGACAGATTATAAACTAGATTAGTTTCTTCTAGCCTTCTTTCCATATTTCTCACGTAAAGCATGAACAGCAGCGGTGATAGAGGACAACCTTGCCTTAATTCTTTGTGCACCCCCACAGTTGTGGTAGTTTTTTTCCCTTCCCATGTAATTTCAGCTTCATTATCTCGGTAGATTTCCTGTAGAAAATCAATTACGTCATGACCGATACCTAAATCTTTCACTATGCTCCACAGGAGTTCCCTGTTCACGTTATCGTATGCACCGCTTATGTCCAGAAAGGCTAAAAACAGAGGTCTGTTTTCCGCCTTAGCTATTTCTATACATTGGGTAAGCACGAGCAGGCTATCATCTAAACGCCTACCCCTTCTGGACCCATTCTGAAGTTCTCCAAGTATCCGATTACCTTCTACCCATGCCTGCATTTTTAATTTCACCGCCTGCATGGCCAGCCTGTACATAACAGACGTTATCGTAATCGGACGGTAGGATTTGATGTTCATCTTATATCCTTTCCCTTTATAAAGTAAATTCATTTTACTCTGTCTCCAGCTGGGCGGAATTTGCTGATTTGTTATGACTGTCTCCAGTGCTTTTATCAGCGCTTCCTTGCTTCTTGGGCCATGTTCATTAATCAGCTTAATTGGAATTTCTCTATCCCTGCGGATGTGGTTTTAGGAATATTCGCTTCCGCCTTTTCCCAGTTAAGACTAGTCAGTTCTAAGCTGTTCTCTGTGTCCTGTGTTGCCGCCTCACTTGGGAAGATTACCCCATTGTCGTTGCTAAAAGACGCAGCTATAAATAATGTAATGTAGTTCACAGCATCGTCTCCCTCTAAACATTTTCCATCAGCATCTACAATCTGTTCCTGCGTTCTTTTATTTGTGTTTCCCAACCAGCTTATATGGTTCCAGAATTTTCTTGGCCCCCCTTTATTTGCCTCGCGAACTTCAGCCAGCCATTTATCAGAGGACTGCTTCATTTTAGCCTAGACTAGCGCCTGAACTTGCTGTTTCTTTTGTCGATAAGATTCCCATTTTTCGCCTATTTCCTCTTCAGATAACTGCGCCTTCTTTGCTTCTTTGTGTTCCCTTGAAGCCACACGTCGTTGTTCGATGGCCTCCTTGATTTCCATATTCCACCAGCTTCGTGGCTTTCTCTTTCCTCTCCAGCGGTTTACTCCTTTCACTTCTTTCATTTTTGTAGCGATGAGCAGTTCTAACTGATTATAATCCCACTTTGCCATGGGGCGTTTCTCGATTACTTCTTCTATTTCGGCTGACATTAGTGCTATTTGTTCATCGTTTAATTTTGCGTTGTCTTTTTCACTTCGCTGCATTTCTCTTTTGACTAGGGCTCCCAACTGTAGACTAATACGTTTATGATCACTTCCTAGGCTGTACTTCCCCTCTTCGTCTATTTCCATTATTGCGAGCTTGCTATAGATGCCCTGCGACATTAGACAGTAGTCAATGGTTGTTTGCCTGTTACGGGATTCCCACGTGATTTGTCCCTCACATTTAGTTTCTCTGTTGACAATAACTAGGTTGTGCCGCTCACACAAGTCTAGCATTAAATTCCCGTTACAATCTGTGTATCCATCCAGATCCTCGATGTGGCCGTTCATGTCTCCAAGCAAAATAATATCGACACCGTCTCCAATCTGCTTTATATCGTCATTGATGCACTTAACTAGATCCTTGTTTTCTTGCCTGCATTTGTCCCCGGTCCCTAAATAAACTACCCCTAGCCATGTCCTTTTGCCAGCAATTGTACCTGATACCCAGACATGTTCTTTGCAAGTTGATTTTATCATTTGCCAATTTGTTCCTTGATGTATCAGCATACCTACTCTTCCTCCCTTCTCCGTTGTTGTTCTGTTGCACCCTTCCCAGATATAGCCATCGATTAAAGGTGGATCTTCTAGATCCCTCAGATGTGTCTCGCATAGAGCGTACACACCTACTGCTTCGTCCTTTAACTACAGTTCTATTTCTAGCCATTTCGCTCTCTTTCTACCCCCTTGCATGTTTCTGTAACTGATCCTGGCGTTAAATTTTTTTTTCGTAGTTTTCTTTCTGGGCCTCTTAGTGGCCATTTTGTTGGGCTCAGCCGCCATTGTTACATTTACTACATCGCTTCTACCTACCCCTACGCCCTGAGCCACCGTGGACCCCCTAAAAAAGCTACCGCTCGGCCTCCCAGGCGCCCGCCTATCTCTTCTCCTACCCTTCCACTGAAATGGATGTCATCTCGTCCAAAGTCTGCCCAAACCTGCTCTGTGCACTTCCTTGTTTATGTCTACCACCTCAAAACCCTTGTCGAGGCCTAACTGCCTTACTCTCGATTAAGATTCACAACGTCTTTAGCAACCTCTACATTCCTTTCTTGTACCTCGGCACTGTACACACCACGATCTGCGCTTGCTGTGCTATCGCCCTTATACCGTCAACTCCCTCAGCTAATCTTTTTCCTACTTGTGCGCGTTACCATTCAGGACATCATTTAGCCCCGCCGCTACCACTACCAAGTTACGCCTTGCAGCCTTCTCGGAAAGTTCACTTTTAGTCGCTCTCAGAACATCGTCTAATGTCCTTCCTGGAAACACCCCGACTGCTACCCGCCTAGCACCCTTCAGTAGGTCGAGAATAGCTCTTTTGCAGCGCCCCATGTTTGAGTCACCAGCGATAAGCACTAGGGTACTCTGCCCCTCCCTCCTAACTTCCGGATCTTGCTGCCTCTTACCAGCCACTGTGACCTCATTTCCTGGAATTAGCTCGGGCCCCTTCTCAGTATCGCCTCTCGACTTCCCACCTGTCACCTGTTCGTAGCTGTTCCTGCCTGAACATATCTGACATGCTGGCTTCTCGCTGTCCATGCCAGTGCAAGCCCCATCCACGTGGCTGGCGCTGAATGCCCGCCAATGTGGCTTCCAATGGCGGTGTAAGCCGTTTTAAAACTCCAACTGACAAAGCTGTTCTTGAAGCTTACGCTTCTCTGGCCTCTCTATCTGTAACTCTGTTTCTAGAACATCCATCCTTATAGCTAGTTCACTGTTCGCCTGTTAAGCCCTATTCAGGCGTACACCTAATACGCAGAATTTGCACATAAAATCTGCGCCTTCGGCCTCCTCCACCGAATCGAACCGCGTTTCTTTTAAATTCATCGACGCCTCACACTCCGTACAACTAACCTTCAGTAGCTTAACCATCTTAGCAACACTCGATTGCTAAAGTAACTACAGGCTCAAGACAAACACACTTGAAAACGCGTGCACAAATAAAATAAAATTCTGCCTACCGCAAATGCCGATCTATCACTTAGAAAAAAATAGGTATCTCTCTAAAGGATAACGCACAAAAAAACCACTGGGAAAAAAAAAACCTTCCGGCCGAATAGTCCCGGCCGAATATAGGTCACTGACCTAAATTCTATTCCTTAACAGGCACTTCCCCTAACAGCCTAAAAAAAACTAAGCACACTTCTAAAACTATTAAAGGAAAGTACTCATTTATTTTACGCAGTCGCTCTCGCAGTCGGTGCGGTCCCGGTCTCCACGCGGAGGAACGAAGGAACGGAGGGCGAAGGAACGGCGGTGTAGCTGCCACTGCCGACGCGCGCGCGCTTGTTCTACCGCTACTGTGGGACGTCATGGTTGCTATGCACAGCTGCGCCCCCCCCCCCCCCCCCCCCCACTGGCGCGCCGGTTGCTAAGGAGGGGAGAGGGTTGCGCTTTTACTTTCTCCTTTACAAGCTCCCGCTCCATTGCTTTCGCAGCTTAAAGGGTGTCCACTGCTGGTTACAGCGGATAACGGCGACGGCGACACGGCGAAACGCAGAAGCGGGCGCCTAAGAGCTGCGCTCTAAAATGCCGATGGGCTTCAGAAAAACGCCTAGTACAGGGTGAGTGGGTTTGTTCTTCTGACAGCAATTCAAGCATCTCTTCAGAGATTGTGTCACTTACCTCAAGGGCGATGATAAGGTGCCCTATAAGGCAAAGGTCGGCAAGGGTGATCTTGTCACCGACGGCAAACTACGTCCGCACAGCACTGCTGTCAACTGTCAACGGTTATCAGAAACGACAGGCAGTTTGCTAGAGGAGGGGGCGTAGCTCTGTTCATTAGAAAAGGCATTGAAATTTTTGTATTGCCAGAACTTCCCAATACTGAGTCTGTTTGGTTTCGGATAAACATTTCTGGTTTCGTGACAGTTGTGGGTGCTGTGTACCGTCCGCCCGGTTCGGAAAACATTTTCTCGCACATTACAGAATACATAGCGAAACACAGGCTCCACAAGTATAAAATGATCATTACAGGTGATTTCAATGCTCCTTGTATCGATTGGACGTTGTTAATTTCAACAAGTCGTGACAAGGCTGTTTGTGAATCCCTAATTAATATGGCTATATCATTTGACTTAACACAAGTCGATGAATGTCCAACTCGAGTAAACTCTGTTCTTAACCTTGTTTTTGTTAAAGGGATACTGAGGCGGTTTTATAATCAGCTAATTTTTTAGGGTTTTGAATTAGTGTCATTGCTGATCACGTCTGCGAAATTATTTTTTCGATTTTTGCTGAAACAGTGGCGCAATCACCAATTAAAAACGCGATGTTCAAATCTCCCGCGCCCCGCGCGAGCGTAGGAGAGGAGAACAGCGGAGAGGGAAACCTCGTCCATGTCGGCCAACGTGACGTCACGTTGAGGAGCCGGGGATACTTCGGCGCTCCCGAGCGAGCTTTCAGCGCGCGTTGTTTTTCGTACTGTGTGTGTTGTGACGTACAAAGTGTGTCAGCCGACATTGAGAATCAGATTCACCACGAGGTACTACTCTTGCGTTCGTGTCCATGAACAAATACGGCCGAGACTGTGTCGTCTTCCACTGTTTTTCGCAAGATCATAAGCTCGCAGCGCAAGCGCTCGCTGCTGTGACGAAGAATTCAAGTTGACCAAAGCAAGCCTACTCTGCTCGAAGCACTTTCGTAAGAGCGGCTACATGCAGGGCTTGTCCCTAATGTGACCTCTGGAGATTTCTGTCGAAAAGGCGCGGCTGAACCATGAGACAGTTCCTTCGATTTTCTCGCGCATGAGAGGCTTGTCACCATTCCGAAGAAACGCCTCTTCTAAAAGTAGAAACATGCTCACTTAGCCCCTGAAGAAACCTTATAGAGGCTTAAGCATGTGTCGCTCTCCTCAGCTTAGGTGCGGCCAGACCACCTGAAACGTGCTCAGCATGGCTCGGTTAGTAATTTTATACTCGGTTCCATGTGTCCAAGCAAGCAAGCAGAGGAAAGCAAGCAAGCATCGAAGCTCTTCATATGCGGCATCTCGTTTAATCGTAGCTAAGCGATTAAAATGAAAGCGTTCGACGTTCTGATTAAAGATGTAAATTTATGACAGAAATGAATGCCAACTGAGTTCTTGCAAAAAAACACCGCAACCTTACTCGGTTTCTTCATCAAGTTGTGGCAGCCGGCGAGTTGCAGCTAGCTTGGGTTTTAAACACACATATAGTTGGCAACTACTTCACTGAACCTAAACTGCAAATCTAGGAAAGGAGAACGTTCCCGAGGCAGCGATTAATATTTTCTGGCATCTGCTGAACGCGCCACGAGTGAAGCAGCAGCCTTGTGCGCGTATTTGGCTTGGTTTCCAGCGCACAATGATTGCGTCACTATCCTGTGGTCACATGCCTCGCAGTGCTTGGCTACTGCGCTTCGCTAATTTTGACATCAACTTTGTGCTCCTTCATCGTTTCCTTGAAATACTTTCTGGCCCCCACCTGCAACGCCGGGTACAGAGAACAGGATTTTTTGTACACAGTGCTTTGGGCCTCTTCTTTAGAATGACGCTCTTCCGGGCGAGCCAGGAGGCGTCCGGTGGTGGTAATATACTTGAGTATTGTTCGCACCGCTTCCTTTCCGAGAATACGAGCCGAGGTTGTGCTGGCACCTTTTAAGCATGGTCTGCATCACGTCTTTGACGCTGATGTATGCTTGTGCTAGGCGTAGAATTTCTTGCTTGTGTCTTTTTTGGTTTCAGTCGATACGTGGAATGAGCAAACTGTAGTATCCTTTTCTTCGGAGGTCAGTAAAAAAATAGTCACCGTATTTGCTTTTACAACGACACGGAAAGCTGCGATCTGCACTCAACGCAGCGCCGGATCCGCATCGGCAGCTTCTCCAGTCCTCAAAGTGACGTCACGACCTCTCTTGACCAATCACGGGCGGCGGCGCGCCGCGCAGCGTGCCCCGCGGCACAGGCCGCATATCTCGGCTAAAAAAGGCAACTCGCGCTTATTTTTGCCTTATTTGGATGCGATATTCCAGTATACAGCATGAAAAACTATTGGACGCCGCTGCCAACCTGATTTTCAAAAAATGTGCTTCAGTCTCCATTTAATGAACTGTTGCTACAATACAGATTTCAGTGTGATGTAGTCGACGGACTGTCAGCTCACAGGTGTGTTTTCATGCAATTTAATGTGGTTTGTGAGCCCCATAAGCCGAATTTCAATATTGTTAAAGATTTTACCCGTGCCAACGACCGTGCTATTACTGAACTGCTAGCGTCTTCTTTGGAAGATTTCGTGACAGGCATTGCCACGTGTGGTGTTGATGCTTTGTTAGAGCAGGTTTATTATCTAGTACATAACGGTGTGCTTCATTTCCTCCCCACAAAATGTGTGAAACATAACCCCAAGCATCCGTGGTACACAAGAGACATAATTCATCTCATAAGACGCATCAAGCGCTTGTGCAAGCGCAGCCGGCCAGGAAACGAAAGCCGCGACTCACTACTACTTTCACTCAAGTCGGAGCTAAAGAGAAAAATGACGCAAGCTAAGCACTTTTACTTCAACACAACACTGTCTACATTCATGGAAGAGAACCCAGCGAAATTTCGGAAAACAATATTACCCTCTTCCTATGACTCTGTGCCCTTCATTATCAACGAGCATCCTTGCACTGGTCCCGTAACCATTTCTGAAGCCTTCAATAGCTACTTTCACTCTGTCTTTCATCTTGATGATGGTACCAATCCTCCTTTCATTCATAGACCGGAACACCAGTTACCCAACATCGAAGTAAGGTACGCTGGGGTTCACAATCTGTTAGTAAAAATTGACACAACTAAAAGTGCGGGACCAGACGCCATACCCAACATGTTTTTAAAGAGGTGCTCGTAATGGAGTGCCCGTTACCTTACAGTGATTTTCAACAAATCACTGACCACATCTTCCGTTCCCCAGGCTTGGAAAATTGCCAATGTCATCCCGGTGTTTAAATCTGGCGATAAACAACAAATTAGTAATTACCGACCGATCTCCCTAATTTCCACTTGCTGCAAGCATCTTGGGCACATTAGTCACTAGCACCTTGTTCAGTTCTTAACTTGTCATAATCTACTGTCACACTGTCAGCACGGCTTTCGATCTGGTTTTTCCACTGTCACTCAGCTCATTGAATTTACTCACGACATCGCTTCCGCTTTAAATAACCGTGATCAAATCGATGCAATATTTATAGATTACTCCAAAGCATTTGACATGGTCTACCATAATAAGCTTCTTCGTAAACTACGCACCATGTTTAACGGCAATAAGTTACTGGACTGGATAACCGACTACTTATGCTTAAGATCCCAGTTCGTCACTTTTAACCATGCTCAGTCATCGTCAGTCACTGTAACTTCAGGTGTGCCCCAAGGGTCGGTGCTTGGGCCTATACTCTTTATAATTTTTATTAATGATGTAGCTAATGTTACTAACGACACCGCAGTGAAGTTACGCCTATATGCCGGTGACTGTGTGCTTTACCGCAACGTTGCTAACGCCGATGATCAACAGGAACTAAACAAAGTGTTTGCATTGTTCTGTGAATGGAGTAACGCATGGCAAATGAAAGTTAATTTCACTAAAACTGTTGCAATCACCTTTGGTAACAAAAAGAATCCGCTGCATTTCTCTTACAGTAACAACTGTAACTGCTTGACCCACGTCAGTGAGTTCAGATACCTGGGCGTTATATTTTCGCATAACTTAAAATGGAATGCTCACATAAATAAGATATCTGGGAAAGCACTTCGCAAACTTGGTTATCTAAAACGAACCTTAAAAAATGCCAAGAAGGAATGCAAATTTACTGCTTACAAATCAATAGTTCGGCCCATCCTGGAGTACGCCTCAATTGTCTGGTCCCCTCATTACGCGCGCGACATTGACCGTTTAGAATCAGTTAAAAAAAAAAGCAGTAAGATTCATCTTCGGCCGATATGATCGCAAGTTTTCACCTTCTTCCCATATGCACAGTTTATGTTTACAAATGCTCACATAAATAACATATCTGGGAAAGCACCTCGCAAACTTGGTTACCTCAAACGAACCTTAAAAAATGCCACGAAGGAATGCAAATTTACTGCTTACAAATCACTAGTTCTACCCATCCTGGAGTACGCCTCAATTGTCTGGTCCCCTCATTACGCGCGCGACATTGACCGTTTAGAATCAGTTAAAAAAAAAGCGATAAGATTCATCTTCGGCCGATATGATCGCAAGTTTTCACCTTCTTGCCATATGCACAGTTTATGTTTACAAACTTTAGAACATAGGCGCCCACGTGAACGCATCATTATGCTGCACAAGATCGTTCACACGTCATCTGGCATTCAGGCACCCTTAATATTTGTGTCCTCAAGCGCACGCAAACCCGACGGACCCACCCATTAAACATTGTTCCCTTCAAACCACATATAGATTGTTTTAAATTTTCTTTTTTCCCTCTAACTATTGAAATTTGGAATGGATTGGACGGCTCACTTCGTTCATTGCCAATTGAAGAGTTTGTTGTTGAGTTGCCTGACAATTTGACCCGTTGATCTGTTTTTGATACTTCTGTGTTATCTATTAATATGCTACCCATGTTATTTGTTTTTACTCATGTATTTACCCACTCCTGCTATGTCTCTCCTCAGATACAGCAGAATTTGTAAATAAATAAAAATAATAAAATAAATAATAAATAATTTGAACTTGTAACAATTTAATTGCTTTTTTCTGGGGTTGCGGGGGAAAAAGAGGAAGTTCGGTATCTTGCCGCTGACGCGCCAGGCTAGGGTCGACCTGCCTATGTAAATAACCTTTGTAAATAGAACATGTAACAATTTGTTTTTTTTTCTGGGGTTGCGGGGGAAAAAGAGGAAGTTCGGTATCTTGCCGCGGACGGGCCATGCTCGGGTCGACCTGCCTATGTAAATAACCTGTGTAAATACAACTTGTAACAATTCAATTGCTTTTTTTCTGGGCTTGCGGGGATAAGAAGAGGAAGTTCGGTATCTTGCCGCTGACGGGCAAGGCACGGGTCGACCTGCCTATGTAAATAACCTGTGTAAATAGAACCTGTAACAATCTTATTGTTTTTTTCTGGGGTTGCGGGGGAAAAAGATGAAGTTCGGTATCTTGCCGCTGACGCGCCAGCCTCGGGTCGACCTTCCTATATAAATAACCTGTGTAAACAGAACCTGTAACAATTTAATTGTTTTTCTGTGGGGTTGCGGGGGAAAAGGAGGAAGTTCGGTATCTTGCCGCTGACGCGCCAGCCGCGGGTCGAGCTTCCTATGTAAATAACCTGTGTAAACAGGACCTCTAACAATTTAATTGTTTTTTTCTGGGGTTGCGGGGGAAAATAGGAGGTTCGGTATCTTGCCGCTGACGCGCCAGCCTCGGGTCGACCTTCCTATGTAAATAACGTGTGTAAACAGAACCTGTAACAATTTAATTGTTTTTTTTCTGGGGTTGCGGGGGAAAGGAGGAAGTTCGGTATCTTGCCGTTGACGCGCCAGCCTCGGGTCGACCTTCCTATATAAATAACCTGTGTAAACAGAACCTGTAACAATTTAATTGTTTTTTTGTGGGGTTGTGGGGGAAAAGGAGGAAGTTCGGTATCTTGCCGCTGACGCGCCAGCCTCGGGTCGACCTTCCTATGTAAATAACCTGTGTAAACAGAACCTGTAACAATTTAATTGTTTTTTTCTGGGGTTGCCGGGGAAAAGGAGGAAGTTCGGTGTCTTGCCGCTGACGCGCCAGGATCGGGTCAACCTTCCTGTATAAATAACCTTTGTAAATAGAACCTGTAAGAATATAATTCTTTTTTTTATGGGGTTGCTAGGGGGGGAATTGGAGGAGGGGTTTTCTATTCTTATCTGCGCGATATAGGTGCCGGCCCACCGTACAGTAAGGCAGCGATGGATCCATAGGTAGTGCATGTTGCGCACATAAGGTTTCTATTCTGATGGACGTGTATTATAAGGGTGGTCTACAATGTCCTTTCTAAGGCCCTTAGAAGTTGAAAAGAAATTGAAAGCAATGTTGCTGGCCTTTTATCTAGAAATGACAAGGAGATTAAAAGCACTACTCGAGATAAATTCTTAAATACAAAAAGCGCTGGTTTTTAAAAACTAACATGCACTAAAAAACTAACATTTCAAACTAAAATGCCCTGTGAAGGTTTAGGCGCCATTTCCCATTCCTGCGGGAGTGGTGGTCATGAGAGGATTAGTAAAAAGAACTGAACGTGTCTAAGGATCTCAGCACTTCCTTCTTTGCAAAACAACAGGAAAGTGCCTCGCGAGAATCGCAAGAAGCGGACGTGAATTCTGGCGTCAGAGATGCAATGGTGGATTTTCCGCACTACTTACTAACAAGGGAACAAATTAAAAAAAAAAAAGTTAACGGAGTTTTAGCTTCGGTTGAACCGAGTGAGCAGCGGCAGCTTCACGCTTGTTTAGCCGGCCGAAATCTTCTTATGCTGTCGGTTGGTCGTTTCTTTGGTATCTTCCAGGCTAAACCATCGCCAAACTACCACTTCTCACACGATTTAGTCAAAGCTAAAGTGCCGCTTATTTTTCATGCTCAGCTGAACGCGTGACGTCACGTCCTAGCACGCGAACATCACATGTGAAGTACGCGCGAAGGCGCGGCCCTGCTAACGATCGACAACCTTAGACTCGACTGCAGGTTAAGGAACATGTCCCTTCACGTTTAGGAGCCAGGGGTACACCACAGGACGCGGTGCTCTCCCCTTTTATTCAATCTGGCTATGATGCACCTACTGACCCAGCTGAGCTCTGTCGCCGGTGTGCAGCATGCGCCTACGCCGATGACATCACCCTGTGGGCCACACAGGGTTCCCTCCGAGACGTTGAGGCCAACGTGCAGGAGGCGGCAAACATAGTGCCGTTATACTCTATTCTGCGGCCTCCAATGCGTCACCCAGAAGTCTGAATTTGTGCACACACACCCGTCACCAAGATGGACAGCCAGAATTTCATTTTCTAGGTCTGCCCCTGAAAATATCGAAGTCCGGGTACTGGAGCTCTTTATACATCAACACAAAAGCTCAGGAACGACATTGGCCAAACTCCGTCAGGTGGGGGAACAGGTGAGCCGCTTGGTCCGCCGTGTTTTTAACAAGCGCTGGGGTTACGATGTAAGGACGGCTTGAGGCTGGTACATTCATTTGTAACGAGTCGAATTATAGAATCGACTCCGTACCTCCACCTGCGGAAGCAAGACGAGGATGCACTAGGAGTCATCCTGCGCAAAATTATCAAGCGGGCTCTGGACCTCACCGCGAACATGTCCAACAAGCGCCTCCTGGAGCTGGGCATGGCGAACACATTTCGGAATCTCCGGTAGCCACTTGACCAACCGATACACACATTTCTCGAAGACATCGTCGGGTCGCCGACTCCTTGCCCGACTACATATCCTGCACACCGCTCTCATGGAAGAGCGCCTACGCATTTCATCCTGGTAGAGATATGCCCTCCACGTTCACCCCCTTCCCACGAACATGAACCGTGAGGATCGTAATGACTGGCGCTTGGCGCGGGTGGATGCCCGGGCCCGCCACTATGGCTCGAAACCCTGCCTATTCTACGTGGATGCCTGACGCCCCCACCATGGGAAATGGTACACGGCCACAGTCGTCCACCAATCAAAACAGTGACCGGCCTTTCTTTCCGAGCCCGTGGCATAACACAAGAGGATGAGGTCGCCACGGCATTGGCAGCATCTGATCCCACTTCAAAAACAATTATTCCGAATCACGCAGGATCTGTCGGAACGTCCAGCAGGGCTGGGTACCGTACCTAGCCTACCGCCTTCTTCAAAACAGCGTCTACACCGGGGACGCCGCTCACTGGCTTATCGTTTGGGCTACTGCTCACATGGGCCTTGAGGGAAATTAGGCAGCTGACTCCGCCTGCCGCGCGCTCTCCAGCTGGACATTTCCCTCCGACCCCGACGATCATGAACTCAACTTCACTCCAGCTTACTCCTTCAAAGATATGGTTTTATTATATAGATCCGGCCCTGGTCTTTATCCCCGCCCGTGTAAAGGTCTCTCAAAGGTGGAGGAGCGGCTTCGGCTACGCGTGTATACTAATACTTTGCTGTGCCCGGCAGCTGTCAATCACTTCCACCCTTACTTTCAGGCAACTGTTCGCACTGTGCGGGGAAGTCTTCGGACATCTATCACATGGTGTGGGACTGCCCCTCCATCCGTGCTAACCCCCATCACCGCAATACAACCCGGGAGAACTGGCAGGAGACCCTGCTCGGCTGCTCTGACCTGCAGGCCCAACGGGCCTTAGTCGGGCGAGCCCGGGCGGCGGCCGACGGCACTGTGGCCCCCTTATAAAAATTTCTATAGACAGTCCATAGACTGTCTATAGACTTTAGTCTATGAAGTCTATAGACTGTCTGTAGACAAATCCTTTAGACTGGTCTATAGACAGTCTATAGATTTATGGCCATACACTTTTAGTAGACTTGTCTATAGACAGTCTATAGACAAATGTCTACTGAAAGTCTATAGTTCTATAGGAAGTCTATAGACACAGGTCTTGTAGACAGTCTATAGACGATCTATAGATTTATGGTCATACATTTCCTATAGAGTTGCCTATAGACCGTCTATAGACACTTGTCTATAGACGACCTATAGACTTATGGCCATAGACTTCCTGTAGTTTACTGTCTATAGACAGTCTACAGACAAAAGTCTACTGGTCCAGTAGACATATATCTATAGACTGTCTATAGACATTTCATTGGTGTGTGGCGTGGCAGTGGTACAGACCTTTGTCTATAGACAGTCTATAGACTTCTGTCTACTAAATTATTAGTAGACCCTCATCTATAGACTGCCTATAGACAGACAGTCTACAACCGTTGAAAAAGGTCACCAGACAGAGTTCATAAATGACACAATCAATATGCTTACAAATTGAGTTGATTTCCAAGCTATCCAGGCTGGGAATATGCAATACATGCACCATAAGAATGCACCACAGTAACATAAATGTTGAAAGTAACAGTCCGGCTAGTTTCCTCAGAAGCATTCCTGCGGCCTGTTGCCTGCAGTCAGTCATCCGGGCATGTTCACCTGTACAGCACAAAGGAAAAAAAATATAAGTGGAACTGAAAAAAAAATCCCATTCCATCTCTAAGCATGTGCTTTACAATGCAAGGCATATCCTGGCTATGCCATTCTGGAAAGGCAATCTTGATCTTTTGGTTTTATGGGGTTCAAAGACCCAAGGCGACACAGGCTACGAGACTCTGAAGTGGAAGGCTGCGGAATAATTTCGGCCACCTATGCAGAATACACAGGCATTTAGCATTTTGCCTCTATTAAAATGCGACCGCCTAGGCCGGAATCGAACCTGCATCTTTCAGGTCGCCAGACGAACATGATAGCCACTGAGCTATCGCGTCGGTTTAATCCTTTCAGTAAATACACGACAGATTAGTGTCTTCATAAAAAATTGTAACAAAGCCCCATAATCCCTGGAGCACTCTACTCTTAATCCAGTACTGATACTGATTTCTGTATTGCAATACTGCTACAGCCAATACTGATCTCTGTATGGCAATCCTTTTACTTTTATTTATTTATTTTATTTATCAATAATGCAAACCCCTCTGGGGATTTTAGCAGGGTGGGATACAATGAATACATAATGAAAACCATATCACAGACAAAGCGTATCATACCAATTAGATCCATGGAGCGTATAAACAGTTAAAGACAACACGTTTCTAAACAATACCTTAAACAAATGCCGATAGTGATGGTTTGGAAATTTGATTATTGGTTATTAGATTCCATTCAGTTACTGTTCGGGGAAAGAAAGTATTTAAAACAGTTATTATGGGTGCTAAAGGCGGTTATTGTGCGTCTATGTCTCTGCCTTGTAGAATACCCAGATGAAAATCTAATTACTCCCTTGAGGTCGGTTTCATAATGACCGTTAATAAGTTGAAAGAGGAATTTTAGTCGTGATACACGATTTCTTTGCGTTAATGGTGGCAGGTTTGCTTTCATTAGTAGTTCGGTTACTGATGTACGTCTAAAGCTATTATACATGAAGCGAACTGCTTTTCTTTGCACCATTTCCATCTTGGTGATGTTAGTCTTGGTGAAAGGGTCCCAAATTACACATGCATAGTCTAGTATCGGCAGAATTACACTATTGTATGCGAGCAGACGGACACAAGGGGTGGAAAGTCTGAAAGCTCTCCTCAAGAAGAATAATTTGTGGTTAGCATTAGCTACTACATATTCAAGGTGCTTAGTCCAAGTGAGATCATTAGTGATCCAGAGTCCTAGATACTTGTAGTGTGTTACTTCGGAGAGAAATATGCCGTTAGTAGCATGTGGATATTTAAGCTTGTGCTTCTTGCGTGTAATGGACATAAAAAGTTTTTTTGAAAATTAATTGACATTTGCCAAGCTTTCCACCAGGCAACAACTTGTCCTAAGGCATTGTTCAGCAGTTCCTGGTCAGCGGCGTTCTCTATTTCCGAGTACAATACACAGTCGTCAGCATAAAGCTTAACCTTAACGGGAATACCATGCAGTGCATCATTAATAAACAAATGAAATAAAAGAGGCCCAAGCACCAAGCCCTGCGGGACGCCAGAGCCAACTGAAAGTCGTTCTGAATGGTGGTCATTAAAACCAACATTATTTGTAACAGAAGACTTCAAACAATTGTGCCACATATCTGCATTCACTCGCAAGGAGCTGTTAAGAATGTCACCTCCATAAAATACACATTCAGTGCACCTCACACAGGGATCCAAAAAGGAGAATATTCCAGCATTTATTCTTATAACCGCTATAGAAGAAGCGCTTCAAAATACCCTGCGTGAAGAATGGTACACCCGGCAAAATTTTTAACTGGCTCGGGTGTTGCATCGCTAAATGCACCTTGTAAAAAAGGTGCCTTTCGGCTACACTGCTGGCATACTCATGCAGTAATTTGACGATTGAGATGGCATTTCGTGGTTCCTTTTTGTTCATATAATGTTTGAGTGCAGTACTTGATTGTTTAGATCAACATTATCAGAAATATTCCTCTGCCACTACGAACAGCTGAAACAAGCGGCATACGCAGCAATGGATGTGGTCCATATGGCCTCATCCTCAGGGTAAACTACCACTCCTTTCAAGGCGGACAAGTCGTTTACCCAGAGTAAGTGCAAATGCGCCACCAGAACCATTGCTGCGTATTCCGCTTGTTTCGGCTCTTCGTAGCGGCAGACGATGAATATTTATTATAACTTCGATCTAAACACGCAAGTACTCCACTCAAACACTATATTAACAAAAAGAAACTATGAAATGCCATCTCACGCGTCAAATTACAACATGAATATGCCAGCAGTGTAGCCAAAAGGCACCTTTTAACAAGGTGCATTTAGCGATGCAACACCACAGCCAGTTAAAGATTTGGCCGAGTGTACCTAAGCCGATACTCAAACGGGCACGAGCTATACAAAACCAGCAGGCAGAAGCAACTAGTTCACCTCAGATTTGCGCCTATAACTTGAACCACAATGACAGAACAGCATGCTCATACATCAGCGCACGTTCTTAGAAACAAGCGGGTTGCGGCGCTTCCATGCCACGCTCATTATTCAGAAAACTCATACAGCACACAGAGGCTGCAGCTGCGCCGTTTCGAAAGCAGTCGCGAGGTTGAGACAACATATTACTGTCACGATAAAATACTGTCTGAAATCCACTTAGTTTTTCCTTCAAGTGCAGCCCCAAAAGCGCAGTAAAGACGTGCTTTCGGCGCTTTCGTAACGTAGCAGTCTGAAATCAGAAACACATACTTTGCCTCTCGCGCAAATGGTATTCGAGAAATCTGTGCACGCGTGAGCGGGATTCATGAACGAACCACTCGGAACGAAATGTAAGCCATCTCTTGTCGAGCCGACCTTTACCGAGCTTTCAAAATGAAGTGCCCGCAGACGAGCGGCGGCGGCCAACGGCTCTGATGACAGACATGGACGAATCCGTACGTCTGCAACGAAGAGGAGACGGGATGGAGCTCGTGGGTTTTTCGCAGTGTTTGAGCACGCCGGCCATTCGCTCTGGCAGCGAATTTTATTTACCCATCACACTATAAGCATTCCTCCAGCGCCGCTTGACTACAACTTTGACAAACGTCTCGCGCTCCAGACAATAGCGTTGCCAGACACCTTTACTGAAACGTCGGCGTCCACGACGCGCACCGAGCGAGTGTCCATACGTAGCAAGCAATGCACACCTCAAAAAGAACAACACTCCATGGTCCAGACAGGCGATAACACAAAGATTAGAAAATAAATGTAGTCCACCACAGAACGAGAGTGTATGTAAGTACGTGTTCGGAGGTGCAAAGTAAATTGAGCTCACACGGCGCTAACTAACGCACAGTTTCATTTCAGCCGTCATTCACAGGCTAAACAACATTTCTGGCCGCAAATATACCTTGAAACACGAAAAATCTGGTAGACAGCTCGCGAGGAGCGGCTTATCATAAAGGGCATCGCACAAACTACCTTTCCGCGAGCGGCACAGAGATAAGCGGCATTAGTCGAGAACCCGATGGCTTCCGCCTTAGAAACGAAGATAAGACGTTTGTCACTGCGCACATAATCTGTTCCGCACACACAGCTCTGCTTAGAGTGGTTTAGGGGACCAAATGTATAAAATATAAACGTGAGACTAACCGTAAGCGGACGATGAAGCTGGATTTTGAAGAAAACGTAATCCGCGAAAAACACGCCAACACCACCGATGCAGCCACGCGCAGGGTTGTTTGCAGCCTGAATGATTTTCCGCCGTCTCGCGGTAAAACGGGTAAAACGTGAAACAGAAACCCACTTTACGGTCGTATCTTTATCGCTCGAAATCTTGCCGTGTTCAGCTTGATCTGACACCCAGGACCACAGAAGGCAATTGGTTTATAAGCTTAAATTCTTCGCTTACCCTCTAAAAATCTTATTGTTTTCGTGAAAACAGAACCGAAATCTAACTGCTTGTCCATATACGCGCCGCATCTCCCACCGAATAGTATGTGGTACAATTCTCAAATAATAGTTATAATCTTGCACAGCATAACGTCCTTTTTGCGTGTGCTCGTGTTTAGAAAACTGATATGCGCGACATCTGCGTGTCATCGGCTCCGAAGCAACAGGTGCAAGGGTAGGAACGAAAAAATGCTGGCTTTGTGATTGTTGCGTCGCAGCACTTATTCACGTGAATACAAACTGCAAAGGTATAAATGGCAGATGTTAATCGCAGAGAGGACCAGGCTCTTTGAGACTATTGTAAGGTGTTTCTAAGAGATGGGCGCTTCCTTGAGTTCTCACACCCGCCTTTCCCCCTTTATTTTCGGGACGTTTTAAAGAGAAATGTAGAGCGTTGATAAAATGTTTCTGATTTCAGCGCGTTGGGCAGGAATGATGGAAAGTTTAAATGGAATTTTGTCGAGCGATTCCTTTAAGGGACAGCGTATTCGTTCGATGTGGTATAATTTGCGGGCGCCCTTACTTCAAGAACGGCTGCCTTTCCTCGGCTTACTTGTTAGCATTAAATATTTAATTGTATTGACAATATACGTCCCGGTATAACGAAAAAGATCTTGTCAAGGCTCCTGAAAACAATATACAGGAGGGTGTTGTTATGTTCTCACGCCATACTTTTTAATTTCTGTAATAGCGACGGAGGTGGAGGACTCCCGACATAGTTGCACTCTAGAAGTAGCCTAGCCTTATCATTCCCGCTTTGTTATTATTTATTAGTGCCTGATAGGCACCGAAGGGGGGGGGGGGGGGGGCAAATCGAAAAAAGGAATATGCAGAAGGAAAAAATTACAATATCGGTACAAGAACGCGGTACAAGTCAAATACATGAAAGCAACACAAAATTTATACAAAACGGAGTTTTAAACAACATCAGACACGAAAATAGAAAGAAAAAAAAAGCGAAACACAAACATTTGAAAAAAAGAAAGGCAACCAGGGGCAACAGAAGAAGTGGTAAATTGGATAACGTTAAGAAAAAATGAAACTGTCGTACATTTCGAACATCAGTAGGGCAATAAATGTATACATAGATGTTTTTTAAACTCACCAGGATCAATGAAAGAGATTACGTTGTCAGGAAGATCAATCCAGAGTTTTATTGCTCTAGGTAAGGCAGAGAAATTAAATGGCAGGATCTTCCCATATATCTGGCTGAAGCTGAGTTGATTGTGTAAGCGTTGTGAAGAGCGGAAAGGTGATTCCAGAGGTAACAACGAAGGACGGGTGTGAACATGTTGTCACAGAATTAGAGAGCACCACACAAAGTAAAAGGCAAGCGGACACAGAGTCAACGGCTGTTCTCAATGGAAAATCACACTCGAAGAAAGCGCGCGTCCCTAAATTCTTTGTCTTTCTGACGCCACGTGAAACCACCCGGTGGTATTACTCCCCGTCTGAAAAAAAAGGAATGCACATGATCACAGGGAATGTTTCAGATGCGGGGCACTGCGTTCAGCGGGTGTAGTACGGCTTCATGCGAAGTACATGCACTACGCCAGATTGGTGTTTTCGTCTGGAACATGGCACAGCTTGGTCTGCAACTTCATAATTAACATCGGATATTCGGTGCAGCACCCTGTAGGGACCAAAGTAACGGTTGTGAAGTTTTTCCGACAAGCCTGGGCGGCGGACAGGTGTCCACACCCAGACTTGGTCACCGGGCTGGTACGATACGTAGCAGTGGCGGTCATTATATCGGCGTGCATCTGTTACCTGTTGTTCCGTAATGTGCGTACGGGCGAGTTGGCGTGCTTCTTCGGCATAGGTCGTGAAGTCTTCTGCGTCAGGTGCAAGCACCTGGTCGTCAGCCACGCATAGCAGCATGGCTTCAACCATGGTCTGCACATCTCGTCCGTAGACTAGACGAAACGGAGTGAATGTAGTGGTCTCTTGGACGGCCGTATTGTATGCAAATCTTACATAAGGTAGGATGGCATCCATTCACTCCGTTTCGTCTAGTCTACGGACGAGATGCGCGGACCATGCTTGAAGCCATGCTGCCATGCGTGGCTGACGACCAAGTGCTTGCACTGGACGCAGAAGACTTCACGACCTATGACGAAGAAGCACGCCAACTCGCCCGTACGCACACTACGGAATAACAGGTAACAGATGCACGCCGATGGCGGCGGCGGGAAACGGTAAACAACACAGTCATCTGCAAACAGGCGTAAGCGGGATTAAATGCTAGAGGGGAAATCGTTAATGTAGATTAGAAAAAGTAAGGGTCCAAGTACGCTTCCCTGTGGTACGTCTGAGGTTACGTCATATAGGGACGAGGAAGAACCGAGGTCCTCTGAACCGTGACCCGTGGTCGTCTGAAATCTTGCCCTACAGGTGCTGTCAAACCAAGCAAGGTGCCGCACGAGATTCGCATTTGTGTCCATGTTTTCTACGTTATTAGCATGCTCCCGAAGCCGGTTATTAATGCAGCGGCCAGTTTGGCCAGCGTATGAAGCCCCACAAGAGAGGGGAATGCAGTAAATCGCACCTATGACACCTTAAACGTCGAGGATCCCATGCTTCTTGTTGCAACCCCCGCATGCACAACCAGTGATACGAGGGCAAAGCTTAGAGACAGCTTGTTTGGCGCAGAGAACACGAAGGGCACATGGCGCCTGCTAGCCACTTTTTTCAGGTTATGGGAGAGTCCATGGACTTAAGGGACCACCGCCGGCTTCAACGAAGGGAGTTCAGTTCTCTTCCGGGCGACATTTTCTTTCAGCATCAGGGTTTCAGCGAGAGCTGAAATGGCTGGGCCAGGGTTGCCTGCTGTTAAGAGTCGCCAAACCTGATCGTTGTTTGTGAATATTGTGAATTTGTGAGGGCAATATTGTTGAATTTTGTGACGGCAAGATTTTTGAAGATCAGAATCCGAGCAAAGTGAGACTACAGCTTTTTTTGACACCACGGAATGTGCCGAGTCATAGCTGAGGAGATCTTTGTTGGCGTTGGGGAGTACACCCATCAAATATGGTCTCGGTAGAATATAAGCTTAAGGCCTAAAAAACGTAGCACCTGATTGCGCGAAAGTTCATGGGTAAAAACTAAACCTTTTCCCGGTTGATTAAAAGTAATTAAAAGCAAAGAAACAATATGGTCAAGGGATGTAAAATAACCTGACTTTAAAAGAATGATGTTACTTGGTTAGGCATTTCCGATTGGATGAAGAGAAGTAACGTCATTTCTGGTCTAAGTGAGGTATTTCTGACGTAGTGACGTCATTTCTCTACAACCAATAAAAATTATAGTCGGGTGACGTCCGTTCTCTTCAGCCAATGGGAATTATCCGACATGATGACGCCACTCTCCTCTAACTAGTGGTCGCAAATTATGATCGATGACGCGATTATGATCGATGACGCGATGACTGGCTGTGTAGGGAAGGGGTCATTGCCTTGAGTGCAACTGGTTGCCCAAGGGGGGAGGGAGGGGCAATGTCGTAGGGGTTAAAAAGGGAGAGCTCGCGGCGGGAATCTCTCTTGCCGCGGCGTTACTGCCCGACTGCCCCGCCGACCCCGCTTCCTGCCCGCGCCTCCCGGATTACCCAAAGCCGTTCGACGATGACTTCGTGAGCTACTGAACCTTATATTATTCGATAGAACCTTCTTCTGCAGTGTGCTTTGCCTTGCGCTAGGTTAATAAACTGTTTCCTAGCGTACTCTGTCGTTGCCTATTTCGTCCGAACCCGCCGTGGCTGTGACTTTGCGCCACGGGTTGGAGACGCGAGCCGCTTACGAGAACGCCCGCGCATAGCCGGCACGGAAGCTGACCTTCCCGGCCGGCTGGAAGCAGAGTGACCCCATAGTGTCAACGTTGAGTACACGATCCTTCCTGCGGATTTTATTACGCGTACCTTCCGCAGAAAGCATCTGAGAGATTGGCGTGGCTGTATGTTTAGATGCTGTATATTGTCACGTAGCAGTTGGTACAGGTAGCGACACGTCCAGACGGCAGAGGAACGCCAACACCGAGATGATGCCAGCGGACACCGAGACGGCCAGGATGGAACGTCGAACTTCGTCTTCTTCAGCAGCGAACCGCGTGGCGCACGAGCTGCGTGCCGAACAGCCGCCGAGCGGCTATTGTTGTAGACGCGGCATTACCCTCCCTCTCGGAAAGAGCATCGGCCCGATGCTTTAACAAGAAAATAGGGAGAAAAAAAACAGAGTAACGCACTGCACTTAGTCACTGAATGTCTCGCGAAAAATAGGGCTTCATTCGCACTACATGAACAATCTCTGGTCTCTGCTGACGGCGAGTAGTCCGGGAAGCCCCATCAGGGAGAACTTCATAGGTTACGTCGCTTAGCTGACGGAGAACTCGGTAGGGGCCGAAATACTGCTTGAGCAGTTTTTCGGAAAGGCCACGGCGTCGAATGGGGGTCCATACCCACACTTTGTCGTCCGGGGCGAACGTCATCAGTCTGTGGCGGCGGTTGTAACGTCGGGCGTCGCGGTCTTGTTGGTTCAGGATGCTCACTCTTGCAAGTTGTCGAGCTTCTTCTGCGCGAAGCGTGAACTCCTCGGCGCCAACGTCGGGGTCGCGGCCATCATGGGGCAGCATTGCTTCCAACATTGTCGACACTTCGCGGCCGTACAACAGACAGAAGGGCGTCCTCCGCGTGGTTTCCTGTTGAGCCGTGTTATACGCGAAAGTAATATATGGCAGGATATCGTCCCAAGATCGATGCTCAACGTCAACATACATGGACAGCATGTCGACGAGAGTTTTGTTGAGGCGCTCGGTCAGGCCATTCGTCTGGGGATGGTAGGCGGTTCTTTTCCTGTGAGTAGTGCCACTCAGCCGCATGAGGGATTCCAAGAGTTTGGCAGTGAAAGCGGTGCCTCTATCCGTGATAATTAGTTCTGGAGCGCCATGCCGGAGGACGATGCGTTCCACAAAAAATTTCGCAGCCTCGGCTGCTGTAGCGCGCTGGAGGGCCTTGGTTTCAGCGTAGCGCGTAAGGTAATCAGTGGCGACGATAATCCACCGGTTTCCTGAAGATGAAGTTGGAAAAGGGCCGAGAAAGTCTATGCCAACTTGCTCAAACGGGAGTCTGGGCACTTGAACGGGATGTAAAAGTCCAGCTGGCTTGACAGGGGGTGTTTTTCGTCGTTGACAATTGCGGCACGTGCGCACATAGTGTCGTACAGTCGCCGCAAGCTTAGGCCAGTAATAGCTCTTTTTGATCCGAGCCAGAGTGCGGGCGTAGCCGAGGTGACCTGCGGTGGGCTCGTCGTGACACGCCTGCAAGATTTCTTCACGGAGATTCGCTGGAACGAGGAGGAGGTAGTCGCTTCCGGTTGGAGAAAAGTTGGATGTACAGCACGTTGTTGCGCACACAAAAGGAGGACTGGGTTCTTGCGAAGGGCTGGGGAACCTCCTCGGTACGTGCTTCCAGGAAGTCGATGAGAGGTTTCAGCGCCGGGTCCTCACGTTGCTGACTGGGAATAGTCGCTGCGTCTACGGCTGCGATGAGAGGAAAGTCCGGTTCGTCGTCGTTGCGCGCAGCCTCGACTGGATATCTGGACAAGCAGTCGGCATCGTTGTGCTGGCGCCCTGATTTATACACGATGGACATGTCAAACTCCTGAAGGTGTAAGCTCCAACGCGCAAGGCGGCCAGAGGGATCCCGTAAGTTCATCAACCAGCAGAGAGAGTGGTGGTCGGTTACAACTTGAAAATGTCGGCCGTACAGGTAAGGTCGAAATTTTGTCACAGCCCATACCACGGCAAGGCATTCTTTTTCGGTCGTGGAATAATTAGATTCAGCACGAGACAGAGTGCGGCTGGCGTATGCTATTACGCACTCAGCGCCGTCCTGCCACTGGACGAGTACAGCACCGAGACCCACGTTGCTGGCATCTGTGTGCACGAGAATCGAAATGACCAAGGACAGGCGTGGTTTGCAAGCGTCGCCGTAATTCATCAAATGCCTGCTGCTGCTGCTGTTCTGTCCACGTGAATGGGACTTCCTCTCTTGTAAGATGCGTCAACGGTGCAGCAAGTCGGGAAAAGTTGGCAATGAACCGCCGGTAATACGCGCAAAGGCCCAAAAAACGCCGGACCGTTTTCTTGTCCGAAGGAGTGGGAAAGTTGGCGACGGCAGCTGTTTAGCAGGATCCGGCCGGACGCCACGATGGCTGACGACATGGCCCAGGAAAAGGAGCTCCTCATAACCAAAGTGGCATTTCTCGGGCTTCAACGTCAGGCCGGCAGATCGTATAGCCTGTAGCACGGTCAAGAGGCGCTGGAGGTGTTCATGGCACGTTGGCGAAAATACAACAACGTCGTCCAGGTATACCAAGCACGTCTGCCATTTCAGGCCCAACAAAACAGCGTCCATCATTCTCTGAAATGTTGCCGGAGCTGAACACAAACCGAAAGGAAGGACCTTGAACTCATAAATGCCATCCGGCGTCACGAACGCTGTCTTCTCGCGATCCCGCTCGTCAACTTCGATCTGCCAGTAACCACTTTTTAAGTCCAGCGAAGAAAAGTAGCGCGCGTGCCGCAACCGGTCAAGAGAGTCGTCAATGCGTGGTAACGGGTAGACGTCTTTCTTGGTAACCTGGTTAAGCTTCCGGTAGTCAACGCAAAATTGCAGACTACCATCCTTCTTCTTGACCAAAACCACAGGCGAAGCCCACGGGCTCCTCGACGGCTGAATAACACCATCCTGCAGCATCTCTTTGACTTGTTCAGCTATGGCTTCACGCTCCCGCAGTGAGACACGGTATGGGTTTTGCCGAATTGGTCGGGTACTGTAGTCCGTAATGATGCGGTGCTTAGCGAGAGGCGTCTGTTTGACTGCCGATGTAGACGGGAAACAGTCTTGGAACTGATGCAGTAGGCCGACTAGGCGGCGTTCGGGGGTCTTCGTTATATCCGCTGTCAGCAACCTTCCCCCCCGAGGTCGCCGCTTTCAGTTTCCCCGGCGCGGGCTTGGAGACCGGCCGCGCAGTCCATCTGAGAAAGCCTGGCGGCTGGGCGACGTGATGCGTGCGGGAGACGGAGATCGGGGTCGGCGGTTAGAGGTGGTGTCATGGGCAGCAAGGTACTCCTCTATTTCGTGGGGTCGCTCAGCGAAACGGGGACAAGGAGCGTCACGTGGGAAACCCCGGAGGCCGATTTCACGGTATGGCCAACGGCGATACAGGTTGCCGGCTTCCCCGCAATGGTAACAGAGCGTCTGCTGATCAGAAGTGCGCCAAACAGCCGCCTTCCGGGCCGGTGGACGCATGGCAGGTCCTCGCTGAGGCCGCTGGTAGAATGACGGTGGCGGAGCGGTTGGCGGCGGCGGGTGGTACGGCAAGCGTTGCACAGGTGGCAACTCGGAACGGAGAGCCGCGGCGTAGCTCATGGGGCGTGGCTCCGGCATGACTGGAGGAGGCGGTGAAAATGCTTGGCGAATCTCGCCGCGCACAACCTCGGTAAGAGCCGCAGCCGTCGGATCAGACGAGGCAAGGGTCAGTTTCTGCAGCTCTTCACGGACCACCGCGAGTATGAGCTCACGCAGCGACGCATTGTCGCTGGACACGCTCAAAGAAGCCGCACTGGCGCTTGGCTCACCGCACATTTCGGCGGCAGCGTTTCGGCGGCAGCGTTGATGCAAGGCCCGCTCAATGGCGGTCGCCTCTTTGATGAAGTCGGCTACCGTCTGCGGGGGATTTCGGACCAAACCAGCGAGAGTTGGTCCTTCACACCTTGCATCAGGTGGCGGAGCTTCGCGGATTCCGCCATATCTGGGTCAGCGCACCGACAAAGACGGGTCACGTCCTCGGCGAACATGGCAACGGTCTTATTAGGCTTTTGGACGCGAGCGTCCAGGAGGCGCCACGCACGATCCCGGCGGTCCGTGCTAGCAAAGGTGTCCCGGACCTGCTGGCGGAAGGTATCCCAGCTTTGGAGATCAGCCTCCCTGTTCTCGAACCAAATTTTGGCTCCATCTTCGAGGGCGAAATACACGTTCCGCAGCTTCTGCGCAGGGCTCCATTGGTTGAAATCGGCAACCCGCTCAAACTGGTCAAGCCAGTCTTCAACGTCTTCGAAAGTGACGCCATGGAAGCTGGCTGGCACGCGGGGTTGCTGGAGCGTCAAGTGTGAAGCGCTAGCCTGAGCCATGGTGGTATGCTCACCAGGTCGATGAGTGCGTGCCTCTTTTGGGAGGAGACCAAACTCTGGGACCAGTCCCAGGAGGCGGCGGCTGCTGCGGTGAACGGGCGTGCAGACAAGGGGTAGCTGGTCGGGACTCGATTAGCGGCTGTCTGAAGAGGTGTTGGACATGGGACGTCGGGCCCGCACCTCCACCAGTGTCACGTAGCAGTTGGTACAGGTAGCGCCGCGTACAGACGGCAGAGGAACGCCAACACCGAGATGATGCCAGCGCACACCGAGACGGCCAGGATGGAACGTCGAGCTTGGTCTTCTTCAGCAGCGAACCGCGTGGCGCACGAGCTGCGTGCCGAACAGCCGCCGAGCGGCTATTGTTGTAGACGCGGCAATATTTAGCTGTATCTTTAGATGCTAACTGTTGACGAAGCGAAGCAAAGCTGTTTTGTTATGCTTGGTGTAGCTCGATGGATATCGTTTTTATACGGGGGGAGGAGGAAAGAAGAACAGGAAGAACTTATAGAAGAAGATGATAGACTCCTAGAATACCACGCAGATGATGTGGCAAAGCTATACCAACCACTCTCGAATACTGGCGACAAGGGGACCGTCTCTGTCCTAGCCCGAACTTGTTAGGAAGAGCGGAGATTCATCGTAGCTGCTACTCTAATTGACATATGCTTCCTTATATGTGTTTACAATACTTCTTCCAAGTGAGAACGTAAATGCCGTGGACGTCCAGGAGATGACTGGGATGTCATGAGAACGTCCAGTCGAGTTGCAGTACCCATTAGTATATGACCTAACGCAAAGGCATTCACAAAGTTTTAGGCTTTGTACCTACGCTTTGCGCGGTCGGCACAGCTTCTGTTTTCGCGAAATAACAGCCTCGCGCAGCCTGCCGCTCGCACGTAGGCACGAAGCTAGACGAGCGTCTGCTCCGGCGCCTCCCCGACATCTCGCGGTTCGTCGCTAGGTGATAAATGTGTCTCCGCCGTCGCGCTAGAAATCTTGAGCGCGGATTCTCAATAGGCTGGGCGAATACTATACGTGACTACAGATAGCAGTTTCCCATGCAAGCTTATAACGGGGCAATGAACTATTTGGAATGAGAGGGCTCCCATCCGGTATGCGGAGGGCAGTAAGTAAAAAATCACTGAGTCGCGGGCACGCACAGGTTTCTCGGGGCACTTACATCCTCTGATTATGGCCATTCATTAAAAAGAAGAAACGTTCAATGAAAATTTTTGTCTGCGCTTGTTGGTTCGTTGTTTTTCTTCGGCAGATTACCATAGCGCAACGGAACAGACACACAAAAAGAAGACACGCAAGAGAGCCAGCGCCCGTCCTGTCTTGCGTGTCTCCTTCTTGTGTCTGTGTTCCACAGTGCTCTGCTAATCTGCCGAAGCAAAAAAACGACGAACGTTTAGAAAATATACAAGTCGGTCTGCGCTATTGTAATCTCTTTTTTGAGACGACAGTAGCCCCGTCTGCTACTTAACAGTCGGGGCTATAGTTGTGGTTTCGCACATCTCATCTGCTACGCATGCAGCTCGTACGTGGAACATGTCTAGCGGAGGAAAGCCTGCGCAGAGGTCCAGCCTGGTGTCTCAGACCGAGCCACTCACCCTAGCTGTTGTTTTGAAGCGACAGCTTCACACGCCAACCACTTTGCCTCGTTCAGCGTGGTCGCACCTGGGCCGTATGCCCGTGGCTGCAGCTGTGCGCCGGAGCCGCCGCAAAGGCCGTTGCCTAGCAACCGCCGCACCTGTTCTTCGCCGTTTGGTGCGTTATCTGGTATGACGTCATCTAGCCGCCCGGCGGGGGTACCTATATATAGAAGCAGTCATGTCTAGGAGGTGGGAGCTATGGCCGCTTATCTGTTTTTTCAGCCAGCGTCCGCTTTGCGGGACGCGGTTGTTGCTGCGACGCGTGTCTTTTCTCTCCCTTTTCTCTCTCCTGTGATCGTTTAATTATCTTCTATCTGCACGTGGCAGCGGTGGTGGCTCGGCTGGAGCCAGTTGACAGGCCCGAGCAAGTTCTTTTAAACCGAAAGCTTTACTACTCACACTTTCAAGCCTTTGCCGTGCGACGGCGGTGCACATGAAATGACCTTTCGCATGACCTCTGTGTGACGTCACGCCGAAGAGCTGGGCGACCACCTCGCGCCGTCTGCGAGTAGTGGCGGTGCCACCACCGGCAGCCTTAGATTAGATTGGATTAGATTAGATTAGATTATAATACATTATATTATATTATATTATATTATATTATATTATATTATATTATATTATATTATATTATATTATATTATATCAGATTGGATTGTATAACCGATGCATCACCACAAGTCTAGCCACAAGCACCACCACCAGCTACACTACCAGTTGAACCATGGCGTAGGTACGGATATTGCTTCCGCAATTACCGGGCTTTACAAAGCTAAGCCAAAACGAATTTTTCATTCTTCTCTCAGTCGCAACAACATGAACACGGCTCGCTAATCAATCACGCAGTATTCGTCTGCCATCGCGGTGGACTCTCGAACCGCACCGTACAGGAAGGGAGGAAGTTCGAGTGAAAGAAGAAAGAGAAAGAGGGGCTGTAACGAAGGAAATGAAAATTGTATTTCAGGAAAAAAGTTACGCATTAATGGTCTCCCATATCTAGGTAGACAGCCGACATCCGTTCGTAGAGGAAGGGAGGAAGTGGGAGTGATAGAAGAAAAAGAGGCCGTAGTGAAGAAAATGAATTTGAGGAAAGGAAATTACGCAGTAACTGTGAATCCACGTCCAGGGACGATGATGAAGAAGGAACGCCCAGCGAAACGCAGCGGCGAAACACTGACTTTACATAAAATTCGGCTCAGCGAGCTCCACTCGGCCACCTGTGGCCATCGCTTCAGTCCAGGTTTAACGACAGCTAAGCCACAGCCAATATTTTTTTGGTTCATGCGGTGCCATAAAGCCGGTTTTTTTTCCAAATCAAATCAAATTTCTTTCATATTTACACCACAGTACGTGGTTATGGGGTATATATACATCAGGAGGCCCAAAACTCGCAACTGCAATTAGTACCTCCTATGGCTACATGAACAGAGTACATAAATTGATAAAAATCAATGGAGCGTTTCATTATGCTTAATTCCTCTCGCAAGTGATATTGTAAATTGGCAAATTGGTTTTTGGGGAAGGAAAATGGCACAGTATCTGTCTCATATTCCTCGGTGGACACCTAGACCGCGCCGTAAGGGAAGCGAGGAAGGTGAGAGGAGGAGGAGGTGGAGGAGGAAGAGGAGGAGGAAGAAAACTTTTATTTTTATTTACAGCGAGAGATTGATGAGGCGAGCCGGAAGGGCCCGCTCCTTACAAACACTAGGATGGATCCCTAGTCCGGGATCCCTGTAGCTTCCGCAGCGGTCAGGGCTCTAGCTACCAAAGGCTGTTGGGCATGGAGTTCGGAGCAGCCCCGCAGGGAGCTTCCCAGTCCTCTCGAGTGGGGTGGAGGTGGGGTGGGCAGGCAGGACTGGAAGGGCATGGCCACACCATGTGGAAGGTGTCTGAAAACTCCTCCTGACAGTGTGGCCACGCGCCCGAAAAAGAATTGAAGTGCTTAAGTACTGCCGGGCACAGTACACTATTGGTATAGAGGCGGAGAAGCCAGCGCTCCTCCACCCTGGTGAGGCCTTTACAGGGAGGGGGATAGAGACCATGAAAGTTTTGATAAAGAGAGGTGATCTCTTTAAAGGTGATGGCCAGATTGAAACTGAATTCCGGAGCAGGCTGCGGATGAGGCGACGCCCGGTGAGTAAGCGCGCGGGCGGCAGCGTCGGCTGAGTCGTTCCCCTCAAGACCCGCATGAGCCGGAGCCCACACGATGGTAGGATGGGTCGGAAACCCTGTGTATTCGCATGCGTGGAGAATTTTGAAATCACGGTCTGCAATATACCCTTGCTCAACATTGCGGCAGGTGGCCCTGGATTCCGTCATCATAACTCGGGACTCTGGATCTGCGGCGGCCAGTGCGATGCCGATCTCTTCCGCAGAAGTAATGTTTGGGGCACGGAAAGTAAGGCCCTGAACTGTAGTGTTTTGGTGGATGACGGCCGCCGTGTACCAACCCCCATTGTGTGGGCCGGCCGCATCCACATAGAAGACACTTGGATTATGGCCATATTTTTGAGAAATAGCCTCCGCCCGCGCGAGACGGCGACCATCATGGGTGTCTGCAGTCATGTCTTCGGAAGGGGTCGCACCTGGAGTGCAAAGCGCCAGGCTTCAGGGATGCGGACCCGTTCTTCTGTCTGTGTTGCGTAGGATATGTGAAAGCGGGTCAGAAGGCGGCTCCCCGCAGGTGTTTTGCTCAGGCGCAAGTATTGATTGTTAACATGAGCTTCTCGTAACTCCCCAAAGGTGTTGGTCATCCCCAGACCGAGGAGACGCTTGTTGGACGTCGTTATGGGGAGGTCGAGCGCTGTGTTATAAATCTCGCGGAGAACTACATCTACGGCATTCCATCGCATTTGCGTAGGTGGAGGTAGGGAGCCGAATATAAAATCCGGCTGGTTACGAATGCATTGGCCAGCCGAAGGGCATCTTTGCATCATAGTCCCCCCCTTTTACTGGATACCCGGCGGAGCATCCGACCCACCTGGTCCCCCACCTTACGTAGCTTGTTTAGGGTAGTGTCTATCTTGCGCCTACGGTGAATGAAGAGCCCCAGTATCCGGATCTCCTCGTGTTCGGGTATCGTGCCGCTAAGTAGAGAAAGGGCAATTATGGGTGTGCACTTAGAGTTGGGGCTTATGTGCACAGACTCCGATTTGCTCGGGAAGCATTCAAGACCACAGCGACGAGCGTATTTGTCCACGATAGCTGCCGCTCTTTCCAGGTTGGTCTCGATGTCTCCAACCGATTGTTGTGTTGCCTAGAGGGGGATGTCGTCCGCATACAGAACGTGCTGTACACCGGCGACCTCTGCCAACTGGGTAAGGAGCTTCATCATGGCCAGATTAAATAGTAATTTCGAGAGGACAGCTCCCTGTGGGATCCCTCGTGTGCCAAGTTAATATGGGCCATATTCCAGGCAGCACAAGAACATTGGCCGAATGTCGGGCAATTGTTGGCAAAAGCTGGCACGAACATTGCTCCTACAATTGATATTTGGGCCGAGCGGTACCATTTTGCACATTGGCCCTACTTGCATGCCAGCTTAAGGCCAACGTTCGGCCGATCGAGCGGCCAACGCAGGCTCGGCGTTCGTTCTGCAGCATGGGCCGGTAAAGGTCTCATACCGGAATCCCACTTTCGAATAATGACATTCGCTTGCTAATAATGGTATCCAGCTTTCGAGGTGCTGTCCAGGTGCTGTCAAAAGTAAACGAAAGGTAATATTAAGGAAAAAATTTAATCAGTGCCCGTTCAATTCATGCATCCTTGAATACATATGTGCAGACTAATTGTGGTCGCGCTAAATTGCACTCTGCACCAACATGGACCGTTATGCTTTAGATTTAATGAAATTAAATCTTTTTTGACAAAGTCGCCTTCTGTATAGCTATGACGGCGACTGTACCATTCTACCTAGCAAATATTCATAAATGAGTGTGCCAAAGAATTACAGAAAAAAGACCCGTTTATTGCTTTGAGTTGCAAGAATCACGCTTCTAGCGCACACTGGATGGCTTGCGCTACCACCAGCCACTCTGGGGAGTAAAGAAAGAGGTCAAGAGCATGGTGGCAGAGGTTGTGGGAAAATAATTATTTTCAAGTTTGGTGCCTGCCGATCAGGTTGGACAAGCTCGGCAAGCTGCTGTGGCACGGCTAAGGCATCCATAAAGTTCTCAACGGAGCTGTCCCCCGGTGAACTGATCAGTCATATCCGAAGTAATCGTTGCACTCCACTTGCAAGAACGCCGTTGGACTGCATTCAAACAAATTCCTGGTCCAGCTCTTGCACGATGGCCTCACTAAGCGCCAAGCCTGCAAAGAGTTGCATGATGTCATGGTAAGTTCAATTATGGCCATCACAGAACAAAAACAAAAATGATTAAATAACACCGAATTTTGTGAAACACAGTCTGCGTGAAGAAACTAGCAACATATTTTACAGAATAAGCTTTAATTTATGCTTAAGAACCAGCACCACATCAGTTGCGCCAAGTGGAATTTAATTTAATAAACTTGCCTTGTAGCAAATGGTTCATTTTTAGTTTAATGCGTCGTGTCGCCCTCCCAGTAAGTATATTCAATGCGAGATAAGCAAATTAATGTGATATTGAAAACAGATTAATTTATTATTTTGTTTTAATATCATAACTCGTATCTCTAAATTGCGAGCTAACTTTTTATTCAAGTAAATAAGCACAGGTTGTAGCGTCTCTTCAACATGGACGACCAAACATAATTTTTGATAAGTTTTTTTAAATGGGGTTAAAAATACGGCTTGCCATTTTTTGCGAAATACGCTGAACGAAATAAACTCAGGGCACCTTTGTTTTACCTTACACGCTTCGCATGCATGATATAATTGGATTCGAAACTGCGACTTGACAACCACAGAAGAACACTCGTCTGGTAGTCCAGAGTAATGCCGTTTTTTCATTGCGAGACAACTTGGGCAAAAGCTTTAACCATAAATTGCGGATTTTCTATTGCGCCTGCAAGTGTAGAAGGCAAAAACAAGCAGTGCAGAAGTATTACACATATTATTACCAACTGGTCTGCAGTGGAAAATAAATTAGGCGGTTCTGATTCCCGTCGTACATAAGCGGTAAAGGACATATTTCCGGATGCATCCTGTCTCAGGTCATATGAATTCAAACCCGCTGTTAGCCAAAGTAGTGTAAGTTTTGTAAGTTCATCTCACCAAAGACGAAAAATTAAGTTCTCACCATTCGGCCACATTTCCAATGCGCACGACGTCAAGCAAGCCATTTCGCAATGAGAGTGGGCACACAGATGTCGTCCTCGTGCTTGGGCTCGCTCTCTTTTCCTGCCGAAAAAATAAAGGCGCATGTAGTCAAAGCAACATTTACTCCTTTAACTTCCGGACGTATATCAAGATAAAAGAGTTTTAGTACTTACAGATAAGATCTTGCAGGCGGTACGAACCGCGTCGGGGCTCTCCTAATATATGAGTGTGGCTTTTCGCTTCCACACACTATGAACGGTGCTAGTTCGAGTGTACATGCATTTTCGTCGCGTTGGTTGTGCACGTGGTTGGGCTCCGCGCGTCGCGCGGTTCCAAGACGGCTGGAGGGGAGAGAGTAGGAGAGAGGGGAGAGGAGGGGAGGTGGCTCGAGGGGAGAGAGTAATAATCCTTTACACAGGTTTTGTGGTTCCGAGAAAAGTCGTCGAGCTGAAAGGGGGAGAAAGGGAGATCGTGGAAGGATGCACGAACGGCGACGCGCGTAGCTGCGCGCGAGGGAAAACAGCTTCGAGAAAGTGACAATAAAAAAAAAAAACGCTTCGCGGGGTGGGGGGCTTGCCCACTACCTTTAAAAGAGCGCGGCCGGGAGAAGTGGTGGGGAGATATTGGACTTGAAAGAGAGAGGGAACAGGGCCAAAACACATGAAAAGCGTTTGGAATTTCTGGAGAATGAGTCACATGGTCACAGGCAGTGCAGAAGGCAATATCAACAAGAAACCAGTGGATGGGAAACACGGAAGCGCCAAAGTACTGTTACAAAGACGCAGCAAAAGCCTGACAAATTTGAAGTGAAAAACTTGAAGCTTCAAGATGAATTTCGCCAAACCGACTTCAGACACTCGCGTATTTTGCGAGGCCGTAAGATGTGGCTTCTGTTAGATCAAGATGGCTTAAAATGTTACCACATAACAAAAATATAAGGCAAGAAAAATAGACAAACAGAATGCGCGCTCTTTATAGTTTCAAGTACCGTAAATGCGCCAAACAGGCTAGGTTAACATGCCTCTAACGCCAGTTGTCAGCCGATTTACTCGTTGGTCGTCGAAGAATCCTGAAATTCTTTTTTAATGTGGAAGTTTCACACAAAAAAAGCAAAAAACAAAAAAAGCATGTTGAATTGTGGTTCGCAGCTACTTTCGATGATTTTCGTCAATAAAGGTGATGTTCGAAAGAAAAAAATTCTTGCGAGTAAAAATGCAAAGACGTGAGCAAGAGCTATAGCTCGCAATGCAAATTACACAACAGAAGAATGAAATGGACAAAAACAACAATATCCAACACTACGATTTGCAGAAAAGGAAGGAAATAGCAAATCAGAAAACACGGGAAAGGCGCGATCACAGGGCACGACGTACGGAAGCCCAGGAATCGTTTAGCACGTGTCCGCGTGCGTTTATGAAGCACCCGCCTAATATTTCACGAGCGCAACGCATAATTAGAAATTATGAGGCGACTGCTTCCTTTCTGGACGTTGCCAAAACTGCGCACAAATTCGGTTTAGCGAATGCACTTGCACTAAGCTATTACGTTTGTATCGCGATCTCCATGAAGCAGACACCAGCCGCGCACTGCGGCAGTGAATTCCTAGAGCGATTAAAAAAAGTGATTTTTTATTCCAAAAATTTAATCAAATGAAACTTTATTTTTATTCAAGGCGCATTTTGGCAATTTTTGTTCAAGGCGTCTCGGGTGTAATTAGAATACTGTTGTCTTTATTAGCAGTTCTTAAAATTTGTCTGCAACTTTTTTTTTCTGTCTTTTTCAATTTTGCTGTATTGAATTTTACTGCTAATGTACTTGCTCCCCCCCCATACAATAATGTCTCTCAGGGCGATGTAGGTGACTTGAATAAGTAAATAAAAAATAAATGAATAAAATAGATAGTTTTCTTAAACAGCATAGCCAATTCTGGCAAACAGGCGGGGAACTCTGGCTAACCTGGCCCATTATAGCCAGGATTTTGTGATGGCACAACCGACAATGGCAAAGAGTGGGAAAATTCTGGCTAACCTTGCCCACGATAGCCAGGATTTTGTAATGGCACAGCCAGTACTGGGAAAGCGATGGACAACCAGGGCCATCATTGGATGCGGCAGTGAGTGGTTCAGCCAATATTGGAAACTCATTGGGAAGTCTGGGCCTACCTAGGGCCATGCTTTGCCAACGGAATTCTAATTTGGCCCGCTGTCATGTGCTACCTGGGAGGATGGTGATGAAGGGACCACCGCACCTCCACCAAATGTTACGTGGCGGCCAGCCGAAGAATGAGGCGTGATGAACGATGGACAAGAGATGATTTAATGGCTGCTGGCCTAGCGCGAGCGCTCCGTCCCGCGCCACTGCCAGCTTCGTCTTCTTCGTAACAATATTATAAAGAAAATATAGTGATAATCATTTGGCACCTTAAAAGCAGCCTCTGCCGCACCACGTAGCCTAGACTCCACGTGACAATGAGTCCCATTTAGCTTGAGCCTTATGAACCGTAAGGAGGATTATAGCGGCCATCGTGCTCTGTACTGGGGACAACGTTACACACGTTTGTACGTCTGTTCCGGTTCAGTGCTAAAACAAAAGTTGCTGAAGGCTCTCAGGCACTGAGGAGCCTGATTAAAGACATGAAAAATTGCGCACTTGAAGAGGAACACGCACCTGCTTGATTGGTCTGTTTCCTTGTGCGTTATCACTCACTTTGTCCTTCAAACGCCTTTCAAGTTCAGATGAGGTTGTACCAGCAGAACACCTGGCTGCTGTAAAATATCAGACAACCTGGGAACAACTTTTCTCTTGCGTAAAAATACGAAGATCACATGGGCAAACATAGCGTTGATCTGCAAAGGGTACTTTTACTGCTCTGCTAACATTAAGTCGAGTATAAAACGACCGGCTCAGGAAGTACGGCAACACGCGTCATAAGAACATAATTCAAGTTCTACATTGTGCTCTTCATGTAGGGAATCGTTTTACCTTACTTTCAGAGTGGGAAGCGGAGAATCGCCGGTATCGTTATGCTTTTTCGACCGAATACCCTGCACTAAAACAAATTTAGAAATGCGCATTTACGCATGTTTGAGTATTCATTTTAGACTATGCTGTAACGACTAAAAGCAGAAAGCCCCGCACCTTCTGTAACGTATTAAATGCAAACATAACTGCCTCAGCTGTGTGATCATACTCGATTATTAGGATATAGCATGGTCTTTAAGCATAATTATGACTTCTGTCGGACTTCAGAGCCAATCATTTGTCGCGAAAATATTCTGAATTAATAAATGGCGTCAAACTCTACCGAAAAAGTTATCCTTCCTCCTTTATAACAGTTGCGCAAACCTATATGCACGCTCTAGGAGCCGCCACTGATCTTATCCATCGGTATAACATCATTTTCCGGTGGTGATTGTCTCTACTTCTCTTCACAAACTATACGGGCTTTATCAGTAATCTGAAGACAAGCAAACCATTCAACGCTGCATATTATTCACACCGCTGCTTTGTAGCGTATAATGCTGTGGCGGCGGCAGAAATATTTGTTGCCTACTAATACAAGATGAAAGCTGTTAGCTGGAACCCAGGCAGCACAAACCGTTGGCCCAATATTGGGAGTCTGTTGGCTATGCGTGGCCCTATACAGGGCCAATGTTGCCTTCATTGTCCCCATATTGGCACTGCCACAATGTGCCATTTCCAACATTTGCCCTACTTGTCCGATGTTTTCCCCATATTGGCAACGCCGCTTAGTTACACCTCCAACGATGGCCCTACTTGTCTGATGTTTCCCCATATTGGCAATGCCACTTAGTTACACCTCCAACGATGGCCCTAAATGTCCGCTGTCGTCTCCATATTGGCAGCGCCGCGTCATTACACCCGCAACGATGGCCCTACTTGCCCGCTGTTTTCCCTGTATTGACAGTGCCGCTCCACGACACACCCAAGGATGCCCCTGTGATTATCGGTGCTTATTTCTCTCAATCTGTTTTTTTTCAATATTCGGACTTATTTATTTATTTATTTATTATCACCAACAACAGCGCTAGCGTCGAACTCTGACGCGAAATTACAATAAAAAGCGCGATGTAATTGGTCGCGCGAAAGTTAGCAGAGGTCAGATTCATTCACGAAGGTATACGAATTTTGAAAAGCGGTGTCTTTTGTTATTATGGTATGCAAAGCAACAAAGAAAGAGAGAAAGAGGTGCCAATATCAAGAAAATGAAATTTCGATTCGAGGAATGGTATAATAACGCACTAATTAACGTACTGCCTCCCATATCTCTGCGGACCACAGCCCCCGATTACAGGTTGCCGGTTCAAATTCGTGTCTCAAGATATAGGCTCAACTTGGCTAATAAGTTTATGCTGCACGAAACGATAAATCATATGACACAATCCGGAACACAATGCCTCACGCACAGGATGCTCACCCTAGAAGAAAACAAATAAATCGCTTTTTCCTCTACTTCAAATTAACTAGGTCACAAATTATTGCGTCGCGCATTTGGAGAGAAGAAACGATCTCAGTAAAACGGGATTTTGGTTTCATCGCAAATAAACAGTTGACGTGAACAACTTGCTGCACATTTACTGCGTGAAGAAGCAGCAGACGGGAAAGAAAATGTAGATGTATGTTAAATTAAAGAAAAAATAAGCGAAAAAACGGCTCTGCTTCCTGAAGCCGCGAAGCTAAGGTGGCTAGGTTTTTTAATGTCGCAAATTGTTTTGTTATTCTGCTGTGCTTTTTGGGTATTCGATAACGACGGCTCTTGCATAAATTTTTGCTTTAAATTATCACGTTTATCAAATTAAAGATCGGAACTTTTTCCCGGTCGCATTTCCGCTCGTTTTTTTGCCTTTTCTTTGCGCGAATCCTTAATATCAATGAGCCATAACAGGTGCATTGCTGAGTAGCGCGTCGCGTCATTTCGAGCTAGAGCAGACACGCACGGGTGGGCCGCATAACTATGGCTTAGACCGACCTGCCTACACTGGTGTGTATAAAATGTAGGGTATTCGTCACTCTAGAAGCGAATCATTGGATTATATTGATGAATGGTGTTGCTTGGACGTATGTCATCATACTTTGTCCGCCACAAGTATCGTATATGAAACACTCAGAGAACACGCATTGTTCCCGCTCATTTTAGTTATTGTTTTCTATTTCCGGTATTTTCATAGTAACACATTTATCTCAGCTTCAACCAAAGAGGCACACGACCGCAGAGATTACGCTAATGTTTGAAGCCGTTTTGACGAAAATCATGCCCAAGCTCCACGTTTCCACTTCCAACATCTGCGCATTGTAGTTCCCTTGCCGCTTTTCACGTGCTCAACTGCCTATGGCGCATCCTCCGGGCATTCCTCGGTATTCTTTCACTCATTTCACCCCCCCTTTTTGAAGTTCCATACAGCCGCCTTTTGCCGGGCCGAGCCTCTTTCTTGGAAGAGCGCGGGCCCTCATCATGCTAGGAGTTATTTTTTCTTTGTGATTTTAGGTACACTGACCTTCTCTAACCTGTTTTCCCCTCGCGCCCAACTAAGCGCAACGCCGCTCATCCACCCTCCCTAGATTTTCTTCTACCCCTTTTCCAGCTGCCGTTTCTCTTGCTGCAGCAAATTCTCCGAAAAATATAAGAAACCTGTCCCATCGTCGTCTCCTCCTTTCCCGAACACTCGCCCAACGAGTATCGCCTGTAACTATAGCAAGGCGGCGAAAAGCCACACAACCAGCGTGCCGACGAAGCATGCGCGCTCAAGCTGACGCCGTTCGTTGACGAGAATCCACACCCGATACGTTTTGACAATTATGACGTAATTCAGTAGCCTGGCCTGCAAGATTCTATTTGTGAGTACCACCATACTTTTATCTTGAAATGTGTTGGAAATGAATATGGTTCATGGCGTAATTGCCGCTTTGACTCAGCGCCGACCTTTTTTTTTTCTCCGGCAGGAAAAGAGATAGCGACAAAGCACTGGCGCCAACTTCTGAATGCCAACTTTCACAGCGAAATGTCTAGCGCAAAGGCATGCACAGAATGGTGAGAACTTTATTTTTCAGCTTTGACAAAATGGATTTACCGAACGTTGACTATCTCTTCAGTCACCGTGGCGGAGTGTTGTGTGGCCCGACTCATGTTGCGATCATTACGACATTGGTCGTCTATCGTTTGTGCAAGATAAGCACCAGAAGCGGTTATTCTTCCACTGCAGCAGTTTTCTGGCCGCGTGTAATATTCCCGTGCCAGGTGCCTTTGTCTTGTCCAGTTGCAGGCGCACGAGAAAAAGCAGAATTCCTGGTCCCAGCGAACTTCATCCATGTTGTCTCGGAATTAATCACCCATGGACTATCGGAAGAGTGATTTCGTGTGGTTTTCAAGTAAGGTTTCCGTCTGCCCTGTTACATGCATGCCAAGCGACATCGGTAATCTGCTTACTTTAAAAAAGTGTATTCAGTCTCCTGCGTTCAGCGCATTTCGCAAAACTGTGCAAGCCGTCTTTGCATGGAATATTATATTTCATAGAGAAAAAAAATGCTCACAGCTGTTCAATGGGGAGGAGATGCTACCACCTTTGCCATACTTTGCTGGAACAAAAAGGCAAACAACCAGCTCGCAATAGACATGTAATTTTGATAGGAAATATAAAAAGAGATTGTTTTGTATTAAACACTGTATTTATCTCTTTTTGTGACTTTTGATATGTATTTGATGCTGTGACACGGCAAATTGGGATTAGAATTTAGCAATACGGTGGAAAAAAAATTGTTAAATTCAATTAAACGTTTTGCTATTAGTGTGGGGATTTATATTAAGACTCATTTAGAAATTATACTTTCAACATATGTTGCGAGTACCTTCTCGCACACTGCGCGCCACTAAGATCAATGTCTTATTTTATTTCTTTTCTTTTTTCTGCGATGGTTGTACTTACACTCATGATCACATCATGCACCTTTTTGCAGCTGCGATGTAGAGCCAGGTCATCGTGCAAGAGCTTGGCGAGGAATTTGTTTCAAGGCAGTGCAAAAGTTCTCTTACAAGAGGAGTGCAACGATTAGTGCCGATATGACTCATCGGTGCAGCGGCTCCGGGCACAGTGCATTTCACGATGTACTGGCACCGTAGTTGCAATAAATTTCGTTCTTGGAATCCGTTCCTTTTTTTTATGTCTGCTGTCTGCTTATATTAAAATGTTACACATACAAGCTCCGGCTGGTGGAAAACAAGCGGTATATGACTGCATTGTTGCTGGACAGCAAGTGATGTGGTACAAAACTAGGTGGGACCCCCGATCGCATACAATTTCCCACTGGCCTTGCAATTGATATGCCACCTATAAAAGTTAGATCAAGGGTGGAAAAGCGGGCACAAGTCGGAGCGAACCTGGGGCCATTATTGATACTGGCTGAATGTGGTCATACTATTGGCGCGAATTTCGGGCCATTATTGACAGATCGACTGAATATGGGCATATTATTGGGGTAAATGTCGGCCATTATTCATAGATTGGCTGAATATGGGCATAGTATTGGCACGAATGTCGGGCCATAATTAATAGATTGGCTGAACATGGGCATAGTCTTGGCATGAACGTTGGCCATTTGTGGATAGACTGGCTGAATGTTGGGTCAATGCTGGTAGCTAGACTGGCTGAGTATAGGCCCAATCTTGGCATGAATGAAGGGCCGTTGTTGGAAAAAGTCTCCGATTGCTCAAATGCCCATGTAGGACCAATATTCATGGCAAATTCCGCCACTCTTTTGCCACTGTTGGACCAATCATTATGTTCTGCTTGGGAAGAAATTATGCATTGCTCACTCTTTCACCAAGTATGCTTTTTGAAAAAGCTCGCTTCTTCGCTACATTTGGCATCAAGCCGCATCAGTGAGGAAGTCACACGAAATTTCCTGGCCTTTGCCTTCTCGCACAGTGTTTTTTACTGGTAACGATTTTTGTGATTATTCCTTCGTCGAGTCATTTTTTAGAGCGAAAGCAGTAACACTATACCCCGTCCCTCTTCTGGGATTTTGATGCGTGAAAGTGAAGGCTCCAGTCCAAACGACAAGCCTTCAAACTCCATACTTCAGCAGCAGCGCTATCAACCCGCCTACTCCCCATCGTTCTCCGTGGCTAGGGTACCGTCCATATGGCATCTACCCAGGACAACCCTTGATCCACAATCCTGCCCTACTCTAGCCCACCTTTGTCCTCCAGAAGCGCCATCAACCGCCCAGTCGTACAACTCTACCCCAAAGAAGCCCCGCCGACCCACACACCTCCCTCCTCAACAATGCTTTCAACCACTCCGTCCGCACATGGCTCTGCCCCGATATCCATTGGTCAGAATACTTTGCTGCCTACCCCGGCTTCTACAATGCTGAATGCAATATTGCTTGCACAGTGAAAGAAAACATTACATAAGCAAAGCTGTCTTCTTTATAATTTGCGAAGACATTGCAGCCAGCTGTGAGATTGTCTGCTGATAGAAATAAGAATGAATTTGCCCTAAACATACCATAAAAGGCTCTTCCAGACGACTTTAGATTTCTCTATGTAGGAAAAGCCAGTGCTCTAAATATAGAACACAGAAAAATAACGGTCATTGCAAATGTGGCTACATTTTTAGTAGAATTCATTTAAAAAGCTTACGTGAATTGTGCATATGAATTTCGGCCTTTGAAACATGAGCTCGTGGTGCTGTGTTTAAAGGGTTAATCCTGCATCGTAGGGATTAGCTGCCGGCGGCCTAGCTACCAAGCTACCGTGGCGAATACCGCTTAAAAACAAGCATGCTTACGCTGCTTAAAGCAGCGCCAGAGACCTTAACGAGAAGGGACTCAATAGAACGGCACTTAAAGGAACTTATGTGGTCCGTGCGAGCAGCGCCGGCATGTGCCACGCAATCTGAGGACTTCGACACAGCGAGCCCTAGTAAGGACGCGACTGCAATAAATGTTTGGTTTGGTTTGGTTTATGGGGTTTAACGTCCCAAAGAGACTGAGGCTATGAGAGACGGCGTAGTGGAGGGCTCCGGAAATCTCGACCACCTGGTGGTCGCCTGACTGGGGTGCTGTGTCTTTACACAGCACCACCGCTTGCTATCGGCTGCCAACCGGAGGGTTGGCTACCTGGCCACAGTCGAAAGGCTGCGGCTGGGGCTGTGGAGTACTCTGTCGCTCGCAGGACGGCGAACACTGGGAGGCGTAGCGCCCTCCTGTTACCTAGCGGGGTGTGATGGCACTGGCGATGAAGGTCCTGAGGCGTAACGCTGGGAGTAGTTGCGTACTCCTGTAATCCAGTCAATAGGAGGCGATGCTAATGCATCCCAGGATCTTGATCCTGGGAAGGGTCTGTGGTGATCCTAACCCAGGACTTAAAGCGAGAGAGTTCATACGCTGCGGCAGTCTAGGGATAGGCTGCTGCGGCTAAGTCTCCAGCAGATGTGCTGCAGGGAAATCCCCGCTGACTAAAGTCATCAGGGGTAGGGGCGTCCCGTGTAACCCGTGCCCAAAGATCACTCGGGAGCGCTGCTGGGGTCTGTCCTCGTTCCCCCTCCGGGAAACCAGGGCCATCTCTGGGAAGCGCTGAGGCCTTCGGGCGTCTCAGTAGGCTAAGAGAGCGAGGGCAAAGCGAAAGCAGAACTGGCGCTTGCGTCCTGTGAGCGTCTGTGAGTAGTACCGTCGTGAGACCATACGGGTGTGGGATAAAGCCCACACTCGCACTGCGGGTACGTAGGCGGCAGGTCTTGCTTGCAGGGCCGGCGTCAAATCCAAGACGCATAATAAAAGTTGGTAGAATCGGGCTCCCGCTTGCAGTGCGGCGCGAAGGGATTACCCGAAGTCGAGGGCGCTTCGGCGTCTGGCAGGGGTGCACATCACAGAGGTGCACCACGGGGCGTAACGACCCCGCCTTTCCGAAGCTCATGGGTTGGACCCACACATGACCATCGGGGTGGCAGTAGTTCGTCAGTGCGCCACGCTCGATGGGAGGGCTTTCAAGCCCGAGGACGACCAAACCTAAATTGGTACTGGAGCAGTCTCTGGTGAGGGGGCGCACCAAGCACTTTGTGCAAGGGACTTGCACTTGGGAAGTGGCCTGGCCCTGGCCTAGTCTGTGTATGGCCGGGGGAGGCTGTTTTGGCAGGCCGAAAACTTCTTACCGAAGCGTGGCCTTGTGGTAGAGCACCCGCCTAGCATTCGGGAGGTGCTGGGTTCGATCCCCAGTGCCGCCGGGTACCCACCGGTTTACTTAATGGGTACAAGATTTTCCCTGGCCTGGTGCTCGGCTCTTCTAGGGTGAAATGCTTGGGAAAAGGGTCTTAGACCAAACAGTTGCCTTGACGGATGAGTGATAAGTTCCCCCGCCAAGCAACCATAAGTCCGCCTCGTGAGGCATATTCCCAATTTGTGGCCCTTTTTTGACCGAAGCGTGGCCTTGTGGCAAAGCATTCGCCTCGCATTCGGGAGGGTGCCGCCGGGTACCCACCGGTTTCTTTAATGGGTACAAGGTTTCCCCTGGCCCGGTGCTCGGCTCTTCTAGGGTGAAATGCTTGGGAAAAGGGTCTTAGACCACAAGTTGCCTCGACGGATGAGTTATAAGTTCCCCCGCCAAGCAACCATAAGTCCGCCTCGTGCGGCATAAGCCCAATTTGTGCCCCTTTTCAGCTGGATGTTCGAAACAGAATACGTCCCCGAAGGTAATAGCGGGATCTACGGAGCCTCTTCCAGGACTGCACCCCCTGAACAAACCGTCGCCAGGTCGGGGGGAGCCTGTACCCATACGGTGGGTATCCGACGGTGGGTTTAGAACCTGCCACCTCCCGCAGCCGAAGCGGACGACCAAGCCACTAGGCCACGGCTGGGGTTCTTTAACGTGCACTGACATCGCACAGTACACTGGCCTCGAATTTCTCCTCCAAAGAAATTCAACCGCCGCGGCCGGGTTCGAACCCGCGTCTTTCGGGCCAGCAGCCGAGCACCATAGCCACTGAGCCACCGCGGCGGCTTGCAATAAATGTGGTAACTCTCATTCAAGTTACTCCAAGCGAATTCTTTTGCGCGCGCTGAAGCCAGCTCCCCATCTTCGGTGGTCGGCGCTGATCTTACGGGTCGCAACACACCTTGAGAGGCGCAGGTGGACGAGTGTGCTGTCGCTGGCTGTGACAAGGTAAGAAAACTGGCTGATGACGGAAGCTCCTCGCAATTAATGCGCGGCTTCCGCACTAATTGAAAACTTCTAGAACGCGTGACGCCTTTTGTTCGCCGATGATTGCGTCATTTATCGCTGACTAACCATTCTGACCAAGAACCCCTTGAGGCAGACCTGCGCCATGTGCAAGACTGGTGCTCCCAGTGGATGATGATGCTCAACTCTAACAAATGTAAGTGCTTGTCCTTTCACCGCCGTCGAAATCCTCTTGTTTTCAAATACACAGTCTGTAACTCCCCAGCTGACCTCGTCCAGTCATATAAACACTTAGGTGTCACCATTTCTAATGATTTATCTTGGCTTTTGCACGTGACTAACCTGATATCATCTGCTAATAAAACACTCGGTTTCTTAGAACGTCACCTACGGGAAGCCCCACAACACGTAATACTACAAGCGTACATCTCATTCGTTAGGACTAAACTTGAATACGCATCACCCATCTGGAGCCCTCATCAAGAATATTTAACACACGCTATCGAAGCTGTTGAAAACAGGGCTATCAGATTCATTCACTCCTCATACTCGTACTACGTGAGCATATCATCTCTCAAATCGAATTCAGGTCTAGCTAATCTTTCTACTCGCTGTCGCATAGCCAGTCTTGTCCTCTTTCACAAGTTCTTTTATTCACCACTAAAACAAGAACCATACATTTGCGCACTTCCACAACGCAGGTCCCATCGCATCGGTCATTCTCTTCAAGTTTTGCGTCCACGTGCCCGTACCACTGTTTTTGCCAACTCATTTTTTTTTCTCGTGCTGCAGCTGACTAGAACGGCCTTCCAGATAGTATTGCTGTCATAACATGTTCATCATCATTTTCAAGCACTGTTGATTCCTGCATTTTGTAAACCCCACCCCTTATGTAACACCCTGGAAAAGGGTCTTTAGGGAAAATAAAGTGAAGTGAAGGAAATGCATTTTATGCTTTTACGTGCTCCGGACGAGAATAAAAATTCGGAATTTTAATTTCCACTGGTGTTTCTTTGTTGCTGTGATGCTTTCGGTTTGATTGGACGCTGAGAGCCGCGAAAGTTCTGTTACTTAAGTTGAACAGCATCGCTGTCACACCAAGAACGAGCTTCAAGTTGCCACGTAATCAAGCTCCACTATCGGCTCCGTATACACAAACACAGATGACGCATTTTTGAGAATGGTCTCACGCCAGTGCATGTGTCCTCACGTCGAACTCAGCAAAAATATCTTGTTCTTCTGTATAACGCCGGAGTTTTGCTTATGATGCAGGACAGCGTCGATACAGTTTACTCCACAGCAATTCTCTTTCACAGATATCCCCGAAGGGATAAGGAAGCGCCGAATCCTCGCAGTGCTACACCCTGTCTCTACACTAGAACATACAGGCATGCAACCTGGAGGCCCGACGTGCAACATGCTCCAGTGCAAAGACTACGAAGAGTAATAGAGCTTTATAAGTCGCCGCCATGCTAGGCACAGCAGACTAGCTATATGTTACTGCTTCGCATCATATATGAGACAAGAAGCCTATCGAATGGCTGGAAGGGACTCAATATTATTGAAAATAAAGCGCGAAAAAACGGCAAGGGGAGATCCGCACCAGGGACGAATAGCTTTTGTCTCGCTTGTCGTTTGACCCGATCGGCCCTTTCATTTCAGCGCGCAGTTTTTACATGTAGAATTACCGACTTCCAACACGCAGTCTTTATTTTACCATAACTTGCCGCAGTCGTGCACAGTGTTAGCGACTGAGTGTTTGAAGTACAAATCTGAAAAACACAAAAGCATGTTTGTTCACTCCAACTTAGTGATAATCGAGAGGTTAACAAAAAGGGCTTCGTCGGCGCGAAAGTAGCCTTAATTAAACCGGTGAGCGCGGCTGCTTTCAGGGCACAGATTGATGGCAGTTCCTTCCGTTGCTGAGTGCAATTGTTTCGGACTGAAAGCGTTGCCACGCAGTTCACGTGAAAGGCGGCACAGGGGTGTGTCACATGTGAAAAGAAAGTGGTGAAAGCGAGGGCCTTAGTAAGAGTTGAGCAAGGCTTAGACGGGGCAAAAGCTAGATCAAAGCTCACTAGTATCACGCAAAGCGAGATTTTGATGCAGATGTTAGTAGCCCCTTCGAAAGCCAAACAGACATGTGTTGTGCGGTTGGAATTCGCGCTACGCACGCGACCTAAAAGTGTTTTTTTTTTTTAACGCAGCGATGCTAATTCGGGGAAAAAAAAAACTCTCAATTGACAATGCATGTGTACTTTACTAAGATATCATCGCCGATTTGATGAATGGTATCTTTGGTATCTTTGAAAAAGAAGCAGCGATGGCGTAGAAGTAGAACTACCGCCTCGCGTGCAAGAGGACCGGGGTTTGAACCCCGGTGCCACGCAATTCTCCACCGGATAAAAAAAAAACCTCCGCGTGTCGATTGCATTGCATAACCAGGCCTGGAGTGCGGCCTGATATCGGTGACCAGAACCGACAACGCACTTCCTCACCAGAACAGGATTTGGCCACCCTGGTGTAGTGTTTGGCCGCAAATTTCTATGAACAAACCAATTATGCCTCGGCCCTCAGTCCCCAGCGTCTGCGGAGCAACGGACCACGGCGGCGGTCAGATCTGTGACGCAGCGTAGGATGCTAAGAATCTCTGCCTCCGGACAGGCCGCCATTGGAAACTCAGCGTGGCAACGTTTAACGCAAGGACCTCATCAAGTGAGGCTAGCTTAGCAGTGCTGTTGGAGGAATTAGCCGGTATTAAATGGGATGTCGTAGGGCTTTGTGAGGTTAGGAGGACAGATGAGGCGTATCCAGTACTAATAGGCGGACACGTACTGCGCTATCGTATATTAGCAGATAGGTGAGAACTAGGTGTGGGATTCCTCATAAATCAGGATATAGCTGGCAACATCGAGGAGTTTTATAGTATTAATGAGAGAGTGGCAGCTATCGTAATTAGGCTTCATAAGAGGTACAAACTAATGGTGCAGGCCTACGCACCTACATCAAGCCATGATGATCAGACAGTTGAAAGCTTCTATGAGGGTGTGGAATCGGTAATGACCAAATTAAAATCACAGTACACTCTACTGGTGGGCGACTTCAATACCAAGGTAGGTAAATAGCAGGCAGGAGACCAGGCGGTAGGTGACTATGGCATAGGTCCTAAGAATAGTAGGGGAGAGTTATTAGTAGAGTTCGCAGATAGAAATAATTTACGGATTATTAATACCTTCCGAAAACGAGCAAACAGGAAGTGGACGTGGAAGAGCGCCAATGGTGAGGCTAAAAATGAAATAGACTTCATACTGTGCGCTCACACTGGCATCGTAGAGGATGTGGAGATCCTCGGTAAGGTCCGTTGTAGCATCTTCGAAAAATGTAGTGCGAAAAACAAGACACAGGAAAGGTGAAGACAGGACACGAGCGCTTTCTCACGACTGAATTTTTTATTAGGAAGGATAACAGAACATATACCATAGAAATGGAAGCGGAGAAGAAAGAAGGAAAAACAAAATAACAACTCAAAAAAAGAACAAGACGAGGAGAAAAAAAGCCGGCGATGGAAGCAGGTACATAGCATAGCAACATAAAACACGTGCACTGTTACTTAACAACCGATTGGTGGTATACAATCTAACTTTTTGTTAAGGCAATGGATGCGTCACTAATACACTTTTCCCCCCCTTTCGCGATATAGAACGCTTCAATAATCTCTCTTGTACATTGATAATATGCTTTGTCAAGTACTACAGTCCTATCGAAAAGGAGGCGACATTTACATTCTCTGCAATGCTTCGGTAAATTTTCAAGAGCTGTTGGCGTTAAAGAATTTCTGTGTTCGAACAGCCGGACATTTAGACAGCGCCCGGTCTGCCCTACATACTATTTTTCACACGAAAGAGGAATCTTGTAAATCACTTCTTTTTTACATGGCACAAACCTAGATTTGTGATTAACATGGCAACGATGATCACTTTTTAATCCCCCTGCTTTCGCTCTGACCACCGCACACAATCCAGATAACTTCACGGGAGCTGAGATTACTGTGCCCACCTCGTATCGATTGGCAACATTTCGTAACCCATGTGAAAAACGATGTACATAGGGCAAAACGACAGGTTTCTTTTTCGCGTCGAATAACATAGCCCTCTTGGCATCCTTGCCCTTGAGCCACAACAGGAGTTTTTCACAACTAGTGCTAATCAACGAAAGCGGATAACCGGACTTAGTCAATCTATTAACTTGTTCATGAAAACTTGTGGCTATTTTATCATGGCAAGACTTAAGTAAAGCAGAGCGTAAGCATGAGGAGACAATTGCATTTTTTACAACTTTAGAATGCCCAGAGTGAAAATGGAGTAAAGGTTTAGAAGACCTAGGGTGGTAGTCCCAGCAAAGATGCTATGTTATTCGACGCGAAAAAAAACCTGTCGTTTTGCCCTATGTGTATCGTTTTTAACATGGGTTACGAAATGTTGCCAATCGATACGAGGTGGGCACAGTAATCTCAGCTCCCGTGAAGTTATCTGGATTGTGTGCGGTGGTCAGAGCGAAAGCAGAGGGATTAAAAAGTGATCATCGTTGCCATGTTAATCACAAATCTAGGTTTGTGCCATGTAAAAAAGAGGTGATTTACAAGATTCCTCTTTCGTGTGAAAAATATTATGTAGGGCAGACCGGGCGCAGTCTAAATGTCCGGCTGTTCGAACACAGAAATTCTTTAACGCCAACAGCTCTTGAAAATTTACAGAAGCATTGCAGAGAATGTAAATGTCGCCCCCTTTTCGATAAGACTGTAGTACTTGACAAAGCATATTATCAACGTACAAGAGAGATTATTGAAGCGTTCTATATCGCGAAAGGGGGGGAAAGTGTATTAGTGACGCATCCATCGCCTTAACAAAAAGTGAGATTGTATACCTCCAATCGGTTGTTAAGTAACAGTGCACGTGTTTTATGTTGCTATGCTATGTACCTGCTTCCATCGCCGGCCTTTTTTCTCCTCGTCTTGTTCTTTTTTTGAGTTGTTATTTTGTTTTTCCTTCTTTCTTTTCCGCTTCCATATCTATGGTATATATTCTGTTATCCTTCCTAATAAAAAACTCAGTCGTGAGAAAGCGCTCGTGTCCTGTCTTCACCTTGCCTGTGTCTTGTTTTTCGCGCTACGTTTTTCGAAGATGCAATTGCTCCGACTAGCCCAGTTTAGCTTACTTGTGCAGTTCCGTTGTAGCGACCGCAGAATGGTAAGGTCTCGTATTAGGTTAGATTTGAAGAGAACGGAAGAAACTAGAGAGGGGAAAGGCTGTTAACGAGTTAGCACTAAGAGGGAGGGTAGAGGAAATCAGAATATCGCTGCAGAACAGATTTTCCGCTTTAACTGAAGGAGACGACAGTAGTGTTAAAAAAATTAATGATAATCTCACAGCTATCGTTACAGAGTCCGCCGCAGAACTAGGTGGTAGGATGGCTGGACAGTATACCAGCAAAATATCGCAGGATTCTAATGATCTGATTAAGAAACGCCAAAGCATGAGGACGTCGAACTCCACATACAGAATTGAACTAGCGGTGCTAACGAAGTTAATAAGTAAGCGCAAGGTAGCCGACATAACAAAGTTTAACAAGGAGAAAATGAAGCATGCTCTAAGGAAGGGAGGTAGCCTAAAATCAGTGAAGAGAAAGCAGGGCATAGGTAAAAACCCGCTGTATGCGCTAAAAGACAAAGAGGGCAATGTCATTAGCAGTATGGATAAGATAGTTAAAGTAGGCGAAAAGTTCTACTCAAATCTATACAGTAGCGAATGTAATCAAGTTACTGAGAGAGGCAGTCGAGCACAGCTATGGGACATCCCGCCAGTAAAGAAGGATGAAGTAAAGAAAGCCTTAGGAACAGTGCAAAGAGGGAAAGCAGCTGGTGACGATCAAGTAACAGCACATTTGTTGAACGACGAAGGTGAGATTTTGCTGCAAAATCTAGCCACCCTGTATACGCAATGCCTTGTGACCGCGAGAGTACCAGAAGCTTGGAAGAATGCTAACATTATCTTAATTCATAAAAAAGGAGACTTCAAGGACTTGAAAAATTACACACCGATCAGCTTACTGTCCGTTGCCTACAAGGTATTCACTAAGGTAACCGCTAATAGAGTCAGGACAACCTTAGACTTCAGTCAACCAAATGATCATGTAGGCTTTCGTAAAGGATACTCTACAATAGATCACATTCACACAATCAATCAGGTGATAGAGAAATGCGCAGAATATAACAAACCGCTATATATAGCCTTTATAGATTACGAGAAAGATTTGGCTCAGTGGAAATCTCAGCTGCCATGCAGGCATTGTGGAATCAGGGGGTGGAAGAGTGTTATGTGAAAATATTGGAAGATATTTGTAACGACTGCACAGCTACTATAGTTCTCCATAAAACCAGCAATAAAATTCCGATACGGAAAGGTGTCAGGCAGGGAGACGCGATCTCTCCAATGCTATTCACCGCCTGCTTACAGGAGGCATTCCGGGGCTTGAAATGGGAAGAGTTGGGGATAAGAGTTAATGGAGAATACCTGAGTAATTTGTGATTCGCTGATGAAATTGCCTTGCTAAGCCACTCAGGACAAGAACTACAAAGCATGGTCAATGAGTTAGACAGGAAGAGCAGAACGGTGGGGCTAAAAATTAACATGCAGTAAACCAAAGTAATGTTCAACAGCCTAGCAAAGAAACAGCACTTCGCAGTTGGTAGTGAGGGGCTGGGAGTAGTAAGAGAATATGTCTACTTAGGGCAGGTAGTGACCGCAGATCCAGATGATGAGAGGGAAATAACTAGAAGAATAAGAATGGGGTGGAGCACATATTGCAGGTTCTCTCCGATCATGAATGGCATTTTTCCAATATCCCTCAAGAGAAAAGTATACAACCGCTGTATCTTACCGGTACTCACCTATGGGGAAGAAATGTGGAGGCTAACACATTGGGTTCAGCTTAAGTTAAGGGCAACGCAGCGAGCTATTGAAAGAAAAATGATAAGTGAAACGTTAAGAGATCGGAAAAGGGCGGAGTGGATGAGGGAACAAATGCGTGTTAATGATATCCTAGTTGAAAACAAGAGGAAGAAATGAGCTTGGGCAGGGCATGTAATGCGAAGACAAGATAACCGCTGGTCTTTAAGGGTAACGGAGTGTATTCCAAGACAAGGCAAACGTAGCAGGGGACGCCAGAAAGTTAGGTAGGCGGATGAGATTAAGAAGTGTGCGGGGATACAGCGGCCGTAACTGCCAAAGGACAGGGTCAATTGGAGAGACATGGGAGAGGCCTTCGCCCTGCAGTGGATGTAGTCAAGCGCATGATGGTGACGATCTTTTGACCTCATAATAATTCTAGCCGTTTAATCTTGAACTGTCATCATCGACAGCCTGACTACGCCAAATGAAGGGCAAAAGCCTCTTCCATGTCTATTCAATTCACATTGCCCTTTGAAAACTGCTGCCACCGTATCTACGAAACTTCCTAATCTCATCAACCCACCTAATTTTCTGCCGCCCCCTGCTACGATTGCCTTTTCTTGGAATCCACTCCGTAACCCTTAAGGTTCAGCGGTTATCTTGCTTTCGCATTACATACCCTGCCCAAGCCCATTTCTTCCTGTCCATTTCGGCTACAATATCATTAATGTACGTTCCTTCCCTCACCCGCTGTGCTCTATTTTCACCTATCATATTGTCACGTAGTGGTGACTACAGTCCGGCGAACAGGAAAACAGCGAAAATGTCTTCGAAACGAAACTCCTTATTTGGGCTGACTTGCGCCCGCAAAGAACTGAATCGCTCGGCGGCGGCGTAGCAACTAGCGTGCTCGGCGGTCGTCGAACAGAATGCCCGCCGCTGTCGGCCGTGCTCTTTTTAACGCGGATAGCGAAGATTAAAGATAAAAATTAGGAAATTACTAGAAATTCTGGCGCAAACTGGAATCGGCTCCGTCCGGATGCGATCAATTGAGATACATCTAGGCGCGTCTTGCGGCACAAACGAAGCGATAAAGCGATGCGTCGGCAGCCTTGAAGCATAAACAAAGAAATACTACAAAGGAACGCTACAAAGACTTGCGGCATTATTCCCCTATCAAAGAAGCATCGACTCGATGCTTTAGAACACAATGCGGCTATAAACAATCAAAAACAGATCGTGCAGAAATAAACACCGAATGTGGAAACACGGCGTCCTCTAGCGTGCATGATAGGGCTTTAGGCGTACGCTTTGACAACTTCTGGTTGTACGCGGCGTCGATGGCATGCAGTCATTTGGTAAGGAACGACTTCATAGTCATATTCACCTACCCGACGAAAAACCTTGTACGGGCCGAAATAGCGGCTAAAAGCTTTTCACTGAATCCTCGGCGGCAAGTGGGCGTCCAAACCCACACTCGGTCTCCTGGCTTGAATTCCGCGTTGCGTCTTCGTAGGTTGTAGCGTCTGGCGTCAATCCGCAGCGACGTCGACGTTATCTTCCTCGGTAACGTTCGGCAGCATGGCGTCCAGCGTGGTCATGGCCTCCCTGCCATGGACGAGCCTAAAAGGAGCCTCTGGGTGGTCTCCTGCACTGCGGTGTTGTAGGCGAAGACTACGTAAGGCAAGCTGACGTCCCAGGTCTTGTGTTCGGCATCGACATACATGGCGAGCATATCGGCGATGGTTTTGTTGAGGCGCTCGGTCAGTCCGTTGGTCAGCGGGTGGTATGCAGTTGTTGTCCGGTGTCTGGTTTGGCTGCAATGGAGAATGGCTTGCGTCAGTTCAGCCGTGAATGCTGTTCCTCTGTCAGTGATGAGCACATCGGGCACCGTGTCGCAGAAGAATGATCTCCACGAAAAATTTGGCGACTTCTGCTGCTGTTCCGTTCGGTAGGGCTTTTGCCTCGGCGTAGCGGGTCAGGTAGTCGGTCGCTATAATGATCCACTTATTTCCACTTTTTGATTTCGGGAAAGGGCGAAGCAAGTCAGTGCCGATCTGCTGAAAGGGCCTTGAAGGGGGTTCAATGGGGTTCAGAAATCCTGCTGGTCGGGTTCGAGGGGTCTTTCGTCGCTGACAATCTCGGGAGGTTTTCACATAATCTGCGATATCGGCAGACTGTCGGGGCCAGTAATACTTTTCTTGAATGCGGCGGAGAGTGCGAGAAAACCCGAGATGTCCAGCTGTCGGCTCATCGTGTGAGGCCTGAAGAACATATCCGCGGAGATTTACAGATACCACAAGGAGGTAGGCTTTCTTGTTCGCTGCAAAATTCTTCTTCAGTAGGACATCGTTCTGTAAACAGAACGAAGACAATCCTCGCTTGAACGAGGCGGGCGGTGAAGAAACCTTGCCTTCCAAGTATTCGATGAGGAATTCTATGTCAGAGTCCGCGCGTTGGTGTTGTACAAAAGATCTGGAGCTGATGGGTCTCAGGAAGGCGTGCACATCGTCGTCCGGCGGTGGTGCATCTACAGGGGCTCGTGACAGGCAGTCGGCCTCAGAGTGCTTGCGTGCGGAATTGTAAACGATGGTTACATCAAACTCCTGGAGCCGCAGGCTCCATCGAGTGAGGCGGCCGGAGGGGTCCATCAAACTGGCGTGCCAGCACAGTGCGTGGTGATCTCTGACCACCTTGAACGGTCGTCCGTACAGGTAGGTACGGAATTTCGACGTAGCCCAGATGATGGCAAGGCACTCCTTCTCAGTTGTCGAATCATTAGCTACGGCTTTGGACAGGGAACGGCTAGCGTGCGCGATGACCTTCTCCACACCGTCAATTTTCTGAACGAGGACAGCGCCTAGGCCCACACTACTTGCGTCGGTATGAATTTCAGTCGAATTTCATCGAATTTCATCGATGAATTTAATCGAAGTGCGCGCGGATCGGTGGGGACTGTAAACGACCCTAGAGTTCCTTGAAGGCTTCCACTTGCGGCGCTTCCCATTTAAATGTCATGTCTGCCTTTGTCAGGTGGGTCAGTGGCTCGGCGATGCACGGAAAAGTTCTTCACAAAATCGTCGGTAGCACGCGCACAGTCTGTGGAATCTGCGCACAGCTTTCTTATCGGCCTGTGGCGGAAACATTGCGATAGCAGCTGTTTTCTGCGGGTCTGGGCGTACTCCCTCCTTGCTAACAATGTGGCCCACAAACAGCCGCTCTTCACAAGCAAAGTGGCACTTCTCTGTTTTCAAGGTTAGCCCGGACGATTTGATTGCGTCTAGTACTCTTCGAAGCCTTTTTAGGTGTTACTCAAAGTTCAAAGCGAAGACAACGACGCCATCTATATATACCAGACAAATCTTCTACTTCGGGCCTGCCAGCACTCTATCCATTACTCGCTGAAATGAGGCTGGTGCGGAAATGAGACCAAATGGCATCACCTTGAACTACAAGAGGCCATCTGGAGTGATGAATGCGGTCTTCTCCCGATCTCTTTCATCGACCTCAATTTGCCAATAGCCGCTCTTGAGGTCCATGGATGAGAAATACCTGGCGTTGAAGAGCCGGTCCAGTGTGTCGTCGATGCGAGGGAGGGGGTAGACGTCCTTTTTTGTGATGTTGTTCAAGCGCCGGTAATGAACGCAGAATCGAAGTGCACCGTCTTTCTTTTTCACTAGAACAACAGGTGCCGCCCAGGGGCTCTTTGAAGTTTGGATAACGTCGTCGCGTAGCATTTCTTCCACTTGGTCCCGGATGGCTTGTCGTTCTCGCGGCGACACTCGGTAGGGGCTCTGGCGGAGAGGTCGGGCGTGCTGGTCGGTGATAATGCGATGCTTGGCAATCGGCGTTTGTCGTACCTTCGGCTATGACGAGAAGCACTCGCTGTAGCTTGGAAGGAGATTGCGGATCTGGTCTTGTCTGTTCCGGGGCAGGGCTGGATTTATGTCAAAAGTGGGCGAGTTCTCTTGGTCAGGCGCACCTGCGGATGGGTCGGAGAGGACGAAGAAGTCTCGTAAGTAGGATATTTTGTCGAGGAAAGCAATCCGAGTTCCTTTGTTAATGTGCCGGTATTCTTCGCTAAAGTTAATCAGCAGTACTTCGGCTTGGCCTATGCGGAAATGTGCGATGCCTCTTGCGATGCCGATTCCTCGGTTGAGAAGCAACTGCATGCTCCTCTCGATAATGGCTTCAGTGTCACTCGCTTCCGTGGCGCCTACGGTGACGATGACGCTTGAGCGGGATGGGACACTCACTTGTTCCTGCAGTTCACTAAGCGCAACGTGATGTTCCGGAGTTCTCATCGATGGGATGGCCTCGTCCTTGGAAAGTGTGATCATCTTGAATCCCAGGTCGATGATCGCTTGATGCTCATTAAGGAAATCCATGCCCAAGATCACTTCGCGGGAACATTGCCGTAGCACTACGAAGATCGCGCGATAGGTATGACCCTTGAAAGTCACTCGCGCTGTGCATCGTCCCGATGGCGTAATGAGGTGGCCCCTGCAGTGCGAATTTGTGGGTCGTGCCAAGCGGCCGTTACTTTCCTCAATTGCGCAGCGAATGATCTGTCATCATCGAATAATCGGCTCCTGTGTCGACTAGAGCGGTGACTTTCAGGCCGTTGATAACCACTTCTAAGTCGGATGTCCTGGCTCTGGAGTTACACTTCGTCCTCGGCGTCGGGTTACGTCTTCGTCGGGTATGTGAATCGTGGGTCGGGCGTGTGTTCGGAGCTTTTCTTGAAGGCGGCGTAGTTTTGAAGGCGGTTTTCGTCGTGGTCGAGGTTGTTGTATGCGTTGACGGTGTAGTAGGTCCGGCGTCTTCATACGGCGCGGTCGCTGGAGGATCTTCATCGTTTCCTCGGCAAGCAACCTGACCTCCACAGGTTGGTTTGTTTAGTTTCCCCTACGGTGGATAGGGGACCTTCATCGGACAGTCGCGGCGTAGCTGCGGCTTGGTGATGCAAATCGTGCGGTGGACGGCGACGGGGAGCGGAAACGCGAGGGGGAGCGGGAAAGACGGCTTGAAGACACGTACTCCCCTCTGCAAAGGTAGTCGTCTATTTCTCGTGGTCGCTGGCCGACGAGCGGTCGAGGGGCGTCGATGGCGAAACCTCGCATGCCGATGCGCTTGTACGGGCATTGGCGAAGTATATGACCAGCTTCGCCGCAATGGAAGCATAGCGGGCGGTTGTTGGAAGTCCTCCAGTCGTCGCACTTCCTAGGGCTTGGGCGGCGTTCGTAGGCTGGGCGGACGGGGGCAGGGATGCGGCGTTCGGGAACAGCTGGTTCACGTCGAAGAGGCGGACTTCGGCTCTCGCGCTGGGGCTGAGGACTGCGTAGTGCGGCGGCGTAGGTTAAGGCTGGAGCTTCAGCAGGAGGCGAAGATGACGGTGTGCCAAGCGCATGATGCACTTCTTCTCGGATAATGTCCGTGAGTGACGCCACCTGAGGCTGCTGCGTCTGCTGCGTTGGGGATGGGAGCAACCGAAAAAGTTCCTCGCGAACAATTTCGCATATCAAATCTCGCAGGTTATTCCCCCTTGCAAGGGTGTCTCCTCGGGTGCTTGTCGTCAGCACTAAAAGTGGTCGGTTGTAGTGCCGGGTCCGGGCGATCAGGGTCTTTTCGATGGTTCAAGCTTCAGATTCAAACTCGGCGACGGTTTGTGGAGGATCCTGGATCAGGCCGGCGAAAAGTTGCTCCTTCACGCCACACATAAGGAAGGACAGATTCTTTTCTTCAGTCATGTCGGGGTTGGCGCGCCTGAAAAGGCGTTTCATTTCGTCCAAATACGCAGTCGCGGTCTCGTTTGAACGTTGAATTCTTGTCTGCAGCAGGACCTCCGCTCTTTCCTGCCGCACGACGCTGGTAAACGTACCCACTAGCTGCTTTTTGAAGGCCGCCCAGGTCGTGAGCGAAGATTTGTGGTTTTAAAACCACGTTCTGGCAGGACTGTTCAATGCAAAATAAACATTTCGAGGTTTAGCGCTGTCGTCCCAGATGTTTAACACTGCCACGCAGTCGTACAAGTCCAGCCAGTCTTCCACATCTTCGTGTGGTTCTTCACGGAAAGTCGCTGGCTTACGGGACTGGCGAAGCACGATGTGCGTTGGCTGTGCGCCAGGTTCCATCGTGAGGGGCATAGCAGGCAGCAGGTCAGCACCTCCACCAGATGTCACGTACTGGTGACTACAGTCCGGCGAACAGAAAAACAGGGAGAATATCTTCGAAACTAAACTCTTTATTTGGGCTGACTTTCGCCCGCAAAGAACTGAATCACTCGGCGGCGGCGTAGCAACTAGCGTGCTCGGCGGCGGCCCGCCGCTGTCGGCCGTGCTCTTTTTAAAGCTGATAGCGAGAATTTGAGATAAAGCTTATAAGAAGTTACTTGAACTTTCTGGCGCGAACTAGAATCAGCTCCGTCCGAATGCGATCAATCGACATAAATCTAGGCGCGTCTTGTGTCACAAACGAAGCGATAAAGCGGCGCGTCAGCAGCCTTGAAGCATGAACAAACAAATACTGCAAACGAACGCTACAAAGATTCGCGGCAATATTTCTTTCCGTAGCTCACTGCGTAGTTCTCAACATGAGCTGAACACTTTTCGTTAGATCCCACATTACTGCCCCATAGGTGAGTAACCGTAAGATACGGCTGTTGTATACTTTTCTGGTGGTATATTGGCAAACCGACATATGCACTGCTATATGCGACCTTCTACTTATTCCCCCCTCATGACCACGGTCTGCAGTCACACCTGCCTTAAGTAGATGCATTCAAATACCACTTTCTGAGCATCGGTATTGATTGCCAACTCCTGCTCCCTTAAGATACCCTTTACTTTGGTTTGGATAATTACTTTGGTTTTTTCCATAGTAACCCTTAGCAAAAACTAATACGTTTGGAATATACGGTGGACTATTTAAAATGTATTTTAAACATATTTTGTATTCATGAATGCACTAAAAATATGTCGGAAATACGATTCTGAAATTTCATGCTCGGTATTCGAAATATATTTTTAAAATGTACCAAAAATACCTCCCTTAAAGCATACTTCGAGCACTTTTCAAATACGTGAAAAAATATGTATGCAGCTTTAGCATCTTGTCAGTGTATTAAAAGTGTATTTTCGGAAATATGAAATTAATTCATCGAAAGTATACTTCAATTCTAGAAAACGGGCAGCCCTTGTAAACGTATATGTATGCAGTTTTAGCATCTTGTCAATATATTAAAAGTGAACTTTAGTAAATATGAAATTAATTCATCCGAAATATACTTCAATTCTAACAAACGGGCAGTCCTTTTAAACGTCTTTGCACACTTCTAGCTGCCGTTGAACAGTCGAGTGCTCGAAATCGCGTTTCGGGAAATGGCATTTGCATGTCGTCAATGTATTTGAAGTGTACTTCCGTAAATACGCAATTAATTCGTCCAAAGAACACTGACATTCTAGCAAATTGGCAGTCCGCATTAGCATGTTTGCAGCGCACTACAATCGTTGAACAATCTAATGCTCAAAATCGAGTTTCTGGACATCGCATTTTGGTGCTGGCCATCTATTTAAAGTGTACTTTCGTAAATACGCAATTAATCCGTCTGAAGTATATTTATATTCTAACAAATGGGTTGTCCGCGTAAACATATTTGCATTACACTTCAAGCTACCGTGGAACAATCTAGGGCTAGAAATGACATTTCAGCGAAGAGTGAAAACTTTCCCTTTCTTGTCATCCTTTCGTTTATGGTAACTTCTAGCAGGAAGGTGATCACCACTTATACCCCTGCTACACGGGCGCTTCGAATGCCTTCCAGCCGAATGTCATCTAACGATGCTACACGTGTTCTGTCTAAGGGAGTGCTTGAAGATAATATTACGCCAATTAATATTAACCGCGTCAGCATGAAATTTCTCCGGGAGTGCGCCGATGAGGACGACTGCACTCATACTGTTGTTTACATCGCTTGTTTACATAGCATAAAACGCAATCTGCGCTTTCGTTCTATTAAACAATCTGTTTTCTTTTTTACTGGTTGTACTCGTGCTTGTTTACGCAGTGCGACAATGTGTACGAAGCGATGATGCGATCGCACGCCTGAGAAAGCCGGGTTGTTGGCATCGCGCAGGACTGGCGCTTCTCGCTTCTTGTCCCGGCTTTCTCCGACGTGACCAGTACTTTTTTTTAAACTACTTTATCCAGAAGTATGTCTGGCGACTGTTCGCTTTAACTGAAACGGCCTAACTTGTTATCCACAAGCTAGCGACGGCGACGACTGCTGCTGGCCGTAAAGCACGGCTCGGCAGTCTGGGTCACACCGGCGATACCCGTTCATCGTACGCGTGCCCTGCGATGTAAGCAATAGTTGATTTCAGGTCAGTGTTGCCAAAACTACACCTGGTGACCATTTGCATACCCTAAAGCTTGTGATTCGCTCTTCACAACCGCCGAAATCACAGATCCAACCCTGCGAACTCGCTGGGCCTAGCCGTCGCGGAAGGGAACAGAGCCGTCGTCGATTGAAATTGATCTGGCAAGCGCTTATCGCTGGTGAGTGTTCAGGTGTGCACACGTGAAATATAGCCGTTCGTTTCGCTCATTTAGAAGCGCGATCATATACACACCGCCGCCTCATCACCGTGCTCTCGCTCAGCCGCCGACAAGGCTGACCGTCCGCCGACCGGATTCGTCGGTGTCGTTGGCCTGAAAAACGTGTCCCTCTAGAATCATATTATAGTAAACTAGATATTTCACTATAATTACATGCTGTTGTTCAGCGTGATATATACTGTCGTTGTCGGACGAGTGTGACCGCCGTCGTCGTCGTCGCTGTACAGTGAAAACGAGCTGAGGCTTTCGAATGCGTTTCGAAAGTGTCGTGCAGCACCGCGGCAGTCCGTCGAGTCCGAATGTCATTCCTATTCTCGAATGTCATTACACTCAATGTCATTCGAACATTTCCGTGTGAGAACGTGATAGCATTATAGCAGCAAAAGCGCCTTGGGTACTTCTGGGTCCGAATAAGCCAAGTGAAAGGACCCCGTCTGGCACGGCAGACCGGCTCCCTTACACGCCCATGTATCTGTTGGTTGACAGTTCGACTCCTGACCTGGGCCTGACGCAAGTTTCAACTAGCAATTCCGTTCTCAATTAACCCCAGATTCGAACGCGACCAGTAGGGTACTTCTGCGATAATTTGGCAGCCCACAGTATTTGCGCAAAAAAAGGCCTCACCGAGCAAAATAGTGCGTCGCTTTCGCTGGGTATATATACCGCAAGCCAAGCTTAGCGCTTGTCGTAGGATTTGTTGTTTGCTGTGTCACTGTCGTCTTGGTATGCTGTGTGTTAGGTATCTGCCGTTCCCATTCAATCACGTGACCTTGTAATATCAGACTCCTGTTGATTAATGATAAATACCCGTGTACGATTTGTTCTCCAGTTGAAGAATTAATAAACAGATTCACAACAGCGCTACGGAACAAGGACAGAAGGAACACGAAAAACACAGGACGGGCGCTGTTGCGTGTTCCTTCTGTCGTTGTTCCGTAGCGCTGTTGTGAATCTGTTTATTAAGCATGAACCAACTAGCCCACACCAGAATCCTCTTAGAAGAATTAACCCGTGTCATTCCATGGCGCCGCCCAGTAGACTTTTTTTAAGCCCGAGTAAACACATTTTTAATGTATTAAATGTATATTTTTAGTATATTTCTAATGTATATTTTTATTATATTTTTAATGCATTATATATATGCTAAGTGGGCAAAAATGTACTTTTCACGTATTTTTAAGAACGTTTAAAATATTATTCCTAGTATACTTAGAAAGCATTCGTATTGCAGTTTAAGCCTAGGGACAAAAAAATGCGAAATAAATATGAAATTAATACAATACGTTTGAAATGCATTTTTAGCACATCCTCTTTTTCGCTAAGGGAATTTTTTTCCTAGACCCACCGTTTGTAGAACTCAGTCATGATTTGCAGTTCATTTCCTGTGCGATTTAACAAGAAAATGTCATCGGGAATCGCAAATTACCTAAATAGCCTCCTTTAACTCTTATCCCCAATTGTTCTCAATCCAGGCCTCGGAACACATGTAAACAGGTAGTGAACATCATTGGCAAGATCGTGTCTCTCTGTCTGACATCATTCCTGGTTTGAATTTATTGCTGACTTTATGGAGAACTATGATCGGTGTGCATTCGCTATAGCTATCTTCCAGTATTTTCACATAACGCTCTTCTACACTCTGTTTCTGCAATGCCTACACGACTGCATGCTGAGATTTCCACTGACTCAGATGCATTCTCGTAACTAATGAAGGCTATCTAGATAGGGGTTGGTTATATTCAGCGCATTTCTCTATCACCTGATTCGGTTTCAGTTTGTTGAAATTGATGACAATACAATGCAGCATTGCCAAAGTGGCGGGACAAAAGGAGAGGAAGGATTCACCTGACTAAGCCCCTGGCACCCTATAACTGTCGGATCACAAGCAGCACAAGCAACTGCACATTATTACTGCTCATTATAATTAACAACAAAATATAGTACAACACTAACACTTTTAGTAAGAATAAAAATCAATACCTTCATCACAAAAAAGCAGGCTGTCAAGCACCTTTTCCTGCAATTTAAAATATATATGCAGAGAAAAATGTAGACGGCTCTCAGTGCGCGTGGAAAGAACGAAATGACCTTATCGCTTAGACAAAAATATAACTTTGACTGTTTTAAAAACACAGGCAAGAATGGAGACCACTCAATCAGATAAAGTTATCAAGGATGGCGATTTAAAAGCTCAGGGGCTTGCCATGATAGTAACTGTGTGTCACAGATTGTCCTGCGTTTGCTTTTCTTAAAAAGCACGTTTCTTAAAATAATAAGTGGGTTCAGTATCTGTGTATGCAGAGAGGAAGAGCTTAGGGTCGGCTCGGAATTCAGAGAAGAGCAGCCCCGACAACTGTTGATCGTAGAGGATTCTTATAGCCAGTATTGTGCGCTTGTTAAATCAGAACTGAGTATAACTCAATTTGAATAAGTTTAGATCGAATTTGGATAAGTGGCGGACCTCAAATAGGTGTGTTACACGGCAAATAAATTGATAGTGGGAAGATGCTCTTTTGTGGCGTATATAAAGCTGTTTGTTCGAAATATTCAACTGAGCGAATCTATTTGGGATTTTCAACAATAAGCTTCCTCTAGGCTGATTGTTGAGAATCCCAGCTGGAATCTTAGCTGGAATCCCAGAAGCCTCCGGCTAATAATATTGTTATTATGGCCAGGAACCCTGTTGGTCTGATCGAGCCGATATGAAAAAAATTTAGACTTGAAGCCAGTGGCTAGAATTATTTGTTCTCGAAGTTGGTACTTGGAATACGTTATTGTAATTATTTGATGGACAAGCAAAAAGCTCTTCGATAGAATACAGTAAGAAAAATGCAGCGAGAAGTTAAAGCCGGTGCCGCTGCTCAAAATCATGTGGCGACGGTGTGGTACATAACAAGGGCTTTATCTGTCAGCAAGAACTTAAAAAAATATAATTTTTCAACAAGAGCAGGAGGCATGAAACTAGACAAGGTTCATTAAACGGTGTGGTAAAACTCACTTGAATCAGGCCACGGAAAAGCTTTGCTGGAAGAAGCTCTTAGAAAATAGCCAACAGTGTGCACTTAAGCAGGATATTTTAGAAAATGACGAGGCGAAAAAAAAGAAGAAGCCGGGAAGCATCGAGGAAATACACGTATTCTTTTTATTTCTGGTGTTATCTACGGGTTCATTTAGTGGTATTATTTACATGCAATAAATTAAAGAGGAGGCAGAATTCTCGAAGATATCTCAAAAGCTTTTACAGGACTAGAAAAACACATTTCCTCAATGATTTTAGATGTCTTAGGTAAGGGAAATTTTATGTATAATTATGTATATAATGAGCAGTATAATTATCATTGACTACACTTATTAGATTAAACCGTATATTTTGAAGAAGACTGCCATAGAAGAAAAATTACTCGAAATTGTTCTTCACTCTCGGAGCACCTTTTGTGGCATACGGAAAAGAACACAAAATTAGTGCCCGAAGGTGCGCCCACATTGCACTATGCACCGAATAAGTAGGGCGCGTCAAAAGGGGCGTTAAGTGATTGTAATGCGCATGGCCTTCTTCTTGTACAACAAAATTAGTTTCGTTCGATGTAATTGCTCATGGCGTACTTTTTTGAGCGCCATCTTTTTCTTTTCGCCGAATCTAAGTTACAGCGTAGCCAATTTCCTCGCCTTTGGGCAGCTTTCTGAATAGCATTCAGATTTAGCCGCAATTTCTGGAACCTGCCTTCTTGATACATTTTCATGCTGCACCTTGCATCTGTCCACAACCTGAATAATTTGTGGCAGGTCAGTCAGCAAACAATGCGAAATTATAATACTGAAAACAGAAAACGTGAATTTATAAGTGATGAAACATCTCTTCTATATTGATTTTGCTCACTCTTCCATTTGCCGTACTCTCGCAGAATTGTGGTGCCTCAATTCTAGGGCAGCTTTTTAAAAATATAGGAAAAAAAATTCTGCATCATCGCAGATTTGTTCCATCGGGCATACGGCATGGTTTCATAAAAGCTACCAAATGACAAAAGAACGCTACAAAGAGACTAAACCGTCTCAAATTTATGTTTCTTGATAGCAAGCTCTACAGTGCCTATGTATATGAACTCGCACCGCTCTACTGATTAAAAATATTGCGCACTTTATGCGTCCATTTCTACTGACTATATCATGCAATTCAGGCTACACACGCCTGTTCATCATCATTTATCATCATTTATTTACCCTTAAGGGCCCTTGGCTTAGGGCATTACATAAGGGGGGGGGATGGTCGTTTCATAATCAGTGGTCGGTAATATCAACAAGAAATACAAAGTAGAGGTTTCATGGTCAACATTAACATTATCAACATTATCAAAATATCAACATGAGAAAGACACACCAGCTCAAGAACAACTTGGAGAGAGATAAGAAAAAAAACACAAACATGCAAACACTCAAAAACATGACAAAATAACTCAGCCCTTATTCACCGCTAGGAACTCGGTCCTGATTTCGCCCCTTCTTACGCAGGCTTTTATTCTACTCTGCGCCACGGCACCGCCTCCCTGGTTCAACAAACCCCCCGGATTCTTCGACTTCATCGACTTACCTTGGTACCCTTCCATCACCGACCACGAAGAACTTGAAACCTGCCTTCCACCGCCGTTCCCGCCCCCTGTCAAGTATAACGCCTCGCAACCTGGCGGAACTATCAGCGCGGGAGATACGCATCGACTACAAAAGACGCATGTCGCATGTCAAACGCATGTCGATCGCCACACTGAGCATTCACAAATAATAAAGTGCTGCGGTAATTTTTTGAACAAGTATAAATTCAATAAAGAATAATCTTTGGTCAAATATTTAGGGGAATGATTGCGCAAGGGTGGACGTCAATGAGTAATTACTCCCTTATTACAAGAATTATCTTTGTGTGATCAACACTGGCCGAACAATTAGCTGAGCTCAGATTTTGTCTTTGCACAGGGCGTAACCAACAATAACAAAGGCTAACGAAACACTGAGGACAAAGCCTCACTCCGCTCCTTAATATAGCTCAAGAGCGGGCCATTATTCTGACTCGTGTGTAGCCACCGTTCAGACCCTTTCTGTTTGCCTTTTGTGCGAATGGAATTGATGTGAACAGCTTCCACACTGCTGCTGCACTAGCAGTGAGCTCTCGATCCCAGCTGTAGCGAAATTCACTCCGGTCGGCAGGTTCCGCGGCTGTCTGCAGTATCTACGGAGGAAGGGTGTTCAAGTCGGAGCTACGGAGTTCGGGGCTGGCCGCTCGAAACAGGGTGCAGACCGCCTGCTTTCACGCAGAAATGTTAGCCAACTTTGTATTTTGAAAAGCGCGTTCCGAATAAGAAGTGAGCGTGGTTTTAAAAGCGGGAATGCAAAGTTATCTATTTTACGCAGATTTTTAGTTGCCAAAACATGAGCACCGAGGATACAGTGGAATATGACCTCGCTAAAGGGCGCAGAACACGGAGGACTAGAAAAAACGATGTCCAGAGGACGCGGGTTTTCTACGGTCTCAAACTTCATAAGAGAACACTCAGCGCAACTTTAACGTTGCTTTTTAGCAAAAAAAAAACAATATTGTGGTTCTTGCTGGCCATGCAGACATTTTCCTAGCACCAACTAACCCATTTATTGCCAATAAATTTAGGTTTGAAAATCTTCCTGCCTATTTAAACTCATGTAATTTGCGTCACGCCACCGCAGTCATCGCTTGTGATCGTTTTAAATTGAATTCGGTGTTGCCGAACCTCAGGGGTCTGCACGCAGGAAACGTTTTTTCATGCAGCTTGCTTGCAAAACCGAATGGTGGCGGCAGCACATGTATTTCATTTTCTGACCTTTTTTATAGTTTTAAATGAATGACTAGTGCAGTAAATCTGTCATTGTAACGGGATAATCTTTTGCACCTTCGATCACTTCGGTTTTTCGCCAGCGTTACTTTAAAAACAATGAGTTGAACAGGAATGTCGTGGCGACTACAAGAAGCATAAAAGGTAAGGAGGAAAGGAAAAGATGGTTTGGTTTCGTTTAAGGGGTTTAACGTCCTAAAGCTACTCATACTATGAGAGACACCGTAGTGGAGGGCTGCGGAAATTTCGACTACCTGGGGTTCTTTAACGTGCAATGACATCGCACAGTACTCGGGCCTCTAGAATTTCTTTTCAGAGACATTCAACCGCCGCGGCCGGGATCGAATCCGCGTTTTTCGGGTCAGCAGCAGAGCATCATAACCACTGGGCCACCGCGGCGGCTCGAAAGGAAAATAATTAAAGACAACGTTACGCTTCGATTTAACAACAATGCTCTGGTAATGAAGCTTCAGTTGAGAGCATGTGCTTCTTCAGTACTCCTCTTGTGCTCTAATTCTGTGTATTCCTCACTCCACGCCCGAAATAAGGAAGAGCAAATCGCCCAAGTTGCGGTACTTCTAAGAGGAATCTTGTAAGCTCTAGCGTGTTGGACTGGACCTTCGCTTAAGCTCGAACTGCTGCCGTGAACTTTGGTCCAGGCCCAACAACTTCTGTTTAGATAATATAGAGCGCTTTACTATTAGAACTTGTGAGCGTCCGAAACTCCAAATTCGAAAAGTTCTCCCAGCCGCCCAATACAGACACCACACCGATATGTATGTGGTTCAGAAGTGAGGGACAGAGCCTCATTAAAGGCGATATTGAAATGTTTTTTTTTCGAATTCTAATGATTTGAATTATATTACGGAAGCCACAGATGGCCCTTCAGAGCCACGAAAACTACGGAGCTTTATGATGACCGCTTCACTGAGCCGGGCTTTATCTTCGCCAACATCACGCCCTTCGTTTGTGAGTTAATACTGAGCAATGTTTCGTGGTCCGATTTGTAGATGCGCGCAAAGATATCAAACCACTGAAAATATTACTCCAACCGTTTATTCAATGACCGATGGGTACAGCTGAGCATTTGGGGATTTCTAGAGCAAAGAGCAGTGCCTCTGCGCTGTCTTACGTTGGCTGCAGTGTGTCGGCAAAGGAAAACAAACAGCGCCCTTGAAAGAGGAGGGCTGCTTGGTTTGATAGAGAATATATTCTTGGCACGTAAAGAAAACATGCCAGATGAGAAGTTATAAGAAGTTTGAAAGAGGCATAACTGCAATTCGGGCAATGAAGGATGGGGATAGAGAGATGAGAGCGGCCTTTTTAGCGCGACCTCCACGAAGTCTGCCGAAGAAACATCGCTCGCATTGATTCGGGGCAGCCCTGTTTTCATACCGGAAATCGAACACTGCACGTATAAGGAGGTCTGACGAGAGGCAGGAGTATTTAAGCACCTAGGGAATGCAGATAAGGAATGCTTTAATAATTTGCGCAAATAGAAGAATGACAATATCAGCCTGTTATGTCCCAACAAAAATAGACGAGTGGCGTTATGTATTGTATTTTTAGAGCACAAGATGGAGCGAGGATTCAAGCACATGACTCTGAAGGAGGGGCCAAAAGTTAACTCCGAGCAAACTAGCTTCGGGAATATATTTGCTAAGAAGGCTTCCCTCTACCTCTTTACGTCTGCCCACAATGACCTCACTCCCAAGTAACACTTAAAACAAACGTGAATGCAAGTTACGCTTGTAGCCTGATACATCGGCCAGAATTGGCGAAGCGTAAACATTGGACTGCACAATAATAAAATTACATTAAAAGGTAGTCAGAACTCTAGTATGGCGTCCCTTTGAAAAACGTTTATATACACGAGCACAGATTTGTGATCGCACGCAGGTCATGGACCAGATATTGAGAGTCATCAAGCTTGTCAGGCTTGATAATTGCATAGTGTCCGATCGCCGTGGTAAAACCTTGAAGAAACACTTAAAGTCCGCCTTAGGAGTATGTATCTACGGGCCGCTGACATGCCCATATATGCGGGATAGGGCATTCACTAGAGTCATAGACCGCAGGGAGTTCTCATACCGCAACTTGCTCAGTAGTGCAGCGGTTATGGGATGCTGCACTCCCCGGCAGGTAGCTGTATCAAACATGGCCACCGATATGGCTTATTAAAAACAGATAGCTCTTCCCAAGCTCCCGCAAGGTTCATGAGTGGTGGCATGGTGGCCAGGTGGATATTGCATTGAATTTATTGGGGTTAAGTTCATTTCCACCTTCCGGGCCGGTTGCGCACTACCCGGTGGGCAAGTGCCCACCGTTGCATTGGGCCACCTGCTTTTCTCGACACCACGACGCTGGCCTCTCAGCTGAACGTGATCCCATCCGCTATTACGGTAAATTCTCCGTTCGTGCTTTTAGCAACATCATTCGCAGACGTCTTCTCTTTACTGTGCGCACTTCACGGTTCTTTCTTCTCCAGAAGGCTTTGGTCTGGTTTGCAGTCAGAATAATCAAACCGCAGACTTAAAGTAGGCGCACTGTGCTTTTAAAGATCATAGCCACCAACAGGTTGCTCAATCCGATGTGGCCCTTACGCCAACGGCATGATGCCCAATGGGCTCATCTAGGCAGCACTGTTGTAGTCTGTGGCATCCACAGTCACTTGCATATGCTGAGTAAGGTGTCGATGCTGAAAAAGTGCAAGAACACCGCCTCTGCGGAGCAAGTTGAGTCCGAGATGAGGACGCCATCTTGAGCTCCATTCACAATCCGGCTGTTTTTTATAAGGTCGAAGTTTGAAAAGACTGCTTCAAGCGGCTGGTGCAAAAAAGGATTCCGGAATTGAAGTACAGCCCCCTTGCTTCATATCGCATAGCATTATGGGGAATTTCACGCCATCGTTCAAAGTGCACGCTTTGAATAGCCGTGGCAAGTAGAGTTATGACTTTAAAAGCTTCAGTTCTTCTCCGCACCTCTTTAATCCCTCGGAGGTAATTTTAACACCTGGTAGTTGGTCGCCAAATGCTGCTAAGTTAACGTCACGTTTGCAGCTTTTAAACCTGTCATGTTGAGTTTCCAACAGTGCACAGCAGGAGCCAGGACTACTTAGCACCATCCGCTCCGTCATAGGTCTGAGGGCCTACTTATGCACTTTCTCCGCAGTCAGTTGAGGTTGCGTGCCCTTGCGGTTCAACTATGCAGAGAATCAATAGTGAAACTAAAACTGGGAATGAAAGTTTATAAGAGGAAATTAATTGCGAGATGTGCTACCGTTTACAAATTAAACATAAAGAACGAATCGCGGACAATCAGCCCGCCCCAGTGATGAATAGCATTTCAACGGCCTTGTAATCGCCGTACTGGAGAAGCTGGTTTCTTCTTAAATGAAGTCCCGACCCTGCAAGCGTTGCCCATTAATTTTAATGTAATTATAGCGCCGTCCCGGCGGGAGATATAAGGGAAACACCGATACCTCCATTTACTTCCGCTTTCAAAAGATAAACGCGCGCAAGTGGCAAAGCTTTTCTAAACTCTGCGTACACCAAGGCCAGACGAACTGCTTATTTCACGTCTCGTGTACCCATCCCCTATGCCAGATGATGAAAATTTTACAGCAGCTTGTCAATTTACTTCAATGTGCCTTCAGGTGGCCTGCATCTGTGTATAAGTCTTCTAGTAAAATAGCATGCTTCAGTTTTTTTTCCCCACAAGTGGCACGCATGCTTCGGTGTTGCCTGTGAATAGGATGCTAAGGAGGTGCGTAAAATTATTGCTACCAGGTAATCCACAGTGTCCCGGATTAAGAGGAAAGAAAATTCGTTTAGTGCTCTAAGAGGTCGAAATGCTAGGTGTAAAATTTCTTCTTGCATTTTTCGAGAGTCTTTGTCAGGGAAATGAACGTTAATACCGCATTCTACGGCTCTATTGCTTCGCTGGAAGAAAACAGTCTTTCTTGAGCGGGCATCAACATATCTATTCCCTTTAATTGGTATTAGGACGGATTATACTTAGTGAGGTAAACTTCCAGTTATGATAGTTTGCAGTTACTTCCCCGGGTTTGTTCACGTATATTCCATCCAACGACACAATATATGACACCGAGCTGCCATCTTAACACGCGCCCCAAAAAGCGGACGCTTTGCCCCATGTTGCGTGCTAAGGGTGCGAGAGAAGTAGTGATCATTTATCACCATCTGATGTTAGGATTGTGTATACTAATCCTAACATCTAATCCTGAATACAAAAACATCTTTTTCACCGGCGATCGACACCTGTCCTCCGCATATCGTCGATATTACTGAAACTTGGCGGTGATCTCAAATTCGTGATAACGAAATATTTCACAACGAAGAGCGCTTCGCAATATATCGCAATGACCAACCTAACGTGCGGGCAGGAGGCGCTCTCCTTGCTATATTGAAAGACATTCTGTCATCATGCGTCTAGAGTAATATCGTCTCTGAAACTGCCTGGGCCTCGGTTGCTCTCGACTGCCAGGAAATAATATTTGCCGTATGCTATCTCCCTCCTTGTTCTCTATGGTCATTCATTAATGACCTTCATGACGAACATAACTTAATAAACACCAGATTTTCAACGGCTAGCTTTCTTGTTCTGACCGGTTGATTTTAACTTTCCTAATGTTTCTTGGGATACACCGCCTCCAAGCCTACCTCCATTTTCATCCGATGCGTGTGATTTTCTTAATTTATGCTCCATTTTTTCACTTACCTTGTTAGTCACTAATGCTACCAGAATCTCTCAACGACTCTGTATTTTGTGTATTATATACTATTAACTAGCACACCAAGAACCCAACAGCTAATAATGTATAACTAGGAGCAATCATTTTTGTATTACTAATTAGTTTGCTGCACTGTATATTTCTTTTCTTAAAATTTTGTAACCACTCCCCTCTATAATGCCTCTGGCCCTGAGGGTACACGAAATAAATAAATAAATAAATAAACACATCAGATTTTATCCTGACCAACCGAACCGACTTCACTTCCGCTATCGCGTACTAACCAAAGATAAGTGATCCATCTTTGCTCATTTTCAACATTAACACTGCCTGTCCTTAAGCTGCAAGAAAAAAAAAAGAGTCCATACTTGATTACATTTCAGCAGACTTCGAAGCAAGTAACAATGAGTGACCAGTGTTTACTGAAAACGTCACAGATTTTGACGATCGCTCCGTGCAAACTAACTCGGATATGTTTGCAGACAATGACCACGACCTAAAACAGAAATAGAGTCCAAGAGGCACCGTCACTTCCAGTCCGCTAGCTCCGTGGTGTGCCGCCCATATAAGGCGCCTATCTGACAGAAAAATGGACCGATATCGCACAGCTAACCTATCACCATGTAACGATCGTTGGGACTAATACAAGGCCGACGCCGATGCTTATATAACTGCACCAGCAAAAGACAAATTCCTTTCCAAGACTTTGCCATGCATGCTACATACCAAAAATAGAAAATTTTGATACGTTATCAACACGCATACCAGAGAATCTATTAACCTAACTGACGCGTCAGCGGAGCCTATTTGGCTCATTTGCGCGCATCATCACTTAACCAAACCTTTCTTGTGTACTTCTCATGCACATCAAACGCCACGCATCCCGTTCCACTCGAGTACAATTACCAATCTACACCTCAAATTTTCATGGATTCATCTTGCGTTGCTAAACATAGTAATGTCCCTGAATTTCAGTCATCGCCGGGTTTTAACTGATTTAGTGCTAAATTAAAAGAAAAACACAATTACCTGCACCTTCTTAATACTTGCCAAGACTTCAGCAGACGCTCGACAGTTCCAGTCTTGCAACACAATAGAAAATGAGGAAGGTTGTGCTCCTATTCAAATCGTGAAATCAAACCTTCACTAAACTTATCACCCTATCTCGCTCACTATTACTTGCTGCAAACTATTAGTGCATGTAATCTGCACTAACCTTGCTAACTATCTCGAGCCTAATTCGTTTTTTACACTAGCACAGCATAGCCCTTTATTCCGAAATTCAACTTGCCAGCTTTACTGCCAAACATCACCATATTTTACAGCGCGTATCAGAAGCTAACTGCACTTTCCTTGATTACTCTAAAGCATCTGACAAGGTATGTCACCGCTTAATATTTTAAATTAAAACCCAACTGAATATCAACTACAACGTTCTAAAATGAATTGCATACTTTCTTCGTACCTGTTCGCAATTTGTTCTCGCTAAAAATTTTACCTCACCTTTCAACCTAGTTTAATCGGGTGTGCAACAAGGGACAATGCTTGGACCCCTTTTGTTTCTTATTTATATCAGTGACCTCTCTTGCATTAATTCATCTAACGTTCTTTCTAACAACTAACATCTAACATTCAGCCTCAAGACATCGGGCACCGGGTTTAAAGGCCCCTCACAATGCTAATTGCATCAAGTTACTGTATTTTGCAGTGACAATAAATCTTCGTTGCTATGACTAAGCATTCCGTATATTTAGTGATCGGAATCAACTCAGGAATGTGGGCAGGATAACGTGCTTCAAAAAGGGAGTGTGCTAAATGACAACTTGCTCCCTTTGTACTCCAAGTTAAGCTTATTCATGTTTAAATGCACGCTCCTCTAGTATGACTGAAAGCTCGCAGCAAACCATCACTGAGTGCCGACCGTTGAATGCTACACGAAACACGCATGGAAGCACAGTAATGTCTCCTCTTGTAGTTTTGGGGATGATGCGAATTCATTACACGAGCCTTTGTCAGACCAGGTGTCACCCAAACTTCACGCACTTTTAGCGTGACTTTCCAGACACCCTTAGAGCGTGTGGGGGTAGCGCTCTCGGACTCAAAGGAGATGCTTTCGACTCAGCATGGCAAGCTCAGCGGAGACCAGCTACCAAGTGACAAGAGGTTTTTGGTCGTTTGGTGCCCAGCTTACGCCGGTCGCAAGCCAGAGAATGGGCCGGAGCCTAATGTTCTCAAACAAAACAAACTTTTACCAGCAATGAAACCATACAGAGGATTTCACTATCACTAGTTCAAGCACATACAAAGTGATTAACAAAACAATGCAACTAATGCAACGTTAAACTCGAGAGAGACTACATTAAAAATGCATGTTGCACCTCAAGTGCACTAACGCAAGAGAGAGGCAAAAAAAAAACACAATTTGTTCACCGCGAACTGCGACAGTCCGACGAACAGAGGTCCTTCGAAGATGCCGTCCCGCAGACTGTCGTGTGCTGTCTCGGTGGTCCAAGGCTGGGGCGAGTGGTGTTGTCCTGGGAGTCGAGCGCGCGCTTCGATGAAGCTTAAACGGCGGCTCGGGCTCAACTGACAGCGGTCAACGCCCTTCTCTTATAGGCTTGGTCCGCGTCTGTATGTTCTTCGCGCCAAGGCTGGCGCGCATATACACACAGTATCGGCCGTGCAGTCTCCTCCTTCTCGCGCCGGGCGCGCGTCCCCACTGGTCAAAACGCCCGGAGTGGCTTCAAGGAGCACCTGGAACTTCCTGTCGTGGCGCCGCCACGATCGCGCGACTGAAGAGGTGGGGGGAGGGGCATCTCTTAGCGCACGAAATTCTACGGCCTCTTTGTCAACATCACGTAGAAACGACTCGGACAGTCTAGAACAATCGACGGCAATCCCCACCGCGCCACGTCGGCGACCAGTGGTGGAGGGGGCAGCCACGCACACAAGGCTAGTTGCTCACCGCGGTTTCCTTCTCCCCGTTTTACGACCCGCGCTTGCGATATGCGTCCGCGCGGCGCTGTTTATTTCTTTTTTTTCAGACTTGCGCCTAATTTTGTGACACCAACATTGGCTCTCTAGGAAGGTGTCACGACTCGCACGTGTTTCTGTGCTCAGACCTCACGAAAATTATTGCGAGCTCTAAATTTAGCCAGTCAAGACTTACATTTTGTGGCATTCTTTTGCATACATGTTAGCTTCGGAAAGGGATTGGGTCTCGGAAGGCTCAGGGAGATAGAGAAGGTTGGTGTCCATGGCAAATGTAGGCTCTCGAGCATATACGATAGAAAAAGGGGAGAACCGCGTGCAAGGAAGTTCTTGGCCCCTATTGAAATGACCGGTTTCAACGTACATGGCGAGCATGTCACTGAGAGTGTGATTGAACCACTCAGTCATGCCCCTGAGTCGAGCGTGATGTGCGCTGGTACAGGTATGAACGATTTGCATTGCTTGAGCAGCCCGAGAGAAAAACACGGCCGCAGTCACTTAGAAGTTCTTGCGGGGCGCCGTGGCGAAGAACAAGACGGTGTAGAGTGAAATAAGCAACATTCTGTACTGTAGCAGATTGTAGAGCCGATGTTTCTACGTAGAAGGTGAGGCGGTCAAAGGCCACGATGACCGAGCGGTTATCAGCCGAACTGGTCAGAAGCGGACCGTAAAGATCAATGCCGATGTGGTCAAAGGAGCGGCCAGGGTAGGGTGACGGCTTTAATGGATGGCGTCGGGACAGGGAGGGTTCTTGCGATGGTGGCAGGCTGTACATGACCGAAAGTACTGACGTATGAAGCGGGACATACCACGCCTGTAGTATCGCACACGCAAGCGAGCATATGTTTTCAATACACCGGCGTTGCCACATTGCGGACGTTCGTGGAAAGAGGCGCAGATGGCAGCACGGAGCTGTCGAGGGATTACCAACAGCCACTTCCGCCATTCGGAGAGGTAGTTTCGACGGTACGTATAAAAGAAAGAGAGGAAAGGTGGTGGGCTCGTAGGCGAAGGGTCCAGGGAGAAGAATGCGGTGACAGGACAGGAAGGTGAGCAGTTAGGCAATTCAAGGATTCTGCAGTTGTACGGAAAGCATATCAGCGACGTCGAACGAAGAGAGATCGTAGGCGCAGACAAAGGCACAGACGGAATCAAATGGGAGCAGCGAACGGGAAAGGGCGTCGGCGTCAGAGTGCTTGCGTCCAGAGCGATATATGACTCGAACATCTAACTCCTGGAGGCGTAAAGCCCAGCGGGAGAGTCGGCCAGAAGATTCTTTGAGGAAGGAGAGCCAGCAGAGGGCATGATGGTCGGTGACAACTTAGAATTGCCGGCCATAGACGTGAGGACGGAACTTTGAGATCCTCCAAATGATGTCGAGGCATATTTTTCGGTTGCAGACTAGTTGGATTCCGCCTTGGTGAGGCCGTAGCTGGCGTAAGCGGCAACGTATTCCGGATGCGGAGACTTTCGTTGGGAAAGAACTGAGCCAAAGCCCACACCGCTTGTGTCAGTGTGAATTTCTGTTGGACAGTGGGGATCTTGGCGGGGAGGCCAGCAGGCGACGTAATGTGTTGAACGCGGCATCGCCATGGGGCGCGACCAAGACGAGAGATTCGACCTGCTGCGGAGAAGCTGCGTTAGAGGGGCGATGACATGGACGAAATTCTGGTTGAAGCGGTGGAAGCATGGACAAAAGGCTATAAAATGGCGACATTCCGCGGTATTTGGGCAGTTCGGAGAAGTAGGCGACGGAACAAAGTTCGGCAGGGTCAGGAAGAATGGCATCCTTGGAAACGACATGACCTAATATTGTGACCTTCGTGGCACCGAAGTAACATTGAATCTGGGTTAGTTGGAGCCGTGCTTCAGGAAGGCACCTCAGTACACGCTGAAGGCACATTAAATGGGGAGAACAATCTTTGGAATAAACGATGATATCATCCAGATAACATAGACGCGCTTCCATTTTAGCCGGCTTAGAATAAGATCAATCATTCGCTCGAATGTGGCTAGGCTTTTGCTTAGGCCGTACGGCATGACACTGAATTCATAGAGGCCGTCTGGGGTGACGAAGACGGTTTCAAGGCGAAAGCCTTTAATGCCTCATCGCTGTCGACAGAAGGTTGTCAGCAGAGGTGTCACGCTTTTGTAGGCAGACCAGTAAAAAAATCTCGCGCACGATGCGATTCGAACCACCATCCTTTGTTCCGCAGCCGAGCGTGCTATTGGCTACGCTACTTCCTGCCAACGCATATGTAGTTCTCCTTGTCTAGGACTCTGAATAGCGTTTGCAGAAAGGCATCGAATCAGACAGATGCCTCCCAAACGCCCTCCAGTGTCTCCAGCATTTGAGATTCACAAACAATTGTGTACTTAATTAACATCTTAACCACACATCATTGACACAAGCAGCAACCCCGCGTTAAACGCTTTCGCCTCACCGCTCTTTAGGCCAACAAAGTGCACCCCTGAATTTTTTCGGCCGGTCAGCTGCAGCCATCGAGATTTGCGTTAGCCGGAACGTAAGTATAAGGACAAATATACTCCGCTCCCTCAAGCAATCCAGTGCGTCGGCGATTCCGGGTAAAGGATAAATATCGTTGCGGGTAATCTTGTTGAGACGGCGTTAGTCCACACAGAACCTTATGGAGCACCTTTTTTCGTCAGCAGGGCAACAGGAGAGGCCAAAAGGCTGTGAGAAGGCTGTATGATGCCGCGCTGAAGAATATGGTCGACACTGCCACGTATGACGCCGCGCAAAGTGGGCGAGACGCGGTACGGTCGCTGGCGTAAGGAGGCGTGCGTACCTTAGTCAATTTCGTAAGAGACGGCCAGCCCACGGCCCAGAGGAGGTTGGCAAAGGTCAAAAGAGGCGCTGAAGTGTTGGAGAATGTCAGCATCTGGACACGTTGAGCGGGCGGTAGGTTGGAAGTGATGGCGCGATGAAAGACGTCAACGGGAAGCGGATCAGACGTGGTCACACAACAGGTCAGGGCAGCAACTTCGCGACAGGCATGGTGATCAGAGATTTTGTAGGCAAGAGCAGGGCTGAGTTCTTCAATGTTGCAGAGCCATTCGCGGTGAAGGACAGATGACGGAAATTAAAAGGATTGAGATCGATGGCACAGTGACCATCGGAAATCGTGAGAACGGCGAAAGAAATCGCAAGACGGATTTGGCGGGAGGCGGCCGCAGTGGGTGTAAAGAGAAAACGGTTGCTTAGGGCAAGGTGAGGTCGGAGCGGAACGAGCGCAGAAGAGAAGGGAGGTATGTCAATGTCTGCAGCAACACGAAGTTTAGCGGAATGTACTGGCAGGTCGCATAAGGAAATGTTACGCACAGAAGAAAGCGCAATTTCAGCACGGGCACAATCAAACAGTGCACGGATGGTCGAGAGAAAGTCGCAGCCGAGGATGACATCTTGAGAGCCCTCACGCAGCACAACAGACTCGATGAGATATGCTAGGTCGTTGATAGCAACGCGAACCTTGCTGATTGCCATGGGGTGGACGCACTGCGAGTTGTCTGTACGGGGCGAAAAGTCAGACAGTGACGTCGTCACCTTGCGAAGTTTACGGCGAAGAGAGTCAGTAATCACCGACACGGCAGCGCCAGTATCAACGAGAGCAAGAACCTAGACACCTTCCAGAAACGCCAGAATCAAGTTAGCGGGAGGAAGCGGTGTACTTAAAGTTCGTGAAAGACTTAGTTCTTGGCTCCGGAAGTGCGGCGTTCAGTTTCCCTCCGGGAGGGGGTTTGGTGCCGGAGCATAGGGGAAATTGAACGTCGGCGAGAGGAAGGCGAGCGGCGAGTCGGATAATTCGGGCGAAGCATAGACGTGCCAGAAGAGCCGCTTGTAGGGGCGGCTCGTGATCGCATCCGTACGGGCGCACATCATCGCGAGAACAAGGCAAACGCTGACTGCAAAGAAGTGCGACGTGACCCGGAAGCCCACAAATGTAGTAGATTGGCCATTTGTCGGTGGTGCGCTAAAGGTTCATATTGTATCATCGGGTGCGAGGAAACGAGGCTGGCGGAGTTCGCATAAACGGGGGTAGAGCATAATAGGGAGGACTGCTGCGCAACGCGGGAGGGGCCAGCGAGCCCGCTGTGCCGGTGAAGGTTTCATCATACGTGAGCGGTACTGCCACAGGAGGAAACAGGAGGCTGTATGGGAGGAATGCAGCACCTCCTCCTGAACAACATGGCACTTAGTCGGCGCGACGCTAGGTCGGCAGTAGGGCAGGCATAGTCTTGAACATGATGCAGTAGTCAGGCGACTTCTTCGAGGATAATGTCTTTGATGCGCTGCATGAACAGGGATTGCTCAGAAGGCGAGGGACTAAGGGCCAAGCCAATAAGACCTTCGGTAGATGCAGCAGACTGCCGCGTAGAAGCACGTTGCTTTCGCAGCTCGTCAAAGCTTTGGCACAGGATGATGGTACTGACGAAGGTGGGTTCCGCAGGCAGGAGCATTTGGAAAGCATCATCGGCGATCCCTTTAAGAATGTGGTTAACTTTATCTGTCTTCGGCATCGAAGGATTAGTGCGCTTGCATAAGTCAATATAGCTGTTCTGTATGATGAGTATAGTCTAAAATATAGCTCGTGAAGATTTCGGCTGGTAGCCGAGCTCCAGTACGGAGACATTGCTCGGCGCGGAGTTTCCGCATGGTGGGGGGGGGGGGGGGGGCCAAAAACACCGGCGAAGCTCTTCTTAAATGAGGACCAGGTTGGAAGGTTATTCTGCTGCATTCGGGGTTACGCATACGCACGCACATTACCGACGGGACAAAAAGCACCAGTGCACAATTTTTCAAAAAGTACTATACTAGCCGGTTAAAATGTTGACACTGCTACTTGTCAGCATCGTGAACGCCACGTGAACGCCGTTGTACTTTTAACTCTTTCGTTACCACAGGAAAAGGACCGTTTTTTATATGTCGCAGACAAATATTTTTTATAGAAAAATTGTGATGGATAGAAGTATATAAAATGCATAAAAATTATTGCAGTAGAACGCGCTTTCTAATGAAGTTCATTTTAGCACAAATTCTGTTTATAAATTCTGCGTAAAAATCAATAAACACAACAAAAATAAAAAGAACAAAATTTTTGTGTTTATATGAATATACCTTTAAAAACAATTTTACTAAAAACATTTTAGAATATACAGAACAATTCGCATTCTTTCTAAAATATGGCAATAAAGTATAAAAATTATAACTTGAATAGTTCTCGAGCTAGAAATTTTTTCTTTATGCCTCTTGAAAAGGCTGATTCGAGAGTGTCCTTGATATGACATTTACAGTCCAACAAAAAAAAATTGGATGTGTAATGTTATGTGCCAAATGAAAGCTTGGTAACCGTGGTTGAAGTAAATATAAATCAAAACATATTTAATTGAAGAAAAAATTGAAAACAAATTATGAAACAAAGTATAGCTGTGATATACCGATATATAGTGTGCGATAAATATAGCTACCATATAGCTGCGGAATAAAAATCCGACGTTACAGCATTGTCGTCCGAGTAACTGCTGCTCGGAGAATCTTAAAAATCAGCTGCAGAGGCTGGGGAATCACGTGAAGCGGGACTCTTTCGAGCGCGCTAAGTGCCCGAGCTCGACGCGGCGCCATCCTCACCGCGTGTTACGTCGCAATAAACCTGTGCTTCAAGGGAACCTCAAAAATGCACGACTCGCGGGGAAATAACGAACTAGGTCGAAAATGGAACTAACTGTCTGAACAACAAACCAGATATGCGCCCGCACAAGGGGATGGCAAAAAGAAAGCGAAACTAACACAGCCAACGTTCCGGGATTGCTTTGCACAGTTACAGCTTCTGAACCAAACTCCTACAACGCCACATCGTCACCAGAGACTCTGATACCCGTAAAATAGATAATAACTGCAGTCGACGCAGTGGAATTGCGCGGAGCAAGGTTTTTCCGAGCAGTCGACCGCGCGCCCGACGCTATGCCCGGAGCGTCCTCGCTGTACCCTCCGCTTCAAGGCCATTCTAATAATTCGCGCGTCATGAGGAAATGGCAGTCTACGCATAAACCGAAACTGTAGTCTCTGGAGAACAAATCAGGTGGCGCCAGACCACCGTAACAGCTATAACGAGGAGCGTCGGTTCGCACAAACGGACCGGAAGGAGGAAACTGAACAGATAAGCCTAGAGTTCTGGGCTCTCGTTGCGCAGTTTGTGCTTCGAAACAATACCTGATGATAGAGCGTCGTCGTCAGAGTCCGTGCTAATCGATGCATCAAAAATATGTTGTGCAAACGCAGCAGAATTTCGTGCAACAGGGTTTTTTCGAGCGCGCGCCATATCTGATGATACTTGTTCGAAACGTCCGACGCCGCACCCCCAACATCAAGCGCGTCTCAAAAAATGCCGCTTTTTGGCAAAAATATAAACTAAGCAGTAAATTCAAGTTCAATGTGTGAACAACTAACAGAATGACTCAGCAAATGCGCAGCGGCCGCGGTCGCGCTGCCGTAGCGCTTCGATTTTTCGATCACCAGTGACCGAAGCACATAGTCGTGTTAACGAAAGAGTTAAGTGAATCAATGCTGTGATGTTGGGAAAACTTTTTCTTTGCTCCTTTAGGTAAGTCGCCTCACGTTGTACTGACTCATTTTCAATCCCTGCTGGCGTTGCACGTCTTCACTAACGCGGAACACTCCAATACCAATCACACTGATTCCAAGCCCGTCATAAAGCTTACGACACTTATTCAAAGTGAATCATCCAAAAGTGAGTTTAATGCTAATGCTGGGAATTCGTCTAAGGCTTGGAGTAAGTTATTCATGAGGCTGGTAGATCATACCGTAACGATTTGTTTCCTAGGACAGAAATACCACTGACATTTTTGTTTTCGATCACTAGGAGAAAACCACCCGTCATTGACAATTATGCTTTGGCAGCATTCTTCTGCTCTCATTACGTGCACTCAAGACATAGAGTGGCATCGCCACAACTTCGAGAACTTTGCCAAACTGGGTTTTACTTTCTCGCTAACAATGTCTCCACGTCGCGGACGTTGCATCGTTGTTAGGGGACATAAATAGTAAATTTCCTGTTCGGGCGTTCAAGGTGGCCTCCTCTGACTTAGTTGGGGCTGATGTGTAACCAGCCAAAGACAGAGCTCTTCAAGCTTCTTTACCCAACCACTCCTTCAAAAGGTACTGCTAGCAATTCGCTCCTTAATATAAGTACTGAAACAAGTTATGCTCATTTAGGAAGGTTTTATAATTACTGACAGGGACATCGACTAAACGTTTTTGCTTGCAACTAGAGTTCTAATGGGCTTACCAGTGTTTCAACAGTTGCAAACGGGAGCGGAGGCGCCCTTGAGACAAAAGAAGACGCGTGGTTGTTGTGCGTTATTCAGGCGTGTTTAAGCTTCACTTCCCTTCCTCGAAGTCTTCAAGCGCCATATTGCCTTCCGCTTTCATTTTATTTGTTTTTACATTTCAAATACATTTAATGCACGCGCTATTCAATTGTTACTTTCATGTTCAATATGCAGCATGAGATTACTGGAAAGCTTTCACTAACTTTCACCATTATTCACATTCTTCTCTTTTGGGGTACGCTTCTGTTCGATCAGTAGATTCTATACCCTGATCTCGAGAGCACGCTTATTATTAGAAAGGGCAAAGAACACATCACACAGGAAATTGTGAAATGGAAACTGGTATACAATCTTGAGCAAGCCTGAGTATGTTCCACGTCTATCACCCTCTCCGTCTCTCCGAAAAGAGCTGACCTATTTGTGGATGCGTCTACGATCACCATAGCTGGAAGAAAATCTTTATATGCGTGGAAACATTCACAACAAAGTAGTTGGAAGCTCAGAGCCATTCTTTTCCTCTCGTCTCTGTCCCTTTTTTTTGCGCTGCCGTCTTTTTCAGTTATGTACCAACTCGGCATACTCACCCGCATTAAACATACCACTCGCTTGCAAGGTAGTTGTTTGGTGGAAATGTTTTTAGGAGAATCCCCCAAGGTGGAGTAATTGTAATAAGGGAATAATTACTCTTGGCTGCGCTTGGCTGCAAGTCAACGAGTAATTACTCCCTTATTATGGTAGTTACTTGTTCCACAGAAAAAAAAGTCGCTTTAAATATTGAGTCCACTCAATGAAATATTGAGATCAGTTGTACTGAATGAAACCATTCGGCGAGGTTGGATGGTAGATATCAATAGCAACTTCTTGAATCAGGGAAGCGGGTAATGGCAGCTTGCACAGAAGATTGAAATCCGATTCGTTGAATAAAAATTGCAGGCAAGAGCGGATGTCAATATATGCTGACGACATTTGTATTTAGTTTACTGGCTACCAACACAAGCGATTAGCCCTGATAGCTCGATAGGCTCTACTTTCGGTGCAAGCTTAACTTCAAGGTGTGGGATTGTCTCTATCAGTGAAAAAATCCGGCTTTACTCTGTTTCCGGGTGTAGGAAGGCGTCAAGCGTGGTTACGGGTGGACCTTGGTCACTCTTGCATGCGTCAATTAAATCAAACGCGTTTTCTGGGCGACATTATTAACTCCCGTCTACAGTGGCGAAAAGCTATGGATACAATTGTCTCTTCTCTATCTTCGCATCTCAATGTGATCGGTAGAATTGCTGGTGAGAAATGGGAAACCATTCTTCTACAATGGTCAAACTTCATGAAGCGCTGGTGGTTAGTCGCATAATGTATCAATTACCTTTAATTTCCCCCTCGGCTTCACAGCTTAAACGTCTTGAAGTTTTCCATAGAAAGGGCCTAAGAAGAGCCATTGGAGTTCCTCAGGCGGCTTCGAGCAAGGCAGTACTTCATGAGTCACTATCAAAACCTCTTAACCTTGTTGCTTCACAGAGACTACTACTTCGTCTTGGCCGCCTAGGAGAGACGGTAGCTGGGCAATCCCTTCTCCAGCGGCTCTGCAAGAGATATGAGTCGAAGGCCTACTTGGCCCTTAATACTTCTTTAGGCTTTAATGTTCCAAGGCAAAGGAAACGGTTAAAACCACAGTGATATTTTGAAAATCTCGGCTGTAAGGTCACAGTTCCCCATGTGAGCGCCAAGCCCAGTTCTCCTTTGGCAGCAACGCGTTCCCTCGTACATGAACATTTGGAAAAAGGGTATGTCCGCCATTTTCAAATTTTCACGGATGGCTCTGTGGACAAGGTTAAACAAGCTAGCGCAGCGGCTTTTTACATTCCTTCTTTGGCCTGTAAGTGGTGGGCACGCATTGCCGCTGTCGTATCCTCAAACACGGCCGAAACTGTTGCTATTAAGGCGGCATTAGGGAACTTAGGGTCTTGTCCCGCTCAACCTGTTGTCATCCTAACTGATTCAAAATCTGCCCTTCAGAGGTTGGAGCATGGGCTCCCTACTGACAGTTTATTTATAAGCTCTCTACGCTTGGTAGAGAATCTGCACAACAGAGGCTTTATTCTATATTTCCAATGGATGCCATCTGACATGGGAGTCAGAGGCAATGAGGTGGCAGGCAGTCTCGCCCATAAAGCACTGTCGCGAAATTCATTAAAACAAGTCCCTCCAGATGCAAAACGTTTCTTCAGAATAATGGTGTTCGATTATTTCAGTACCCTGTGGAGTGCGCCCCACAAGCCATGCGTGACCAAGGGTTTGAGAAGATCCCAGGCCACTTTAATACATGGAATTCGAACGGGCTCTGCTCGTACTCCTGCCTGGATGCATAAGACGGACATGTCATCGTCTCCGCTATGTTCTATGTGTGGCGTGTGCGGGGATATAGAACATTATATTATGTATTGCCCAGAGTACAACGCGGAAAGGTATGTGATGTTCGCTTCCTTCAAGAGGACAAGAGCAATTCACAGTAGAGTTAAGGACATTGTCTACCCGAGTGGAGACCGGACATGCAGAAGAAAGGGTTCACGCCTTCTTTCAGAATTCGTGCAGGACACTCATCTTGACTGGAAATGGTAACAGCAGGGACGGTTTATGGGCTTCTCTGACTTAATTTATGCGTAGATGGGGCCTTCTGGAGTGTTCGATGTTATTCTTTGTGTGAGTGTGTGAAATGATGGTGGCGCCGCAACGGACTATCTCATACTGTGACTGAATATGTGTATAGATGTTGACTTCTGGAGTGGATAATGTTGTGCGGTTACTGCGGGAGTGGCCTATATTCTACTATAAGCAACTGTGTGCATAGCGGGGCAAATCTCGTCGGTTTTAGCATATTGTCACGTAGTGGTGACTCCAGTACGGCGAACAGGGAAAACAACGGGGATGTCTTCGAAATGGAACTCTTAATCTGAGCTGACTTGCGCCGCAAAGAACTGAATCACTCGGCGGCGGCGTAGCCACAAGCGTGCTCGGCGGTCATCGAATAGAAATCCCCGCCGCTGTCGGCCGTGCTCTTTTTAAAGCTGATAGCAAACATTCGAGATAAAGTTTGGGAAGTTACTAGGACATTCTAGCGCAAACTAGAATCAGCTCCGTCCGGATGCGATCAATCGAGATAAATCTAGGCGCGTCTTGCGTCACAAACGAACCGATAAAGCCGCGCGTCGGCAGCCTTGAAGCATGAGCAAATAAACACTACAAACGAACGCTACAAAGATTCGCGGCATTACTCCCCTCTCAAAGAAGCGTGTTTGTTGTGTGTTGTGTTGGGTTTATTGGCGCATAAGAAGCTAAGGCTGTCATGCGCCAAGACAAAGGTATGGAAAAATTGGCCTGAGCAGAGTTGGAAAACAAAGTGGATAAAAACGGTGGTGTAAAGGGCCTAAAAGTTATTTTTACTACCTAGCTGATGAAAGACAAGAATTTTAAAAATGTCTGATAGCAGAAACTTTTAAAGGTTGCGTTACCTCCGCAGACATCCTTGGCTCGGCAAGGATTTCGAGGTTCCCAACAACTCAGATAAAGACCTCAGCCTCCTTCTCATGATTGAGAAAGTGGCTGAGGTGTACAATTGTATGTAGTGAAGCACAGGGTGAATAGATTACAGTTGATGAAGAATATTGGCTTCCCTTAAAAAGCTAAAAACACAGGGTATACTGACAAGTGCATCTTCACCTAAAATCAATTCTGGATGAAAAGGAATGTGTTCTTTGTGAAAGGTGGTAAAATGTCTTTTCCTTAGTGATTCAAGTTCCGTACATGAGAATAATATGTGGTTTACTATTAGTTCATCTCCGCACTTTTCATGAACAGTTATGTCTTCTTTTGTAAGTAGGAAGTTGTGTGTGAGATGTGTGTGTTCAATGCGGAGACGGCATAAAATAACTTTGATGAAACGTTCTTGGCGGGAGCATGACTTCCATTTTTCTATAAATGGTTTTACTAAGTGGAGCTTATTATTACCTTCAATATTCCATTGAGACTGCCATTTATCTCCGAGCTTATACTGTACTAACTTCATGCCATCTTTGTAGGGAATGTAAACTTTCTTTATTTGTTTGTTCCGAGCTTTCGCAGCACATTCATCTGCTTTCTCATTGCCAGTGATACCAATGGGGCTGGGAACCCAGCAAAATTTTGTCTTGTCCCTGCATTGTGGCGCTTCTTATGTTGTGTATGATATTACCAATTAGTGGTGACACTGCATTTTTATGGTGAAGTGAGGTTAGTATGCTCAGAGAATCAGTGTAAATGATAGTGTTCTGAATGTTCTCATTCATTATTTTTTCTACAGCCACCAAGACTGCGTAACACTCGGCGGTGAAAATGGATGTACACTCAGGTAGCCGCACTATTTTTTCCCAATTATTCTGAACTGCAGCACTTCCCACGTAGTGCGCTTATTTTGATCCATCGGTATAATATGCTTCGTGTTATCCGTATTTTTCGTTGAGTGCTAAATATTCTTTTAATATCTTTTCATGTGGTTTATGTTTTTTCCGAAATTGTGTTAATGTAAAGTCGCACACCGATGGTAGGCAGTACCAAGGTGGGAGTGGATCAGGTTCGCGGGCAATATTAGGCAATATGTTCATTATGCCTAGTTCTTGGCATTTCTCTTCAAAGCGGAGAAGAAGTGGTCTGATTGCTAGAGGCTTGTTGGTAAATAGTGTTCGAGATGGACACTTTGTAACGAGTGAGTAACAGATGTGTTTAGGCTGGGAACAGATCTTTAAAATGTACGAGCATGTGAGCATTGTTCGTCTGTCTGCAAGTGGTGGTTCATTGGTTTCTACGTAAAGGCTTTTTACGGGTGATGTCCTGTAAGCACTAGTTGAAAGACGCAAAGCCTTATTGTGCACAGGGTCCAGTCGCTTCAAGTACCACAGCCTTGCTGATCCATACACTATGCAGCCATAATCTAAAACGGAACGTACTACAGAGCGATAAATCTGTAGAAGGCATACCTGATCAGAACCCCAGTGACTGCGTGAAAGGACTTTCAGTATGTTCAGTGATAGCGACGCTTTCTTCTTTAGTCCGTTTATGTGAGGCAGGAAAGTAGGCTTTTTATTGAAGGTGATGCCTAGAAATTTGTGTTCCTTTTTTAAAGGAAGTTCGGTTTGGTTTAGGTGCAATGTGGGATCTGAGTGCAAGCCTCGTTTTAGTGAAAAAAGTAAGGCCACTGTTTTCTGTGGTGAGAACTGGAAACCATTCTTGTCTGCCTATGTTGACAGTTTGTTGATTGTAAATTGTACTTGTCTTTCACATGTAGATATATTGGAAGATGTGCACGCTACCTGAAGATCGTCAACATAGACTGAATATGTTATTGACCTTGGTATTATTTTGTTAAGAGAATTAATTTTTACAATAAAAAGAGTTGTGCTTAAAATACACCCTTGAGGCACTCCATTTTGCTGAATAAAATCCCTCGAAAGGGTTGAGCCTAGAGGAACATTAAATGAGCGGTTAGATAAAAAGTCTTTAATGAAGTTCAGCATTCTGCCACGGATGCCAAGTTCAGCTAAGTCTTGAAGAATCCTGAACCTCCAGGTAGTCTCATATGCTTTTTCTGAATTAAAAAAGACTGCAAGACAGTGTTGTTTGTGTACAAAAGCTTGTCTGACTGTATTTTCGAGACGGACTAGGTGATCTGTAGTGGAGCATCCCTTTTGAAAACCACACTGGTGGATATCAAGAAGTTCAAAGGATTGAAGAACAAAGGTTGTGTCTTATATTTAGGACACTTTCGAAGGATTTGGCGAGGCAACTGGTCAAGGCTATGGGTCTATTCTGCTGGGAGAGGTTGGGGGTTTACTAGGTATAAGAAACGGTACAATAATAGCTTTCTTCCCGGCTTCCGGTATTTTCCCAGATATGAAAATTGTGTTAAATAATCTTAAAAGAGCGTCCACGGCTGGCTCGGAAAGGTGGGCAAGCATTTCATAATGTATTTCGTCGGGTCCTGGATCAGTGTTTTTCCCGACAGATAGTACTCTATTGATTTCTTGGAGAGTAATTAGGCTATTGTATTTTTCATTTGTACCTCCACTTGTTGGGAGCATCTGTCTTTAAGCTGTGTTTCTGTAGTTTAAAAAAGACTGCATATAGTGTGATGAACTTGAAACTGCAACGAAATGTTTCCCCAATATGTCTGCCTGTTCTTCTATGCTTGTTTGTGTGCCAGGTGTTGTTAAAAAAGGAATTGTGAATGGTGAAAACTTGCCGTTTAATTTTCGAACCTGCTCCCACATTTTTTAGATGGTATCTGACTGTTGATAGATGAAACATAATTGTGCCATGATTTTTTCTCGGCACTACGGCGAACGTACCGAGCTTTAGCTCTTGCTTTTTTAAAATTTATGAGATTCTGATGTGTTGGATACCTGCGAAATTTACCCCAATCTCTATTTTGTTGATTTTTGCTTCGTTGCAGTCTTTTGTCCACCATATTTTATGATTTTCTCGCACCACTCCTGACGTCTGAGGAATAGCTTTGAGTGCGGCAGTTATGATACAATTAGTGAACTTTTCATTTATCTGGTCGATGGAGAGATTTTCTAAAACTATATCCTTTAAAGTTGCCTTTGTTCTAAAAGGTGACCAGTCGGCAAGGTGTAGCATCCAGCGCCGCGGTTTTGTTGGGATTATTTCTGGTGAGGAAGTTAAAGTGATTTATATAGGGAGGTGGTCACTGCCATATGCGTTGTCAATGACATCTCATTTAAAATCATTAAAAACTTAAGGTGAGCTAAATGACGAATCTAAACAGGTCCTTTTCCCCGGGGTACGGAGTAGTAGGTGGCTTTTCCTGTATTTAAAAGACAAACATTGTTTGTGAGGATAAAATCTTCGATTATTTGACCCCTTAGTCAGAGCGCTCACTTCCCCAAAAAGGGGAGTGAGCGTTAAAATCCCCGACTACTACATAAGGTTCTGGAAGTTCATCAATGAGGCTTTGTAGATCGTGGACTGTTAGTGTGAGATGTGGAGGAATACACACAGAAAAGATAGAAATTGTTTTATAGCTGACGACACTGACCGCAACGGCTTCAAGTTTTATTCTGTGTTTGATTTCTCGAGCAGGAACGCCGCTTTGTACGATAATCGCGACGCCTCCAGAGAGTCTATTTGCCTGCTCACGATCGCGTCTAAAAGTTTAATGATGCTTCAGGATGTTCATGTGTTGTGGACCTAGATTGGTTTCCTGGAGACATAAAGCTACGAGGGAAATTGACCCTAAATTATTTTTTATGTCATCGTAATTTCTCAATATTCCTCTACAGTTCCACTGAACTAGAAAATCCATGTTTATGTTTTGGGGTAGGAACGAAGAGAGGTTTAGTTATGTTCTGGGGCCGTTATGGTGGCCCTGTCTTTTTTCCGCTCAAGAGAACTGTTCCGCCGCTGTAAAGCAGGCGGGCTGGGAGTTTGGTCGATCACCTCGCAAGAGGTGCTGGTTCACCGCGGAGATGCCGTGGGTGCGTGGGTGTCAGGTCGGGGGGAAGTCCTGCGGGATGCTGACCCGTGGGCCGGCACTCCCTGCTTTGGAGTTGGCAGAGCAGCCTTCGCTTTCTCTGCCTGGGGCGTGGATGGTCCTGCCACAGGTGCGGTGGAAGTGGCCGCGGCAGGTGCCGGAGTGCTGTGTGGTACTACGCCCCTGCGCACCGCATCAGACAAGTTGGGTTTCGCTGTGAAGGAGAATGTATTGGTGAGTGCAAAACGCCTTCTGGCTTTTTTAAATGAATTGTTTTCTTTGGTCTTTATGGTGATGATTTTTCTCCTTTTTCCAGGACGGACACGCCCTGGAGTATGCAGCGTGGTCTCCTTCACAGTTCGCGCAGCGTAGGGTTACGTCACATTCCTCAGAAGGGTTGTCCTTCAAAGCGCATTTCGCGCAGGTCTTGCGGCAGCGGCAACTCTGTGAGCCGTGGCCAAACTTCTGACAGAACATCGGCGGGGATTGGGTATGTAGTGTCTGACGGTGACTTTCAAGTATCCAACATTGATCGTTTCTGGCAAACTGCTGGTGTTAAAAGTGAGAACCATGTGTTTGGTGTGTATTTCTTTGTTGTCCTTGCGGATTTTGATCCTGTGCACGTTAATTACATTTTGATCAGAGAGTCCTTGAAGGATTTCGGTTTCAGTTAGATGGATGAAGTCAGGCTCTGAGATAACGCCTTTAAATGTGTTAAGAGATCGGTAGGGAGTCACGGAGACAGAGATGTCCCCTATCGAAGCAATGTTTGACAGTTTCGAGCACTGGATGCTCTCGCGCAGTTCAAGGAGTAGGTCGCCGCTGGCCATTTTTGATACCTTATAGCCAGGCCCTAAGGTATCTGTTAAACATTTGGTTACAAGAAATGGGGATATTATTCGGGCTTGCTTTTCGTCACTGTTACTGTGTATCACATAAAACTTTGTGTATGTCGGTTTCTTTTTCGAAAAAAAAAAGTCTGGTGGCTCGTTCCGCCCTCTTTTAAGAGAGCGATCTGGTTTGGAAAGGGGGGGAGCCATAAAAAAATTTAGTTTCTCGGTCATGGTGCAAGCCACCCACCATGGAGTTCAAAAAGGGGACGCGACAGGAACTTGAAAGCAAGTGCTGCCCACGCCAGCTGTACAACTTAAGTATAACCAAATATGACGCAACTCAGTGTAGTTGGCCACACAAGGTTAACCCTCGCCGCCAGGAAAAAGGAAAAAACTAAGAAGGGAGGAGGATATGAGAAATTTGTAAGAAAGGAGATAGGAAAGTGAAAGATGGAGAGGAGAACAAGAAAAGGCGACTGCCGATTTCCCCCGGTCGGGTCAGGCCGGAGGTGCCGTCTACAGGAAGCTGGGGCCAAAGTGGTGTGTTGCCTCCGCCGAGGGGCCTTAAGGGTCCAAACGGTCGGCATCGGCTCAACCACCAGGATCCCCTTTTCACCGGACACGGCAATGCCACGCGCGGCTAAGCGCGGGTGCTCGGGTCTGTGGTGACGCATTGCTCACCATAATCTCCCTGCGGGGATGTACATGCGGATGAGAAGAGAAGAGAAGACTTTATTTCCCCCATGTACAGTACACAGATGGAGGACGACGGAAAAAAGCCGTCAATAGGCGGCTTGACGAGTCCGTCGCCCCACTTAATGAGCAGCATTTGGTCAACAGCAAGAATTCATACAGTCAAACAAAAGAAAATGAAAACACTTGATCAGTGCAGAACAGAAGTAAAACAGAGTGGTCCGAAAAATGAAATCCCTGGATAAGTAAAATCAGTTATTCATCCTCAGTAAACATAGATCGAAGCTTAGCAGTGGAGCAAATAAATAAATCAAAGTTAGTAGATACATAATGGTTTAACAGTGATGGTAAAGAATAACAAAGGCGTTCCATGCCAGAGTTCAAACGGGGTGCAACGATTTTCCAATATTCTCCATGTCTTGTAGCATAATATTGCTCATTTTTTTCTAAATATGACAGAGTACCCAGGTTATGTATATTATGTCTTACTTCATATTTAAATCTGGTACTCAAAAAGTAGAGGTACAGTTTATGAGCCGTAATAACATGCGCTCTATGAAAAAAACCTGCAGTTGTTGCATTATAACCAGCGTTGTACACATGACGTAGGTATCGCTTCTACATGACAAATTTTTTGTAGATTAGAGAATGTAGTTGTACCCCAGACAAGTTGGCAATAGTGAACATGTAAATAAAGGAGTGAATAATAAGCCAATAGTTTAAGTTTTGTAGAAAGAATGTATCTGAGACGACCAATTGTTCCAGTTATCCGAGCTAAATTCGTCACTAGTAAGTTCACACGAGTTTCCCAGGACATGTGAGCAGTAAATGTCACACCAAGGCTTTTGAAATGGTCATCAATGTCAACAGGACGAGAGTTAAAAATAATGTCTGCATGAGGAAGGAGTGGATTATTATTTGCCCGAAAGATAACCGCTTTTGTTTTATGTGCATTAACCGTCATATAATTATAGGACGACCATTGCTGTAGTTGAACTATTGTGCCATTGTATCTAGAGATAAGTTCATCGATATTATTACCAGAGAAAAATATGCTGGTGTCGTCTGCGTATATGATAACTTTTGCATCCTGGTTAATATTGTCACGGACGCCCTTAGAACGTTCTATCCCTGGCCGAACAGTACCTTGCGAGCTCGCTGGGCAGAGCGCAACCGGCAGGCCCTAGCACCGAGCAGAAGAGAACGAAGTCCGGCGCGCGACAAAGGTCGAAGACAGACCGCGCGGCGGCGCCAGTAGAGTGATGTCTAAACTAAGTGCGGCATTGCCCCTCCCCTCTGGAAAGGCATCGACTCGATGCCGGAAAGTGAGGGGGAGCCACGTGTGGGCATTAATAGAATCCCAGGCACTGAACGTGGTGAGAGTGGTCCTAGCGGGCATGGTATGGCTTCAGTCTTGCGACGTGCACAATTTCGGATGTCGGCGGGCGTCTGGACGAACGAACACTCCCTTGCGGGCGCACTTCATACGTAACGTCGCTGAGTTTTCGGAGTACCTCGTAGGGGCCGAGTAACGACGCAAAAGCTTCTCGGAGCGACCGCGCAGACGGATGGCGCTCCAAACCCACACTTGATCGCCAGGCTGGAAAATGACTTCGCGGTGACGAAGGTTATAGCGGTGAGCATCGACTTCTTGCCGCACGCAGGTTCGTTGCCGAGCCAGCCGGCGAGCAGCCTCTGCATGGCGAACGAATGCATCAGAGTCGGCAACGGATGGGCGCGCAATATCGGGCAACAACATCGTGTCCAACATAGTCACGACTTCACGACCGTAAACCAAACGAAATGGCGTGAACCCCGTCGTCTCTTGAAGGGCAGTATTGTAGGAAAACGTGACGTACGGAAGTATTTCGTCCCAGTTCTTATGGTCATCGTCGACGTACATAGAAATCATATCAGCGATAGTCTTATTGAGGCGCTCGGTTAGGCCGTTGGTTTGAGGATGGTAAGCTGTGGTCTTACGATGACTTGTGCCACTGAGCCACATAACTTCCTGAGTAAGCGTGGACGTGAACGCTGTGCCTCGGTCAGTTAAAACAACATAAGGAGCGCCATGGCGGAGGACTATGCTGATGATGAAAAAGTCAGCAATTTCAGCAGCAGTGCCGCGGGGAAGGGCTTTCGTCTCACAATACCGGGTGAGGTAGTCGGTAGCAACCACAATATACCGGTTACCCAATGATGACGTGGGAAATGGGTCCAGTAAGTCGATGCCGACTTGGTGGAAAGTAATTCTCGGCGGAGCAATGGGTTGGAGCAAGCCAGCCGGCTTGAAAGGTGGTTTCTTCCGACGTTGACACTCGCGGCAAGTGCGTACAAAACGCTTGACAGCCGCAGAAAGCCTGGGCCAGTAATAACGGTGACGAACTCGTGCCATCGTTCGAGAAAATCCGAGGTGGCCGGAAGGAAGCTCGTCGTGGCATGCCTGCAAAACGTCAGTGCGGAGCGCCGTTGGAACCACGAGCAGGTAACCAGAGTCTGTCGGGCCGTAATTTCGTTTGTAGAGGACGCCATCTCGCAAGCAAAACGACGACAAGCCACGCGCGAATAGAGGAGGCGGTAACGAGGCAGTACCCTCAAGATAATCGATGAGTGGCCGCAATTCCGTGTCGTCCCTCTTGTTGAGCGAGGGCGGACGTGGTCAGAGCACCAATAAATAGAGGGTCATCTTCGAGGTCATCAGAGCTGGACGGGATAGGAGCACGGGACAAGCAGTCTGCATCGCTGTGTTTGTTGCCCGACTTGTAGACAACTGTTACATCAAATTCTTGCAAGCGAAGGCTCCAACTAGGTAGCCGGCCCGAGGGGTCTTTAAGATTCGCTAGCCAAAACAGTGAGTGGTGGTCACTCACGACCCGAAACGGGCGACCATACAAGTAGGGCCGGAACTTCGTTATCGCCCACACAACAGCTAGGCACTCCTTTTCAGTGGTTAAGTAATTCGCTTCGGACCGAGACAGCGTGCGGCTGCCGTAAGCAATCACGCGCTCAACACCATCTTGCCACTGGACGAGGACTGCACCGAGGCCAATGTTGCTGGCATCGCTGTGAAGTTCTGTGTCCGCCTCCTCGTCACAATGGGCAAAAATGGGCATTGTTTGTAGGCGTTTGCGGAGCTTTTCGAAGGCGTCCTGCTGTTCCTGTGCCCAGACGAAAGGCTGATCTTCTTTTGTCAGCCGTGTGAGAGGCTCAGCCAGCCTGGAGAAGTCTTGCACGAAGCGTCTGTAATATGCCCAGAGGCCAAGAAACCGGCGCACAGCTCGCTTATCAGTGGGAGTCGGAACGCAGCTACAGCGGCCGTCTTGTCGTGATCGGGGCTGGCGCCCTCAGGTATCACAACATGGCCCAAAAACTTCAGCCGTTGGTACGCGAAGTGGCATTTTTCGGGTTTTAGAGATAGACCGGCTTATCGGATTGCCGTCAATACTGCACTCAAGCGTTTGAGATGTTGTTCGTAGGTCGCAGCGAAAATAACCACATCATCAAGATAGACGAGACACGACTGCCATTTGAGGCCAACCAGGACAGTGTCCATCTTTCTTTGAAAGGTGGCAGGTGCGGTACACAGGCCAAAGGGGAGCACCTTCAACTCGTACAAGCCGTCGCGGGTTATGAACGCGGTCTTTTCACGGTCACGTTCATCGACTTCGATCTGCCAGTACCCACTGCGTAGATCAAGAGAGGAAAAGTATTGGGCATGACGCAGGCGATCGAACGAGTCATCAGTTCGGGGCAACGGATAAACGTCCTTTTAGTAATCTTGTTCAGGTGACCATAGTCGACGCAGAATCGGAGAGTGCCATCCTTCTTGACGACCAGCACAACGGGCGAAGCCCACGGGCTTGTTGACGGCTGGATAAGCTCGTCGCGAAGCATTTCCTCAACCTGCCTCCGAATCACCTCCCGTTCTTTCGCAGACACTCGATAGGGGTGGTGTTGTATAGGCCTCTCGCCTTCATCCACTACAATGCGGCGTTTAGCGACCGATGTTTTCCGAACTTTAGAAGTGGTCGCAAAGCAGTCACGAAAAGAGTCGAGGATCATGTGGAGGCGGTGTTTCTGATCGGCGGTTAGGTCGGGGTTCACGTCAGTCATAACGGAAGCGTCAGACGTCGACGCATGGGTATCGTTGAGGGACAAGGCGCAGTGGGAGACTTAGTCACTAATTTCATCGAAATAGGCTATGGCGGTTGCTTGCGGCAAGTGGCGGTATTCGACGCTAAAGTTGGTAATAAAAAGCTGCGTTCGCAGACGGCGGAGGAAAGTAACACCCCGCGCAACGCAGACTTGTTGACTCAGCAGTAACGACAGGTTACCTTCCGCAACCCCGTGAGGCGTGCGTGGGTTGGAGCATTTCACCGTAACAAACAAACTGGAGCGTGGTGGTAGCGTGACATTGTCATCACACACGCGAAAAACAGGCCTGTCGGGCTCGCTGCTGTCGGCTATGGCACACTGAGGTGAGAACGTCACGACAAGTTCGCGGAGGTTGATTATCGCACCGTGTTCCCGAAAAAAATCAAACCCGAGGATGAAGTGCTTAGAGCAATGAGCCAGCACAGCGAAGCAGGCAGTGAAGGTGACACCACGATTCTCCATTCTAGCGGTGCAGACGCCAAGCGGTGTCACCAGATGGCCTCCAGCTGTCCGGATGTGCGTTCCAGGCCAAGGTGTCAGTACTTTCCTCAGGACAAGCGCCAGACCACGACTCATGACGGAGAAATCGGCGCCGGTATCTACGAGAGCAGTCACGCGGCGGCCATCAACGATGACCGGGATTTCAGCCGAAGCTTGGTCACCTTCAGAAAAATGCTGTGTGGGGGAGGCCGGACTAGGGGATCGTTCTCGCGGTCGGGTTGGGGCGTCAAGCGGAGGCGTCTCTGTTCGACGAAAAGTCGTCGGACTTAAGCGTCGTTTAGATTGTCCAATTGAGGCGTCAAGCGAAGGCGTCTCTGGGCGTCGAAAGGTCGTCGCGGCGTGGGGTCAGAGGTCGGGTCGTATGCTAACGTCGGTGAGCGGAGGATGTTCGTCATTATGTGCGGTGACGGCGGCACTACCTCCGGGGGTCACCGTCCTCAGTTTTCCCGGCGCGGGCTGGGGGACTGCCGGACGTAGGACTGGCGGGCTGGTGAAGAAAACCGTCGAGGCGACGGTGACCTGGACTGACGTTGGGCAGTGGGTGCAGGAGAGACGTTGTCCGCTAGGTACTGACCGATCTCGCGGGGTCGTTCATCATAGCGTGGCAGGGGTGCGGCAGGCGAAAAGCCGCGCAGGCCTATCCGGCGGTACGGGCAGTGACGACGGATGTGGCCTGCTTCGCCGCAGTGGAAGCACAGGGGCTTGTTGTTCGGCGTTCGCCACATGTTTGCCTTCGTGACGGGTGGGCGGTCGTCTGGCAGCGCTGTCGTATACGGAAATCGGTGGGACGGCACGGTAGGGGCAGGAGAGTTGAACGCCGGCGGTGGTGGCGCAGGCCTTCGCAATGCCTCGCTGTATGTCACCACATAGGGCGCTGGCGGTTGGGGAGGTGGAATGGGTTGCACCGTGCGGCGTATTTCGTCACGGACAGCATCCGAGATGGCGGTGACACTAGGAGGCTGCTCCACAGAGCGGAGCTTCTGCAGCTCTTCGCGAACGATGCTCCTGATGAGCTCTCGGAGGGAGGTGTTCTCATCCCCAGGCCTCGGCGTGTGGCACTCCACAGCAGTGATGTTTGATGTACGGCCGTAGTGCGCAAACCGCTGTTGTAGGGCGCGCTCCATGCCTGCCGCTTCTTTTGCAAAATCGGCGACTGTAGCCGGGAGATCGCGCACGAGCCCAGCGAACAATTGCTCTTTCACTCCCCGCATTAAATGGCGCACCTTCTTGGCTTCCGACATCGAAGGTTCAGCGCGGTTGAAAAGCCGGGTCATGTCCTCCACGAACATCGCCACGCTCTCGTTTGGCTGCTGCGCTCTCGATTGCAGGGCCAATTCAGCACGCTCCCTCCGTTCGTTGCTGCTGAACGTATCCAGCAACTGCCGCCGGAAGTCTTGCCAGCTGTGGATGGCGGACTCGTGGTTTTCAAACCACGTCTTGGCGGCGTCCTGGAGGGTAAAGTAGACGTTCCGAAGCTTGCGGTCCTCGTCCCACAGATTAAATTCAGCGACCCTGTCATACCCGTCCAACCAGTCCTCCACATCCTCAAACTTGTCACCATGAAACGACGCGGGCGTACGAGGCGTATGAAGAAGCAACGGTGGCGAACTCACAGATTGCAGGAAGGTCTGGCTGGCCACCGTAGAGGTCATCTTGCGGGATGACGCGTTGAGGGGTTTGTACTCGGGGGCTAAGCCTTTCAAGCGGCGGCTTGACTTGTGGACAGGTGTCGTGTCCAGGGGATGTGACGGAGCGCTGGAGGTTCCGGGACCTCTTCGTACATAGATCGTACCCAGCACCTCCACCAAAAATGCCACGGACGCCGGTAGAACATTCTATCCCTGGCCGAACAGTACCTGGCGAGCACACTGGGCAGAGCGCAACCGGCAGGCCCTAGCACCGAGCAGAAGAGAACGAAGTCGGGCGCGCGACAAAGGTCGAAGACAGACTGCACGGGGGCGCCGGTAGAGTGATGTCTAAACTAAGTGCGGCAATATTAACAATGCCATTTATATAAAGGTTAAAGAGCAAAGGCCCCAATATGCTGCCTTGCGGGACACCACAAGCCAGTGGTAGGACTTGTGATTGAGAGTTATTAACTTGGACTACTTGTCGCCGGTGGGATAAATATGACCGTAGTAAATGTAACGCACATCCACGTACACCTTAAATATCCAACTTATTCAATAAAACTTCATGATTGACCAAGTCAAAAGCCTTGGAGAAGTCAACAAATAAGCCAACCACGACTTTCTTGTTCTCAAATTGTGTTAAAATATATTCTTTTTGGTGAAGCAAGGCTAATTCAGTTGACATATTCTTCCGGAAACCAAATTGGTAAGGTGTTAATACATTGGAGGTTTCGATGAAATTCGAAACCCTGCAATGAATTATTTTCTCGAAAGCCTTTAAAAAAATCGGCAATATAGATACAGGCCGATAATTACCGAATTCGTTTCGATTCCCCTTTTTAAAGAGCACTACTACTTTGGCAACCTGCAGCTTTACTGGAAATATAGACGTAGGTAAACACATATTAAAGATATTCGCAAGAACTGGTGCAATTACATCTGCGACGTAGTTGACCGGTTTTATTTGAATTTCATCGATATCCCTACTGCTCCTGTTGTTTAAACTTCTAATTGTTGAAATCACTTCGTGCACTGGGACTGGCTGTAGAAATAAAGTTCTATCATTCCTCCTGTTCATATATTGACATGCGTTGTGGGAAATACCTGGTGTACTCATATTTGCAAAAAAAGTGTTGAAAGCATCAGCCAGTTCCGCCCCTTGCAAGTCCTTGCCCTTAATAGTAAGTTTGGACATGCAGATCCTGCTATTACCACGACGTAGTAACATATTTAGTTTGGCCCAAAGCAGTTCGCTCGGTGCATTTTTGACATCCACAAAAGATAAGAAGTAATCTTTGCGCGCAATGCACAATTTCTTGGTTAGTTTGTTTCGATATTGTTTGAAAATCGTCAAGTCATCACTATTACGCGTGTGAAGAAATTTTCTGAAGAGCCTGTCTTTTATTTTCATTTGTTGGTAGAGTTCGTATGTTACCCATGGTTTCCGAATTTTCCTATTTCTTTGGCGCTTTTTTACAGGAAAGTGAACTTGGTAAAATCCTTTAAAGATATCTAAAAATGCATCATAAGCATTGTCAGCATCGACCAAAGTCAGGACCTTTCGGCAGTCTACTTGAATCAATTCTTATCGGAATGCATAGAGAGCCGCGTCAGTTATTGGCTGGTAAAGGCTTTCAGCAGGCGGATGTTTAGGAATGCTGGCAACATTTAGGCAAAAAAACCCGGAAGATGATGACTAAAAGAACATGCTAATGCACTAGCTTTTACATCCGATAATACAAAATTTCTCAAAATACAAAATACAAAATGCTCGGGTTAACCCCGTGGTGTCGCCACTCACAAACGTCTGCATGCTGCAGACGCCCCCCCTGCGGGGACCTCTCAAAGAAGCATCGATCGATGCTTTAGAACATAACGCAGCTATAAACAATGAAAAACGCATTGCGCAAAAATAAACACCGAATATGGAGAAACGGCGTCTTTTAGCGTGCGTGATAGGGCTTTAGGCGTACGGCATGGAATACTTCTGGTCGTACGCGGCGTCGCAGGGACGCAGTCATTTGGTCAGGGACGACTTCATAGTCCAATTCACCTAGCCGACGAAGAACCTTGTACGGGCCGAAATAGGGGCGCAAGAGCTTTTCGCTCAATCCTCGGCGGCGAATGGGCGGCCAAACCCACACTCGGTCTCCTGGCTTGTATTCCGCGATGTGTCTTCGTAGGTTGTAGTGTCTGGCGTCGGTCCGCTGCTGGTCTTTCATCCTTAATCGGGCAAGTCTTCGGGCTTCTGCGCGTTGAAGGTAGGCGGCGACGTCGACATTATCTTCCTCGGTAACGTTCGGCAGCATGGCGTCCAGCTTCGTCGTGGCCTTTCTGCAATGGACGAGCCTAAAAGGCGCCATCTGGGTGGTCTCCTGCACTGCGGTGTTGTAGGCGAAGACTACGCAAGGCAATATGACGTCCCAGGTCTTGTGTTCAGCATCGACATACATGGCGAGCATATCGGCGATGGTTTTGTTGAGGCGCTCGGTCAGTCTGTTGGTCAGCGGGTGGTATGCAGTTGTTCTCCGGTAGCTGGTTTGGCTGTAATGTAGAATGGCTTGCGTCAGTTCCGCCGTGAATACTGTTCCTCTGTCAGTGATGGGCACATTGGGGGCGGCGTATCGCAGAAGAATGTTCTCCACGAAAAATTTGGCGATTTCTGCTGCTGTTCCGTTCGGTAGGGTTTTTGCCTCGGCGTAGGGGGTCAGGTATTCGATCGACTTATTTCCAGATGTTGATTTTGGGAAAGGGCCAAGCAAGTCCATCCCGATCTGCTGAAAGGGCCGCGAGGAAGTTCAACGGGGTTCAGAAATCCTGCTGGTCGGGTAGGAGGGGTCTTTCGTCGCTGACAATCTCGGCAGGTTTTTACATAATGTGCGACATCGGCAGACGCTCGGGGCCAGTAATATTTGTCTTGAATGCGGCGGAGGGTGCGAGAAAGCCCGAGTTGTCCAGCTGTCGGCTTGTCGTGTGAGGCCTGAAGAACTTCTACGCGCAGACTTATAGGTACAACAAGGAGGTAGGTTGTCTTGTTCGCTGCAAACTTCTTCTTCACGAGGACATCGTTCTGTAAACACAATGAAGAGAATCCTCGTTTGAACGAGGCTGGGGGTGAAGAAACCTTGCCTTCCAAATATTCGATGAGGCATTTTAGGCCGGGGTCAGAGCGTTGCTGTTGTGAAAAAGAGCTGGAGCTGATGGGTCCCAGGAAGGCGTCCTCTTCGTCGTCCTGCGGCGGTGCATCTACAGGGGCTCGCGACAGGCAGTCGGCGTCAGAGTGCTTGCGTCCGGACTTCTAAACGACAGTTACATCAAACTAATGAAGCCGCAGCTCCATAGAGCGAGGTGGCCGGAGGGGGCCTTCCAACTGCCGAGCCAGCACAGTGCGTGATGATCGCCGACCACTTCAAACGGTCATCCGTACAGGCAGGGGCAGAATTTCGACGTAGCCCAGATGACGGCAAGGCACTCTTTCTCAGTTGTCGAATAATTAGCATGGGCTTTGGACAGGGAACGGCTAGCGTACGCGATGACCTTCTCTACTCTGTCAACTTTCTGAACGAGGACAGCGCCTAGGCCTACACTACTTGCGTCAATATGAATTTCCGTCTCGGCGTATTCATCGAAGTGCGCGAGGATAGGTTGGGACTGTAAACGACGCTGAAGTTCCTTGAAGGCTTCCGCTTGCGGCCCTTTCCATTTAAATGTCATGTCTGCCTTTGTCGGGTGGGTCAGTGGCTCGGCGATGCACAAAAAGTTCTTTACAAATCGTCGGTAGCACGCGGACAGTCCGCGGATCCTGCGCACAGCTTTCTTATCGGCCGGTGGCGGAAACATTGCGATAGCAGTGGTTTTCTTCGGGTCTGGCCGTACTCCCTCCTTGCTAACGATGTGGCCTAGAAACAGCAGCCCTTCATAGGCAAAGTGGCACTGCTCTGCTTTCAAAGTAAGGCCGGATGATTTGATTGCGTCTAGTACTGTTCGAAGCCTTTTTAGGTGTTCGTGAAAGTTCGAGGCGAAGACAACGACGTCACCTAAATATACCAGACAAATCTGCAACTTCAGGCCTGCCAGCACTGTATCCATTACTCGCTTAAATGTAGCTTGTGCGGAACGCAGACCAAATGGCATCACCTTGAACTCGAAGAGGTCATCTGGGGTGATGAATGCGGTCTTCTCGCGATATTCTTTCATCGACCTCAATTTGCCAGTAGCCGTTCTTGAGGTCCATCGAATGGAAATATCTGGCGTTGCAGAGCCGATCCAGTGTGTCGTCGATGCGAGGAAGGTGGTAGACGTCCTTGTTTGTGATGTTCTTCAAGCGCCGGTAATCAACGCAGAACCGAAGTGCACCGTCTTTCTTTCTGACTAGAACAACAGGTGCCGCCCGGGAGCTCTTTAAAGGCCGAATAACGTCGTCGCGCAGCGTTTCTTCCACTTGGACCCGGATGGCTTGTCGTTCTCGCGACGACACTCGGTAGGGGCTCTGGCGGAGAGGTCAGGCGTGCTGGTCGGTTATAATGCGATGCTTGGCAATCGGCATTTGTCGGACCTTCGGCGATGACGAGAAGCACTCGCTGTAGCTTCGAAGGAGATTGTGGATCTGGTCTGGTATGTTCCGCGGCAGGGCTAGGTTTAAGTCGAAATTGGGCGAGTTCTGTTGGTCAGACGAATCTTTTGAAGGGTCGGAGAGGGCGAAGAAGTCTTTTACGTCGGAGATTTTGTCGAGGAAAGCAATCCTCTTTCCTTTGTTAATTAATGTGCCGGTCTTTTTCGCTAAAGTTAGTCAGCAGTACTTCGGCTTGGCCTATGCGGAAATGTGCGATGCGTCTTGCGATGCCGATTCCTCGGTCGAGAAGCAACTGCATGTTCCCCTCGATAATAGCTTCAGTGTGACTCGCTTCCGTGGCGCCTAAGGTGATGATGACGCCAGAGCGGGGTGGAACACTCACTTGTTCCTCCAGGACACTAAGCGCAACATGATGTTCCGGAGTTCTCATCGGCGGGATGACCTCATCCGTGGAAAATGTGATCATCTTGAATCGCAGGTCGATGATTGCTTGATGCTCATTACGGAAATCCAGGCCCAAGATCACTTGGCGGGAACATTGCCGCAGCACTACGAAGGTCGCGGGATAGGTATGTCCCTTGAGAGTCACTCGCGGTGTGCATCATCCTGATGGCGTAATGAGGTGGCCCCCCGCGGTGCGAATTTGTGGGCCACCCCGAGCGGTCGTTACTTTCGTCAGCTGCGCAGCGAATGGTCCCTTCATCACTGAATAATCGGCTTCCGTGCCGACTAGAGCGGTGACTTTCCGGCCGTCGATAACCACTCTAAGTCGGATGTCCTGGCTGTGGAGTTGAACGTCGTCCTCGGCGTCGGGTCACGGCTTCGTCGGGTATGCGAATCGTTGGTGGGGCGTGTGACCGAACCTTTTCCTGATGGCGGCGTCGTTTTGAAGGTGGTTCGCGTCGTGGTCGAGGTTGTCTTTGTATGCGGCGTCGGCGTAGTGTGTGCGGCGTCTTTATACGGCGTGGACGCTGGAGGAACTTCGTCGTTTCCTCGGCAAGCAACCTGACCTCCACAGGTTGCTTTATTTAGTTTGCCCTACGCGGGCTAGGGGACCTTCCTCGGACAGCCGCGGCGTAGCTGTGGCCCGGTGATGCATAACGTGCGGTGGACAGCGACGGCGAGCGGAAAAGACGGCTTGACGACACATACTCCTCTCTGTGCAGATAGTCGTCGATTTCCCGTGATCGCTGGCCGGGGAATGGTCGCGGGGCGTCGATAGCAAAACCACGCAGGCCGGTGCGTCTTGTACGGGCAGTGGCGAAGTATATGACCTGCTTCGCCGCAATTGAAACACAGCGGGCGGTTGTTGGAAGTCCTCTAGGCGTCGCAATTCCTGGGGCTTGGGCGGCGTTCGTTCACAATGGCAGCTGCATATCGTTGCAGATTCGATGAAAAAAAAACCATTCGGTTAGATTTCGGTAGTCGTGAAATAATACCAAATTAAGTAATCGGGAGCAGTATTTCGCAATTCGACTCTGTTCGTACCTTAACAACTTCAAAGTAACTTAGACATAGTTACATAAAAAAATTGGCTGTGGCTTAACTAATTTAAACCTGGAGTGATGCGATATCTACAGCTGGGTGAGTGTAACTCGCTCAGTCGAGTTGCAAAGCCGGTCTTTCGCCGCTCCGTTTCTCTGGGCGTTCCTTCTTCATCTTCGTCCCTGGGCGTGGATTCGCTCTCTCCCTCTCTCCCCTTTACCACTCCTCCCCCACTCCATTTCGCCGCAGTGCCGCGCCGCCGGAATCTGCTCCGCAACGCGTGACCAGTCTCGGCGCCGCCAGCGTGAAGGCTGGAAATGCTAGCGTAATGCATGCGCGCGGTGCGCACTCCAGCTGAGGGCTGTGACGTCACTCCGCACATGCGCACATCAGACGAGGCGGGCGGCGTCTGCTCCACAGTCGGCGCAGTGGCGCATTCTAGCGAGGGCTATGATGTCACTCTGCGCATGGGCACTGCTGGCAGAGTGGTGCAAGCTTTCCCCTTGAATGATGCTCGGCCTAACTGGTGTAGGGAAAAGGGTATGTGACACCACTTCACACACATCAACAACAAACTAGCTATGGTGTATTTTACAAGCTCCTCCTGTGTCATTCAGTTCAAACCGTTTTGACATTAAAGTGGTTACTTAAGCTTCACTTTAATGGCATGTGGCGAACTAATGCTAATGCGCATATATGCAGAATTGGCCATACTCTACTTAACAATCATAGACCCCTGAGTACTCACATATCACTCCTGGCGCTGCGGAGTACAGCGGTTAAGCGATGTGCAACTGCCCTACGATGGCAGGTCCTGCCACCGGAGGGACTTGTGGGATCCACGTTCCTCTTTCGAGCAACCTCTCGGGACCAATCATTAATTTAACTGCCACATGCCATGGTGGGTGGTTTGCTCACAATCTGGTGGGCAGGTTCTTATGACGCCGCATGGTCATAGTACCTAGCTGGCCCGCCTGTCTCCTAAGTTGCTTCTCTGGAACTTTTTCGGGAATTTTTAGCCCACTGTCAACGACGCCGACGGCGCAGCCCTTTTCGCGACAAGAGCTCACTTACGGTATCGCGTCACACTGAGTTTTTCTGTAGCACAGTCGCGTGATGAGGCCTCACTGCCAAAGCGCCTACTGAAGATTCAGGAGTTAAAGGTGCGATCAGGAACCGCTATTTCGAACCGGTCGCAAATTATCTACCGGGAGACGAATGTCCACAAGGTGGGCTAGGAGTGTGTTCCCATCTCCCCAGCTACTGGCAAGCACTTGTGCAAGAAAACATTTATTTTTACTCATTGTGTGGCAGTGATGTTAAGCGAACAGAAAAATAATGGGACCGCCTGCACTTAAATCACTACACCGAAACATTGACCGCAGACAGATTGAGCTGAGGCACATAAATAAGTACTAAACCTCAGTACTAATCACGTAGTACACCGTCGGCTACTCCATAATAATTTTTAGACAGTCAATAGACAGCATGAAGACAGTCTATGGATTATGTAGTGATATTTCGATAAGGAAAGCGAGCTGGAGATATGAACAAATCACAGTTTCTGACTTGAGAACGCCACTTCACACAAGCGCAGGTTATTAGCAACAATGCAAACAGCGGCAGCAACAAGCCAAACTAGGGCTGATAGCCTTGAAAATCATGCTTTTTTTTTGCGAACACACCAGAAATTTTAAAAATATTGCCAGGTATCATAGTAGTGTTTGTTCGTTCACGCTGAAGGCTGCAGGAAAGGGCTGTTATCATTTTTGTTCGTGACGCGAGAAGCGACGAGTCTAATCTCGATTGATCGCCGCCATGAAATGCTGCATCTAGGTTTTTCCAGATTACTGCAGATCATTTTGTCCTGCTATCTGGAAATTTCCTTGAGGGGCTTTAAATTAAGCGATGCCGCGAGCGGCGGATATTCGAGTTCGACGACTGACGAGCAAGTTTGTTGCTTACGCCGCCGCCGAGTGATCCAGTTCTTTTGCGGGCGCAAGTCAGCCCAAATAAACAGCTTCGTTTACAAGACTTCTTGGTGTCTTCCTGAACGGTGGACTGCCGTCACTACAACGTGATAAATTATGCGACTTCTGTTGCGGTACCACTAGGCAATGCTTTTGCTTCGGCGCAGCAGGTCATGTAGTCGGTGGCCACAATGGTCCACTTGTTACCTGACGATGAAGTCGGAAAAGGGGCCGAGGAGGTCCATCCCTATTTGCTGGAAGGGCTTAGTTGGAGGTGGTATGGGGTTCAGGAGTCCGGCTGGTCTAATCGGAGGCGTTTTGCGTCGCTGACACTCGCGGCACGTTTTCACGTAATGGGAAACGTCGGCAGCTAGCCGCGGCCAATAGTACTTCTCCTGGATGCGGTGCAACGTGCGAGCAATGCCTAGATGCCCCGCAGTCGGCTCATCATGACATGCTTGCATAATTTCTTGCCTGAGATTTTTGGGGCACGACAAGAAGCATGGCTTTTTGAAAGGACGCTCATGTGACTCCCAATTGGCTCTCTTTATTAATGACCTAAGCTCCAACCTTGATTTAAACGTTCCTACTGACACTCTCTTCCTTGATTTCGAAAAAGCTTTCGATAAAGTACCGCATAAAAGACTGCTACTAAAGTTATCGTGTCTAAATCTTAATTCGTTAGTATTAGAATGGCTTTCTAACTTTTTGACTAACAGAGAGCAATTTGTCTATGCTAACAATCATTCTTCTCCACGTAACTCGGTCATTTCAGGTGTTCCCCAAGGTACAGTCCTAGGACCTTTGCTTTTCCTCATATATATTAACGATCTTCCTTCCAGTATTTCCTCTACCATCCGTTTATTTGCTGACGATTGTGTAATTTACCGCCCAATCACTAACAGTACTGACGCTGGCATTCTTCAACAAGATCTTAACCGAATCCAAACTTGGTGCGAACGTTGGTTAATGTCTCTCAATATTTCCAAAACATGTTTAATCTCATTCCATCGTCGGCAGATGCATACTCCTTCTAAATACACTCTTTTCGGTTCAGAAGTATCGTCCGTCTCTTCCTGTAAGTACCTGGGTATTACTGTAACGCAAAACCTAACATGGTCATCTCATATCACGAACATCGCTAACGAAGCTAATCGTACCCTTGATTTCATACGGCGCAATCTACGTTTTGCCACCCCATCCATCAAATCATTAGCATACATAACTTTTGTCCGTCCTAAACTAGAATATGCTTCGGCAATATGGGATCCTCACCAGTCTAACCTCTCTTTAACCTTAGAAAAAATACAAAATCGAGCTATCCGTTTCATTTATTCTGACTATTCGTACTACACTAGTGTGTCTGCCTTAAAAACTAAAGCTAACTTACCCAGCCTTGAAACGCGACGAAAAATTTCTCGATTGTGCCTCTTTCATATGTTTTATCATTCATCTTTTGGAGAATCAGTCATATCACCCGCTTATCGCCTCTCAAGCCGTATTAACCACCATAAGGCCGTCTACGCCCCCACCGCAAGAACTACCGCTCATTCTCGATCTTTTTTCGTCACGTCATCCCGGGACTAGAATGATCTACCACAGGACGCCGTGCATCACATCAACGCCATCCATTTTAAGAACGCCATCAAGACCATTATTGTATAACTGTCATGCCCATCCCTCATGTAATGCCCCATACCAGGGGCCTTTGAGGTATCAAATAAAAAAAAAAAAGATGCACTGTCCTGTTGGGCGCAAAGTTCTTCTTCAGGAGGACATTATTCTTTGCAGCACGCAATGTTTGAGTGTGTAGTTGCGCGAACCTTTTGGACATTAGTGTCACGCATGTTTTTAACTCGCCTGGAAGCGCGCACTAGTTCTCCCGAAGTGTTTAAAAATATGCTCTTGTGTGTTGGCATGTTCATTTTGTGGCGGCAGCGTGGAGTGGCATCCTTAAATGGGCGTCCGCAAAGAAAAATGTTCCCAATGTTGCAGCGCCTCCGCATGCGCCTCTTTGAACAAGCATGCGTGGACGCTCTGTCAATGAGCGAGGCTGAGTTCTTGCGGAAATGGTCGACATACTTTATCGTCCTGCGCGGCGGTCGAGTATCGGCTTTCTTACTGCATTACTGACATGCTCAGTGCTGCGTCACTACGCATGTGCTTGACTCATCAGAGCATTAAGTTATTCCGTTTTGTTTTGTATTTTCTATGTCAACACAGAACAAAATAAACTTCTCTTTCTACGCCGCCGCCGAGTGATTCAGTTCTTTTGCGGGCGCAAGTCAGCCCGAAGAAAGAGCTTCGTTTGCAAGGTTTGTTGCTGTTTTCCAGACTGCTGGATTGCCGTCACTACAACGTGACATCTGGTGGAGGTGCTGGGTAGCCTTTCATGTTCCGGACACCGCCTACAGGTAGTGACGCCAGCCCTCTGAGTCATCTACCGCAGGACCTCAGTCCAGCCCACCGCGCAAGCCGACGCCTGCAAGGGGAACTGCCAGTTACTCCTGAATCGGGGACTGGGCATCGCAAGGGGAGTCGCCCAAATCCGGAATGGCCAAGCCCAAGTGCTGCTAACGAAGTTCACCGAAGAATACCGGCATCTAAACAAAGGTACGACGATTGCTTTTCTCGATGAGCTGGCAGACATCAAAGACATATTTGCCTTACCTGACCAACCAGTAGAACCATCTGATCAAGGCTATCAACCCACGTTTGATATCAACCCAGCATTAACCCGGGCCAGACAAGACCAAATACGCAGTCTTCTTCAAAGGTAACACGACAGCTTCTCATCAGCATCGAATGCGCGACGAACCGGACTTGCCAAGCACCGCATTGTCACAGACGAACACGCCCGACCACTGCGACAGAGCCCCTACCGCGTATCGCCGCTAGAACGCCAAGCTATCCGCAAGCAAGTTGAGGAAATGCTTCGTAACGATGTCATCCAGCCATCGAGGAGCCCCTGGGCAGAACCAGTCGTCCTTGTGAAAAAGAAAGACGGCACCTTCGCTTTTGCGTCGATTACCGGCGCCTGAACCGCATTACGAAGAAGGATGTCTACCCCCTCCCCCGCTTCGACGACACATTGGATCGGCTGTGTAACGCTAAGTACTTCTCATCGATGGACCTGAAGAGCGGCTACTGGCAAATTGAAGTCGACGAAAGAGATCGCTAGAAGACTGCGTTCATCACACGAGACGGACTCTTCGAGTTCAAGGTGATGCCATTCGGCCTCTGCTCTGCCCCAGCGATGTTCCAGCGTGTAATGGATACGGTGCTCGCAGGCTTGAAGTGGCAAATTTGCCTAGTCTACTTAGGTGACGTTGTTGTCTTCTCCTCAAGCTTCGAAGAACACCTCAGAAGGCTTCGGGTAGTGCTGGAAACAATCAACTCTACAGGTATAATACTGAAACCAGAGAAGTGCCACTTCGCCTACGAGGAGCTGCTATTCCTTGGTCACGTCGTAAGCAAGGATGGAGTTCGCCCAGACCATCAGAAGACGGCTGCGATCGCAGAGTTTCCACAGCCTAATGACAAGAAAGCTATACGCAGATTCCTTGGATTGTGCGTTTATTACCTACGATTCGTCAAGAACTTTTCGCGCATCGCTGAACCTTTGACCCAAATTACCAAAGCTGACGTGCCTTTTAAATGGGAAACGCCGCAAGAAGAAGCTTTCCAAGAGCTGAAGCGCCGCTTACAGTCCCCTCCTCTGCTCGGACACTTTGATGAAAACGCCGAAACCGAAATTTATACAGATGCAAGCATTGTGGGCTTAGGAGCGGTCCTCGTTCAGAAAAATGTTGAACAGGAGAAAGTTATCGCGTGCAGAGGGCAAAACACATGCCTAGAACAACCAAACTGTCTGTTTTGCCGCTCCCAAAGCCGCTGCACCCAAGAAGGCAAAAAATGATGATGAAAATCTATGAGTTTAAGTGCACATGTTAACACACAGACCATTTTTAACCAAATATTATCGCTAGTTCTTGCGTGTTGAGCCCAAAACACACTCAGAACGTGTTCTAGACATGCGTTTTGCCATCTGTACGCTAGCCGTTCACTGTCGAAAGCCGAAGTCAAGTATTCGACGACCGAGAAAGAATGTCTCGCCCATTATTTGGGCCACGTCGAAATTTCGACCCTACCTGTACGGACAGCCATTCAAAGTTGTGAGCGATCACCATGCTCTATGCTGGCTTGCCAACTTGAAAGATCCCTATGGCTCCTTGCTCGTTCGAGCCTGCGCCTTCAAGAATTCGGCATAACTGTAGTCTACATATCTGGCCGCAAGCATCCCGATGCAGACTGCTTATCGCGAGCCCCCGTAGACGCAGCATCGGAAGAGGAAGACGATGACGCTTTCTTAAGACCGATAAGCGCCAGCAGTTTCGCGCAGCAGCAGCGCTTGGATCCCGAGTTGAACAGCCTAGTTGATTATTTGAAAGGCAAGACCGCATCGCCTCCCCGAGGGTTCATGCGCCAACAGTCGTCCTTCGTCTTTCAGAATAATGTCCTCCTGAAGAACTTTGCGCCCAACAGGACAGTGCATCTTCTTGTCGTGCCCCAAAATCTCAGGCAAGAAATTATGCAGGAGTGTCATGATGAGCCGACTGCAGGGCATCTAGGCATTGCTCGCACGTTGCACCGCATCCAGGAGAAGTACTATTGGCCGCGGCTAGCTGCCGACGTTTCCCATTACGTGAAAACGTGCCGTGAGTGTCAGCGATGCAAAACGCCTCCGATTAGACCAGACGAACTCCTGAACCCCATACCACCTCCAACTGAGCCCTTCCAGCAAATAGGGATGGACCTCCTCGGCCCCTTTTCCGACTTCATCGTCAGGTAACAAGTGGATCATCGTGGCCACCGACTACATGACCTGCTGCGCCAAAGCAAAAGCACTGCCTAGTGGTACCGCAACAGAAGTCGCATAATTTATCACGTTGTAGTGACGGCAGTCCAGCGTTCAGGAAGACACCAAGAAGTCTTGTAAACGAAGCTGTTTATTTGGGCTGACTTGCGCCAGCAAAAGAACTGGATCACTCGGCGGCGGCGTAGAAAGAGAAGTTTATTTTCAACTAATGTCAACAAAAATGCAAAGCAAAACTGCTGAACTCAATGCTCTGATCAGTCAAGCACATGCGCAGTGACGCAGCACTGAGCACGTCAGTAAGGCAGTAAGAAAGCCGACACTCGACCGCCGCGCAGGACGATAAAGTATGTCGACCATTTGCGCAAGAACTCAGCCTCACTCATTGTCAGTGCGTCCACGCATGCTTGCTCAAAGAGGCGCGTGCGGAGGCGCTGCAACATTGGAAACATTGCTCTTTGCGGACGCCCATTTAAGGAAGCCGCTCCACGCTGCCGCCACAAAACGAACATGCCGACACACAAGAGCATATTTGTAAACAGTTCGCGTGAACTAGAGCGCGCTTCGAGGCGGATTACGAACATTCGTGACACTAGTACCCAAAAGGTGCGCGCCACTGCACAGTCGAACATTGCGTGCCGCAATGTTTCTAAGAGACCGCATTGCGGGCATCGGGCGGAGGGCGCCACGCCCCACGCAGCAAGGCGGTCTCTTGTGGGCAGGACCCGCCAGCCTCGCAGCCAGCCGAAGTTCCTGACATCTGCAGGAAGCGCAGCTGAGGTCAGTTGGCGCCAGCGTGCCCCTCTCGTTTTCTGGAGTTGTTCGCGTGTCAGCTCAGCTACCGTTAGTGCTTCACACATCCTGGAGGGCGGGGTTTCATCAACATCAAGATCGGGCACGCTGGCAGACAACGGCGCCAGTGTGCGACGCACGTTAACGAAAAATGCCGGCGGCGGCTCGGCTGTAGGGCCAACCACGTGTTGTGTAAAAAACACGTTACGCGCTGTATCCAGAAAGTAAGCAACAAACGTGCTCGTCAGCCGTCGAACTACGAATGCCCGCCGCTCGCGGCATCGCTCAATTTAAAGCCGGTAAGGAAACTTCCAGATAGCAGGACAAGGTCATCTACAGTAATCTGGAAAAACCTAGATGCAGCATTTCATGGCTGCGATCAATCGTGATTAGACTGGTCGCTTCTCGCGTCACGAACAAAAATGATAACAGCCCTTTCCTGCAGCCTTGAGCGTGAACGAACAAACACTACAATGATACGTGGCATTACCCCCTTCCAAAGAAGCATCGTCTCGATGCTTTAATATGAAAATAAACACGGAGAATGAAAACTTCGAGTCCTTTAGCGTTCATAATATGGCTTGAGGCGTACGACATCAACGACTTCCGGGCGTGGGCGGCGTCGCTGAGATGCTGTCGTGCCGTCGGGGAGGACTTCTTAGTCGAGGTCACCGATGCGACGGAGAACCCTGTACGGGCCAAAGTTGCGTCGAAGCAACTTTTCGCTCAATCCACGGCGGCGAATCGGCGTCCATATCCAAACCCGATCACCTGGCTTGTAATGCGTGTCTCGTCGGCGCAGGTTGTAGCGTCGGGCGTCGGTGTGCTGCTGGTCTTGAATGCGAAGCCTCGCTAGTCTTCGGGCTTCCTCGGTGCGATGAAGGTAGGCGGCGACGTCGAGGTTGTCTTCTTCGGAAACGTGCGGGAGCATTGCGTCGAGTGTTGTCATGGGCTTCCTGCCGTATACCAGCTGGAATCGGATAAACCTGGTTGTCTCCTGGACGGCAGTGTTATAGGCGAAACTCACGTAGGGCAGAATGGAGTCCCACGTCTTGTGTTCGGCGTCGATGTACATGGAGAGCATGTCTCCGACGGTTTTGTTCAGACGCTCTGTGAGTCCGTTGGTTTGCGGATGATAGGTAGTTGTCCTCCGATGGCTTATCTGACTGTAGTGTAAGATGGCTTGTGTCAGCTTCGCTGTGAACGCCGTTCCTCAGTCTGTGATGAGCACTTCGGGGGCGCCGTGTCACGCGCTACGCATGGGACCTGCAAAACAACGAATAACTGCGCACGCAAGAAGAAAAAAATAAGTTCGGTATATTGCCGCTGACGCGCCAGGCTCGGGTCGACCTGGCTATGTACATAACCTTTGTAAATAGAACCTGTAATAGTATGGTGCAGGTTCTAGTTACATCACCACGGACCCCTGTCGAAACCGCTGCAGCCGAAGAATTGCCGGATTGCCACCGTTGCCCGTGCAAATGACCGAAGAAGCCGCCGCAGGTCCGACCGGAGTAGCAGCGCCCGCTTGCAGCACTACCGTGAGCCGCACACTTTTTCCGGGAAGGCTGGCGAAGATGTGGATGATTGGAGCACCAATTACCCGCGGGTGAGCAAATACAACCGTTGGGATGCCACTCTGCAGCTGGCCAATGTCGTTTTCTTTCTGGATGGTGCCGCTTTAATTGGTTCGAGAACCATGAAACCTCTTTAACGAGTTGGGACCGCTTCATGGAAGAGCTCCACAGCTGCTTCGGGGATACCGCTGTGAAACGAAAACCCGCTGAGCAGTCTTTGCCTCAGAGAGCGCAAGTGTCTGGAGAGACGTGCACGACGTACATAGAAGAGGTATTGAAGCTGTACAAAGTCGTTAATCCCACTATGTCCGACGAAGATCATCTCCGCAAGGGTATCGCAGAGGACGTCTACAGTTTTCTTATTAGGAAAGAAAATTTACACTCCCCCACGGATATCATCAGGGACTGCCGAACCATTGAAGCTCTTAAGCTCCGGCGAATTCCTCCAAGTTCGGCCGCCTGCCTGAAGTCACCACCGTCGCCAGCGTGGACTTCCACGAGCCTGTGAAGATGTGAGTCTTCCTGACGTCATTCTTCTAATCACCCGTGACGAACTCTCCCGACATCAAAATCTTTTGCGCCGCAGTGACGTTTCGTGTCAGAGCTGTTCTCTGCCGGCAGCTCCGGCCTACCGCTCCTCCCCTTCGAGTTTGTCCAGTCAGGCTGCTACCAGTGCCACTTGCATCGATTACAGCGACGCTCCCCGGATCAGTCGCCCCAACCCCAGAGCGGCAGTTCGTCCGCAAAGCCACCGGCGGCAGCCGGAGTACGATGGCCACTTCGACACTGTATACGAGAAGTGTTATTTCGAGTGTCCCCACGACCCACCAGTTTGTTACCGATGTGGTTTGATCGGTCATATCTCCAGATTCTGCTGTCGCCGGGCCCTGTTTTCCCGCTCCCAGCCCAACGGTCGCGCCCCCATCCCAGTTCCAATACGCCTGTTCATGACCGTGTTTTACGTCATGTCAGCGCCCATCCAGCTACGCGGCACTACGGAACGATTGTCCTGCCTCTGACCGAAGCCGCACTCTACCTCCGCACCGCTCTCGCCGCTCGCCTTCTCCCCAACGTCGTTCCCCATCGTCACCGGGAAACTAACGTTCGCGGCCGATAGTGGTGCGGTCGCCCGGTCATCGATATTGCCAATTCCTCAGCCAATTGTTATGTTAAGGAACCGCATCTAAGTTTTAGTGAACGGTATTTGTGTCACGGCCCTAGTGGACGCTGGTGCCACAGTGTGGGTAATGATTTCAGCTTTCAAAAACCGCCTGGGTCGTAAAATTACGTTCGCTTGGGATAGTACTGTCATATTACGTGGTGTAGGGGGAGAATCATTGGTTCCGATTGGTATTTGTTTTGTAAATGTAGTGATCGCTGGCCACGTGTTCCGAACTGAATTCACGGTGCTTCCTCGTTCTACGCACGACATCATCCTAAGTATTGAATTTTTACAGCAGTGCGGCGCTAGCCTCGACTTCCGCAGTGACGGCATAACATTAAGTCCTGGCCTTCGGTCACCTCGCATAGAAGACTCACCGGTGGTTGCCAAAGTGTTTTCTGTTTCCGCGGGTACCTTCGTTCCAGCGATGTCTGCCATATTCGTACCCGTTTTGTCCTCTAGCGCTGTTTCTGATGCCTTCGATGCTGTGGTGGAACCTGCTTCCCTCAACTGCGCAAAGAAAAGTGTTCTGGTACTACCCCGCAGCCTCGTCCGTGTGACCAAGAGCCATGCCTCTCTTTGGACTGTCAATCATTGCAAAGAACCTGCTGATTTGCCATGTGGTTTAAAACTTGCCGGCTTTGAAGACAGTTTTTCTGTACAGTTTTTTCTGTTTTTCTGTATCACTTACAACGTGTGTCGTCCAAGTAGACGCCGCGATCTGAGCGACTCTCATTTCCTAGCTATGGTAGAGAAAGGGTATGGTAGATGGTCCTTGGCGATCACAAAATGAACAAGGGAGGGGAAACCTCAGGTTGCTTGAGCCAACGTTTCGATAAGGGGACTTGTCTTCGTCTGGGCAAAGCGTTCATCATTGGCAGAGATTAAATAGGGCCTTCGCTCCGAGGAGGAAGGGCCCGGGGTGGGGAAGGAAAGAGGTGTGAGAGGGGATGCGGGTCAGGAAGGGTGGAAGGTGAATCTTGGTTCGTTAAGCTGCAATACTGAAAAAACTTATACCCGGGGGGTGTGTAATGAACAAAGGCTTTGAAGGGGCTGCGATGGTGGGGAGGCGCTTGGTGGACCTGTAAGACTCAGATAAGGGGATTAGTCAGCGTGGTACAAGGCAAACAAAATAGGCTGGCACTAGAAGGAGAAAGAAAGGGGGGGGGGCGCATTTCCAACGAAGGACAAGGCAGGGGTGGGGGAGAATGGCTCGGGTTCAGAGAAAGCCAAAAAGTGGGGGCGGAGGGGGTAACAGGAATGTCATGGTTTCCGAGAACTGATAGTAGGGGATTAGGAGAGAAAAAAAAAAGGTGAACAAAGGGAGAGGGTGAGAAGGCCGGAAATGTGGTTTAAGGTATGACGTGGGTCTAGGTTCTAGGAAATGGTCTGACCACGTGGAAGACATCTGTTAGTTTAAAATTATGCTAACCCTGGAATGTACCTGAGAGATTCCAGGTTTCCTCTAGACATGTTAATCCCTGTTGGTTGCAGTGTTTTAAATTTGTGGATTATTAATGCTTCTCTGTATTTTCTGTCCCTAGTCGATTTGAAGCCTGACTGAAGAATGAACAATTTGAGTTCGTCGAATTTGTGATGGCGTTGATTAAAATGGGTCGACACTGCCTTCTGTTCATTCCGTGTTGTGTCAGGCCGGTGCCCGTTTAATCTGGCACTCATTGTTTGCCCGGTTTCTCCGATATATTGTTTCTGGCAGAAGGAGCACTGGAGCATATAGATAATATTGGAAGATGTGCAGTCAAAACTGGTCTTTATATCGAAACTGAAATCGCTTGCCGTACTTTTAACCGTAGTGACCCTTTGTAAATGTTTGCATGTCTTGGATCTAGGTCGAGAGCATGAAGTTACTGTCGGTGGTGGTTTCTTACCGACCCTAGCATGCACCAGGGTGTCCTTCAGGTTTGTGTATCGTCTGTATGTTACCCTTGGTGCGTCGGGAAATATTTTCTTGAGACGGTCGTTGCTAGTTAAAATGGGGTGGTATTTCCGCAGGATATTGTTTATGTTTATAAGCGCGTTTGAGTATTTCGTTATAAGTGCAGGAGGTCGTTGACTGTTAGCTTTTGTTCGTTTTTTAAGAACTACATCTCGTTTAAAAGTGGTTGCTCGTTGGAACGCATTATTAAGGATTGTCTGTGGATGGTTTCTGGTGATTAGTGTGTTTTTTAGCGAGTGGAGGTGTTTCAGGTAGTCGTCGTCGTCGCTATATATTCTTCTTAGTCTTGTTGCCTGTCCTACGAATATACCTTGTTTGCAGTGTCTTGGATGATGGCTAGTGAAATCTAAGTGTTGTTGTCGGTCAGTAGGCTTCCTGTAAAGTGTGGTTTTGAGCTTGCTATTTTCTAAATGGACAGTGGTGTGAAGGAAATTGACTTGCGTTTTCGAGGTGTTGAAGGTGAATTTAATGCTGGAGTGGCATGAATTGAAATGTGTGACGAATGCCTTCAGGGTCTCAGTCCCATGCTCCCATATCATGAAAATGTCGTCTATGTAACGTAGGTACATAAGTGGTTTTTTAGAAATGAATTTAGAAGTTGAGATTCTAGTAGCCGCATAAAAATGTTCGCGTAGGTGGGTGCGAAGGGAGTGCCCATGCTTGTTCCAAATACTTGAAGGTAGTAAGAAGAATCGAATTCAAAGTAGTTGAGTGTTAGTACCAATTCAAGTAGCGTGAGGTACACTTCAGTTTCGTGCGGGTGAGGACTTTGACTTAGAAATTTGGAGAGTGCGTCGATACCTTCAATAATGGGAATATTTGTGTACAAAGCGGCGACCTCAAGTGTGACAAGTATGCTATCTGCTGGGATAATGGAAGCGTCATTCAGAGACTCTATTATGCGGAGAAAGTGCGGTGTATCCTCGACAAAGGAAGGGAGGTGGGTGGGAATATGTGCAAGGTAGTGGTTCAGGAAAATTGATAAGTTCTCTGTGGGCGTGTTATTATTTGAAACGATAGGTCTGCCGGGGATATCTGCGGTAAACAAGTCTTCTGCGGAAACCTTATGGATTTTGGGAAGTAGGTAAAAGCGTCCTGCCTGTTTGTTTACCGGATTTAAAAAGTGGTAGTCGGACTGCGTGATTAGTTCCCTTGATAATAAGTTTGCCAGTTTGTTCAGAATCAATTTGCAGAACTCTGAAGTGGGATCTGAATCTAATTTCCTATAATGACAAGGGTTGTTGAGTTGCCTAAAAGCTTCTTTTTGTATTTTTCGGCCGGCAGGATAACTATGTTACCTCCTTTGTCTGCAGGCTTAATGACTATATCGGTTCTAGAAGCTAAGTGGTTCAGAGTAGCCTGTTCCGTTGGGGTAACGTTTCTGCGTTTTCGAACTTGCTTTGTTTGGCCTATAATTTCTTTCGACACAGATTTAATGTACAAGTCTAATTCGGGACTCTGCTGCGCTTCCGGCGTCCATGTGCTTTCGGCTTTGAGAGGGATGGGTTTAAGGCTGGTTACTTCAGTAGGGTGAGCACGTGTTGACCACGAGTTACAGGAAAGAGCTAGGTTAGTAATCGGGGTGTTCGTTTTTTCGGCAAAGAATTCCTTAATTCGCAATCTTCACGCAAATTCTGTGAGATCTCTGTGAAGTTCATACTCGTTAAAATTATTGTTAGTTGGACAAAATGTAAGGCCATGCTTCAGAATTCGTTTGTCGCTATCACTTAGGGATTTCGAAATATCGATAATGTTGCTGTCAGTGTCCTGCGGCGAAAAAGGCGTATCTTTTGTCTGTATCGAGATTGGCGGGCGGTTGTTAAACTGTCCAAATATATTCGTATCTAGCGGAAATTTATCTCGAATTTGTTTTCGCTGTTGTTTATCGTGCAGCTTGCGTTCCTTTCTGGTTACAAAATCTGCTAGTGCCTGGCTTTCGTCCGAATTTAGTTCTATCTTACTAAGTTGATCATCGAGGGAATTTAACTGCTCTTGACAATGTTCTTTTCAAATAGCTATGAATGAAAGTGATGCGTCATTTGAAACCTTTTCCCATCGAGCCAGGAGTTCAGGCCTGAGCGCACCGAGGGAGCACCTAACATTAACTCGAAGTCCTTTGGGTATTGTCCTGTGCTGCGAGTAGCATTTGTAAGTGTGTAGGTGGAATCGGTAGTTAGTTTGTTTAGTGGCTAGTTTTCTGGCGACCAGGAAAATTCGTCTTTTGGGTTCGGGGCGACTGGTGCTGCCAGATGTACGTCATCTGTGCTTGCGCCGAGTGGACCTCTTGAAGGATGTTGTGTGTTTAGGGGACTTCTCTTTGGGGGTGGTAGCGGTGTCGAGGTCCACGTCGGTGATAATCTGGGTGCTAGTGTGCGTCATTAATCGCTTAGGTGTCTGTGTGAAGTGGTGGCTTTGTTGTTTAGTGGCTACTTTCGGTGGGATTCCTACGTGCTGTTCCGCTGGTGTGGGATCCACGGTTACCGTCTGTGTGCCAGCGTCGCGAGTCTCTGGAGTGAACTGCGTGGAGGTGTCCTGGGTCCTAGCGGGGGGAGGCTGTGGTCGTTCCTGGGTGTTGTCGCTTTTGTGGGTGGTCTGTTGTTGAGTGTTGGCCAGAGTGGGAGAAGGACCGTCTCAAGAAAATATTTGCCGACGCACCAAGGGTAACATACAGACGCAACACAAACCTGAAGGACATCCTGGTGCATGCTAGGCTCGGTAACAATCACCGACAGTAACTTCATGCTCTCGACCTAGATGCAAGACATGCAAACATATACAAAGGGACACTACGGTTAAAAGTACGGCAAGCGATTTCAGTTTAGATATAAAGACCAGTTTTGACTGCACATGTTCCAATATTATCAACATGCTCCAGTGCTCCTTCTGCCAGAAACAGTATATCGCAGAAACCGGGCAAACAATGAGTGCCAGATTAAACGGGCACCGGGCTGACACAACATGGAATGAACAGAAGGCAGTGTCGACCCATTTTAATCAACGCCATCACAAATTCGACGAACTCAAATTGTTCATTCTTCAGTCAGGCTTCAAATCGACTAGGGACAGAAAATACAGAGAAGCATTCCTAATCCACAAATTTAAATCACTGCAACCAACAGGGATTAACATGTCCAGAGGAAACCTGGAATCTGTCAGGGACATTCCAGGGTTAGCATAACTTTAAACTAACAGATGTCTTGCACGTGGTCAGACCATTTCCTAGAACCTAGACCCATGTCATACCTTCCACCACATTTCCGGCCTTCTCACCCTCTCTCATTGCTCACCTTTTTTTTCTCTCCTAATCCCCTACTATCAGTTCTCGGAAACCATGACATTCCTGTGACCCCCTCCGCCGCCACTTTTTGACTTTCTCTGAACCCGAGCCATTCTCCCCCACCCTTGCCTTGTCCTTCGTTGGAAATGTGCCCCCCCCCCCCCCCTTTCTTTCTCCTTCCAGTGCCAGCCTATTTTGTTTGCCTTGTACCACGCTGACTAATCCCCTTATCTGAGTCTTACAGGTCCACCAAGCGCCTCCCCTCCGTCGCAGCCCCTTCAAAGCCTTTGTTCATTACACACCCCCCGGGTATAAGTTTTTTCAGTATTGCAGCTTAACGAACCAAGATTCACCTCCCACCCCTTCCTGACTCGCATCCCCTCTCACACCTCTTTCCTTCCCCACCCCGGGGCCTTCCTCCTCGGAGCGAAGGCCCTATTTCATCCCTGCCAATGATGAACGCTTTGCCCAGACGAAGACAAGTCCTCTTGTCGAAACGTTGGCTCAAGCAACCTGAGGTTTTCCCCTCCCTTGTTCATTTTGTGATTTCCTAGCTATGGTCAACAAATCCCTGCCCACTCACGACTGCCAGTTACTAGTGGCCGTTTTTATGAAGCATGCGGACGTGTTTGACTTCGGTCGCGACCAACCACCGCCGATTCCATCTTCCCGTACCATCACATGATCATTACTGGATCTGCACAACCGATTCGACAGAAGCCATACCGCGTCTCGCCTTCCGAATGAGAGATGATCGATGAACAAGTCCGTGACATATTACACCGCGGCATTATTCAGGAATCTTCACGCCCGTGGGCTGCTCCAGTGATCCTAGTCAAAAAGAAAGATGGCACATGGCGATTTTGTGTCGACTATCGCCGGCTTAACACTGTCACAAAGAAGGATGTTTACCCGCTCCCACGCGTTGATGATGCCATTGACTGCCTCCACTCAGCTTCCTACTTTTCCTCGGTGGATCTATGGTCCGTATACTGGCAGATCCCGATGCACCCGAAAGACAAAGAGAAAACGGCTTTCGTGACGCCTGGCGGGTTGTATGAATTTAATGTTATGCCATTCGGCCTTTGCAATGCTCCTGCCACTTTTGAACGATTTATGGATACGCTTTTACGTGGCCTGAAGTGGCAAGTTTTGCATGTGTTATCTGGACGATGTTGTTATTTTTGGAAGGACCTTCGCCGAGAACATAACAGACGCTTAGCCGTTGTCCTAGACTACATAGAGAGAACGCGTCTCGTACTGAACTCCAAGAAATGTTGTTTCGGTGAATGCCAATTTACTGTGCTTGGTCATCTAGTTGACACGGATGGCGTCAGGCTCGACCCGCAGAAGGTTAAAGCTGTAAGCAGTGTTTAACAGCCCAAATCAGTGAAAGAGCTCAGCAGTTTCCTAGGGCTTTGCTCATATTTTCGGCGTTTCGTTCCCAATTTTTTTCTAATTTAGCCTACCCGCTCCAAAGTTTCCTGCAGAAAGACACTGCTTTCCACTGGACTCCCGAATGCGACTCCGAGTTTCGCCAGCTCAAGTTCCTCCTTATCTCGCGGCTAATATTGGGTCCTTTCTGCCCGACAGCACCCACTGAACTCCACACTGACACCAGCGGCATCAGCGTGGGTGCTGTGCTTTTCCAACGCCGTGAGGGCAGTTAACCCGTTGTCGCTTATGCAAGTGGCGCCCTCAGCAAGTCGGAACGCAATTACACTGCAACAGAGCAAGAGTGTCTCACCGTTGCTTTCGGCGTACAACGGTTTCGTTTGTACATTTATGGACGTGCTTTTACAGTTCTTACACACCATCATTCTCTGCGCTGGCTTGTGAATCTACGCGACCCCCGCGGTCGCTTGGCCCGCTGGGCATTACGCCTGCAAGAGTTCAACTTAAAGTCTCTTACAAAAGTGGCCGTCTAAATGCCGACGCAGATTGCCTCTCGCGGCTACCGCTCACGGCTACTACTTCCGATGATGAAAAGTTTGAGTACTATCTCACTGCCGTTTCACAAGAGTTTCCGGATCTTGGCACTTTCCAGGCCGAACAACGGAAGGATCAGCACTTGGTGCCGCTTTTTGCTGAGGCCCGTGACCCGGCATCCGCAAGTCCTTTCTGCATTCGCGATTTATTTAGTTTATAGAACTAATTGCTCGTCAGGAAGTGCGCGCGTTCCAGCTACTCTGTATTCCTCTGTTCTACTCGCAATGCACGATGCCCTCACGGTTGGGCACTTGGAGTTTGCCAGGTCCCTCAACCGCATCAATGAACGTTTTTACTGCACAAAAATGCATCACATGGTTCAACGCTACGTGGCCACCTGCAAGCCGTGTAAGCGGTTCAAGCTTCCGACAACTTCTCCGCCTGGACGCCTGCATCCTGTGCGACCTCCAAGCACACCATACGAACAAGTTGGTCTCGATCTTCTCGGTGCGTTTCCCCGCTTGTCCAACGGTAACCGCTGGGTCATCGTGTGCTTTGATCACCTCACATGTTACTGTGAAACCTCCGCCCGAATATGCGCCACGGCTGCTGAAGTCTTGCTCTTTCTTCCTCATCCTGCCATCCTCCGGCGTAGACCTCCTCGAGTTGTTATCAGCTCCACCTACGCTGAGAGAAAGAACCCTTGTAACAATAAAGTTTTTGATTCATTCGTTCAGTAACCGTGGTTGCCAGTTGACAGCAGATGTTGCGGAAGAGCTTCTGCGTCTTTGTTCATGCCATTTTCGCCACTCGACGCCGTACCACTCCCAGACGAACGGACTGGTTGAACGTACCAATCGGATACTTACGAACATGCTTTCCATGTATGTCGATTGCCGCCATAAGGGCTGGGACGCCGTGCTTCCCTTCATTACATATGACTATAACACGTCGAGGCATGAAATAACTGGCTACAACCCGTTCTTCCTTCTTTATGCCCGTCCGCCTCGAAGCTGCCTCGACAGCATTTTGCCTTTCTCTCTCGACACGGAGCATTCTAATGCAAACACTCTATGTCGCGCTGAACAAGCCCGTAGGATTGCCCGGATACGCACCTTGGCATCGCAGGATCGCTCTAAGCAGCGTTGTGACCGCCGGCGCAAGGATGTCTGCTACCTGCTCGGTAACGTTGTATGGTTGTGGACGCCTCTACGCTAGCGTGGTTTATCACAAAAGCTGCTGTCCCACTACACAGGCCTGTTTATTGTTTTCGCTCTCCTCAATGACCTGAACTATGTGGTCTCTCCAGAATCTACGCCTGGACGCCGCTCAAGGAAACCCCAAGTCGTACATGTAGCACGGCTAAACCCCTTCCACTCTCGGGACCCAGATTGATTTACTAGCCCAGAGGGCTTCGTCTGCGAACGGGGAAATGTCACTAGCTACGCATGGGCTCCGCGGAACAACGAAGAAGTGCGCAGGCAGGAAGAAAAAGAGGAAGTTTGGTATCTTGCCGCTGACGCGCCAAGCTCGGGTCGACCTGCCTATGTAAATAACCTTTGATTCGTCGCATAGCGATGCGGTCTGGTGGCGCACGTGCTCATACGGCCCGCCAGCTTGTGCGCTCTATCCTTCACCCACGGATAATATATCAGGCACAATTTCAACGTCTCACCCGCAGACAGTGGGACTCCCTTGAAGCTATCAATCGTGAGGCTATGCGGGCCATAACATTTTTCCCTGGTTTGACACCCATACCCGTGCTTCAGGAGTTCGTCCAACTTAATACTCTCAGTGAACTCATCGACCAGCGGATGGAAAACAGAGCTCGTAAACAGTCTCTACAACTTCATCGTTTAAAGATGCTCCCTCCGTGGCCGTATTGTCAGCTCACAGACAATCTCCCCACTGTTTCCCCGTCCGTATCAGCCGCGTATCTCCCGGGAGGGTGCATATTGTACACCGATGCTTCACATACTGCAGAACGGGGAGCTACTTCTGTATATAGTCCCTCCCATCCGCATCTCAACTCTCGTGCGACGTACACCGCAGATACATGTGCCCCCCTGGGATTGGAACTTCAAGCCATTTATAATGCCATTGCTTCCCTTCCGCTCGTTCCCACATTCAATGCAGTTCATATTTATACAGACTCCCTCGCCGCCCTTTAACAGCTTAAGGCTGTTCGACGGACATTCCAGATTACACAATCAATTCATCTACTCTGCGCAATATACCCATGTCCTGTACGCATACACTGGATTCGCGGTCATGCTCACGATCCACGTAACGTTCAAGCAGATGCTATGACTCCCATTGACACATCAGACGACCCGCCACCTTCCACTCTTCCCCCAGATCCGTTCCTGTCCTATGTCTCCGATCCACAAGCTCTGCGTCAGTGAGCACGCGCTCTAATTCCTCCGTTTCTCACCATCTCCCCCATAATCTTACTCGGCAGGAGGAGGTATCAGTGCGCCAGATTAGGGCAGGGGCGGCCCTGACCCCATCTGTCCGTTATCGGTTGGGTGATAAATATCTGCCAGCAACTGACAGGTGCCCTCACTGCGGCGCTGCACCGGACATTTGTGATGTGCGGCAGCTGTTGTGGACTTGCCCACCGACGGTCCCTATTAGAAAACGGCTCCTCAGGGTGGTCGGCCTGTGGTGGAACCGTGACGGGGACTATGTGAAGTGGACTATGGACAATAACTTCACCGGCAGCCTATGCGACTACCTCGCCGAAAGTGCTCTACACTCCTTCTTTTAACTTTCTGTAACCTACATTCCACTCCCCCTTTTCTCAACTTATGCATCATGGCAGACTTCTCGGATAAAAAAAATAGAACCTGTAACAATATCATTTCTTTTTTTTTCTGGGGTTGCGGGGGAAAAAGTGGCAGTTCGGTATCTTGCCGCTGACGCGCCAGGCTCGGGTCGACCTGCCTATGTAAATAACTTTTGTAAACAGAACCTGTAACAATATAATTGTTTTTGGGGGGTTGCGGGGGGGGGGGGAAGGATTTTTATTCTTATCTGCGCGATAGAGGTGCCGGCCCACCTTACAATGAGGCAGCGATGGATCCATAGGTTGCACATGTTGCACACATGAGCTTTCTATTGTGGTGGACGTGCATTATAAGGGCGGTCTACAATGTCCTTTCTAATGCCCCGAGAAGTTGAAAAGAAATTAAAAGCAATGTTGCTGGGCTTGTATCTAGAAATGACACACGAATGAAAAGGACTACTCGAGATAAATTCTTAAATACAAAAACCGGTGGTTTTAAAAACTAACATGCACTATCGAACTAACATTTCAAACTAGCATGCACTGTCAACGTTTAGGCGACATTTGCCATTCCTGCAGCAGTGGGGGTCATGAGATGATTTGTAAAAAGAACTGAACGTGTCTAAGGCTCTCACTACTTCCTTATCTGCAAAACAACAGGAACTTGCCTCGCGAAAACCGCAAGGAGCGCACGTGAATTTTGGCGTCAGGGATGCAATGCTGGAGTTTCCGCACTACTTACTAACAAGGGCACATCTTCAAAAAAATTAACGGAGTTTTAGCTTCGGTTGAACCGAGTGAGGAGCGGCAGCTTCACGCTAGTTTAGCCGGCCGAATTCTTGTTATGCTCTTCGAAAATATAGAGCAAAAAGGACACGGACGACACAGAAGTGGATAGCGCCTGTCCTGTTCACTTCTGTGTCGTTCGTGTCCTTTTTGCGCTATGTTTTCGAAGAACTGTTACCAACTAGCCCAAACCAAGCTACTTGTTATGCTGTCCGTCGGTCGTTTCTTTGGCATCTTCCAGGCTAAACCATCGCCAAACTACCAGTTCTCACTCGATTTAGTCCAAGCTAAAGCGCCGCTTATTTTTCATGCTCAGCCGAACGCGTGACGTCACGGCCTAGCACGTGAACATCACATGTGAAGTACACTGTTAGAAAATTCTGTAAATCTACGGGAAAAACTGAACTGAACTCGCCCCGCACGCCGGCACTATCGCCAAAGTATAGTTCTTGTTTCGAAACGGGAACTGCTACGCAATTTAGAAATGCGCAACTAAAGCGAAAAAGCCTTCGTATCTGCGTGCTATTATGTTCGGCGCTACGCAGAGCGACTGCACGCTTATTGGAGGCGTCACACACATGCAGGCTGTTCGCAGACGGAAATGGCGTTTTATATTATTGGGGACATTATTGTCCTGCGGAGTAATACCACCCCTGGAGCCGCTGTGCGCAGCGCGGAGTGCCACAAACGCGGCTGCTCATACGAAGTATAGTAGGGCGCGAAGAGCGCATTGTCTGGAGGCGGCTGCAAATACAAGCGCGCTGCAACTGTTTAGCAAGCAACGCAGCATCTCTTGGCCGGACGACGGAGGTGCTGCTCGTTTTCAAGGTATGTATACATTCATCTCTTATCAGCGGTGTCATTATTGAGACGGCACTTTCAGTTTTGGCGGGAAACTCACTGTACGCATTGGCTGCGGTGAAAAGAAAACTAGTGCGCCAAAACCGTCCTCGCGTCGGCTTATCAGTAACATGGCCAGCTCGGAATATTAAGGCTCTTTAGCGTGGCGCGGACAGAAGTAAACGGAGCACGCAACTGTCTTCGAATATTTTTCACGCGTCACCTAATTGAAATTTCCAGCAGTGGTGCGAGCATGCTGGTAGCGGAGGTTGGTGGGCTTTCTTGTAGACAGACAACGCTTCTTCATTGGCGATGGAGAAAGCGTGATTGCACTTCGAACGCAATAGCGTGCTCCGCTTACTTATGGCCGCGCCTGCATGCGAGGCGCGGGCGCACGTGTTTTCGATTCGCGGCATTGAACTGATAAGGTGATGAGCAGGTGGTAGACATATATTGTCATGGTTTGTCGTAATGTATTGTCGTCATGTATTGTCGTCATGAACGACATATATTGTCGTCTTCGCGCCTGGGAGGTACTCTGCTCCCTATCCAGTCTTCGACAGATAAGGCAGCATCAACGCATTTTTGTTTTGTCTGTGCTTAATTTCGTGGATCCATCCACAAGTGAAACGAATTGACTAGTGAACTCAGCAAATTGAACTTATGAACATGTCATTAAGTGCATCAAATAGCTGAAGCAAATTCATTATTTCATTGATTAATTAATGCATTAAGAGAAGCACGTACTCGTCTCGGAGCAAAATGAATGCAAATATTGCCAGTAGCACTGAATTTATTCACTGAGACTATCTTTCGTGTCTAAGCGCTACTTTTATTGTACTGGGTACCATTTATGCATTGCTCTTGCCAGTTGCATAGTCACTGGTTGCTGCTCTTGCGATTTCTAAACAACTTTAACCTTGTGATACCGTGGCTTGTATTGTTTTTTTTCTCACCCTAGTACCTTCATTGTACATTGCGTATTTTTTATAGCAAGGTGTGATGCGTATTTCATTTGCCTCTTAATCCTGTATGGTATGATGTTGCAATCGGGTACAACTTAAAAGGGCAGCGGCTTTTCCCCGTCAAAGAACCCCCCTGCAGCCAATGGCGTCGGCCGATTCTCATGACCCTTCTAGGGTGACAATGCAGGGAGCGGTGCCACAATGGAGAGAGGGGTCCAGCCGGGACTATGGATGGAGGGGACCATCCGCTTTCATCTGCCACTCCCTGCATTGTCACGCTAGTAGGACAATGAGCATCGGCTGACGCCATTGGCTGGCAGGGGGTTCTTTAACAGGGAAAAGCCGCTGCCTTCTTAAGTTGTACCCGACTATACACGCGTTCATGATTACTGGGAAAACCTGTTCAGCATTGTTCTTGTGTGTCACTTTGAAACCGCTCACTCCCCTCTCACTGCCTCTGCATGAGCCTCGAGGAAACTTGAGATAAATAAATAAATTCAATAGCTAATGCAGATTTTAACGAAATAGTTTAATCTGGTTCTATCTCATTAATTAAAATTAATGAATGAGGGTTGCCACTTTTGTGTTACTGATTTATTGCCACTTCAGAATTTCCAAGTGCTCAATTCTTTTGTGTTTGGCGCACTATACACTCAAGTTTCGATGACAGCCTCTACCACTGTTCTCGCCAGCAGCAGAAAAATTTAATGAGTATACACATTTGAATTGTGTGTCCTGGACCCAAGTTCTCACTAAACGTGTTCAAAACAAGTGGTCATCAGTTTATTTTAGCATGTAGCAGAGCCGCCAAAATGCATCCCCTTTACATGCCCCTTTATATATGATAGCACTGTCTGAACATTTTTGGTAGTGTAATTCTTCTGATGCACAAAGCGCATACCACCATGTTTTAGATATTTATGGTTCTGCAGGTGTAACATCATATTGTTCTTTTGTTTGGCAGATGTTAGTGAAAATCTGGAGCCAAGATCACGAAATTAAGATACTTGTGGCCGTTGAGAGCTTTGAAGATATAAAGGAGAAGGCCACAAAGGAAGGCATACGACCTGGCGTCCCAAGCAGCAATCTCAGGGCAAGTTTAAGTTTGCCTACTTTTGCTCAAGCATACAGCTTAAATCATAGCAGATAAAAGACGAGAAAAAAGCGTATGAAGTGCGGTGTTTCTTATTCGCACATCTACAATGTGGCCAAACAAACCAGAACAGAAATTTGCATTGCATTTTGTGGATATCTTGTTTGATTACATTAGGGAAGTTCTGTTTTGCATGGGACTACTGAGAGTGCACTGGCACTTATCACTGGGCCAGCCACTTTCATGTGTCTTTTTGGTTATCTGAACTGATATATTTTCTTCCCTCAGCATGAAATGTGTATAGAAGGCTCTGCTTAGTTTGAACATAATTTTTCAGTCCCGTTCAAGTTAAAATTACTGAAAGTAAAAATTGTCTCTGTTCACATGTGGCTGGTTTTTAATGACCTTCCTTGAAATTTGGTTGCATTAGGTGTTATGTACCAAAACTAAAAGATCTTGACTTGCTGATATGCCAAGGTAGCCATATTAAATTTTGATGCACATCATTTTTTCTACTTCTGTAGATCAGCTTGAAGCAAGTTTTTAAACTAGAATGTGGGCTAATGTGCATTGAGTATGTTTGAATTAATAGTCTAGCTTGCTTCCCTGTTGAGTCCCAGAACAATAACGTTTACTCTCTCTCTCTCTTCAGTCTTGGGATGTGCCTTCTAATGCGTTAGTGAGTTCCAATATGCCCCTGGAGCAAGTTAATGGGGCATTCCTTTAGCCTGTTGCCTACAGAACTCCTGATCTGCTTGGCATGCAACCTGTTTCTGGGGCATGGGATTGGTGACGTATAGTAACTCCCCTATAGTATAGTAGGGTAACTCCCCTATAGTATAGTAACTCCCCTATAGTATAGGTGACGTATAGTAACTCCCTCTCTATATTTTGTGCTATATAAAATACGGCACCCACACTTGTGAAGATATGCAATTGAATGGGCTTTAGGAGCATTGGTTTCACACTGGGAAAGTGGTTTTAGAAAATACTGGAGCCCATAGCAACAACTGATGGTGTGTTTCAGGCAGGGGTTAAAATGCAGGTATTACAAAAAAAGTAACAACGACATGAAAGATTTGCAGGCTTTATTATTATAAGTGTAGGCTGCACATTAACAATGCATCAGTGTGACATATTGTATCGTAAGGCTGTTCTGTAATTTTTCCCCTATGTAGCTTAGTTTCAGTCTTGTGTCATATCCTGTTGGTCACTTTAGAGGCTTGTCTGTTTGGCACATGACTTGTTTTAATGGCATTTTCAGCAGTTGTCAAATAGCATCGTAATTTTTTCATCTACTCTTGCTAGACATTAACTTTAGACGCTGTCATTGAAATGATGAAAAAGATGCGCAAATTTTAATTTTCAAAAAATGGCATGTTCGGGTTCAATATACTTTAAGTACCTACCTACCAGGTCTCAAGGTCTAATTTGACGTTTGCTAAGGTGGGTGGACGGGCTTGTTGGTAATACATCATGACAAAACAGCACAGACAAGACAAGACCAGCGCTGACTTTCAGCAACGTTTATTGGAAAGCAAATCAAAATATATACATTGTGCCCTAAAAAAACAATGCACAAAAGATGCCTTGTCACATTCACAACTGGATGTGTTGAAATCAAAACAAAAATTGATTATTAAGCATTTAACAGCACGAACTCTTTCTTAGTGAGCAATACAGAAGGTGTGCTACCGCAATGATTGCAGTTTCTGTGGCCTCTATTATCTCGCGCACCAACTTTTCCCTGTTTGTCTAGCACAATGCAGCGCATGAATCCTGGCGAACAGCGTTCAGGATCTGGCAGATGATAGCAATCGCGACAGCGAATTATTAAATTCCCCCTCACAACTTTGTTCACATGCTCTTTTAACCTCCCACCTGCATACCTGCTAGTTTGACCAATGTAAACATATCCACCTTTCAAGGGGATTGAGTACACTATACCTTCTGTGCAATCTCCGAAGCGATTCTGATGGTTGATTGTAGTACCTTCGTTGCCTTGCTGATCTCGGCTGACACGCTTACACTGATGTTGAAGCTTTCTGAGGTGCGGAGAAAACAACCGTTTTCTTCGGCTCACTCGAGGCTGGTGAAGAGAGATTGCTAAACTTTGCTTCTAAACTGCCTTGATGAAATCGTGTGTACATGCCATGGGATCCAGTTTTGCCTAGCAAATATTATTAGCTGTTTGTCTACTGCTGGATACTCAGAACCTTTGTTGGTGTCTGTAGCCAAGTGCCTTAAGCACAAGTTCAAACAGGCATGTTGCGCCCCCATTGAGACTGTAACTCTGAAAAGAAAGGTTTTGCCTGTCACCTGCATCCACAATTTATCGCACCAATTAAATAAAATAGGCAGTTGAGTCAGCATTGATGTTCTTTTCTCCGCACCTCAGAAGCTTCAGCACCTGTGTAAGTGTGTCAACCAAGATCGGCAAGACAATAAAGGTTCCACATTCAACCATCCGAATCGCTTCATTGAGTGCACTGAAGGCATAATGTACTCGATTCCTTTGAAATGTGGCTATGTTTACATTGGTAAAACTGGCAGGTGTGCCAATGAAAGGTTAAAAGAGCACCCTTACGAAGTAAACAAAGCTGTAAGGGGTGAATTTGATGATTCACTGCCGCGATTGCGATCATTTGCTAGATCCTGAATGCTGTGTGCCAGAATTCATGTGCTGCATTGTGCTAGACAGACACTGGAAAAAGGTGGTGCTTCAGGTAATGGATGGCGCATAAATTTCAGAAAACCAGAATCATTATGTCAGCGCACCATCTGTATCGCTCTCCAAGAAAGAGGTCGTGCTGTTAAATGGTTCATAATGAATTTTTGTTTTGTTTTGAATACACCCAATGTGAATGTGACAAGGCATACTTTGTTCGTTGTTTTTTTCAGGCCGTGATGTGTATATTTTGACGTGCTTTCCAGTAAACCTTGTCAACAGTCAGTGCTTGTGCCGGCGTATTCCTTTCTCGTCCTTCTTTTGTCTGCTCTGTGTTGTCATGATAATTTGTTCTCCAGCTACCAAACTAAAAATGATACATTTGATGCCTCCAAAACACTGAAATGGCGATTTCTGAGCAAATTGAAGTAAAGCCACATATCCAGTGGCCACCATTTTGCTCTTGTTTGAAAATTGGTGCTCTTCCCTAATCTGGGTATTACTCACTATCGTGAAGTTCTCCCGGAATATCTGCATTGCGCCATTTTCTGAGGACTCAGATGGTTGGCATGTGCACACCTCAAATGCTGTTTTCTCTAATTCGTGTTTTTTTCCAGTACCCTAGCAGAACTTTTCATTACTTTTTATTGGACAATTTCAATTAAACTTATATTGATGAGTTCAGAAAGAACTGAACCGTGGAGCTATGCTATTTTTTTGTAGCTCGGTCGAACGTATCAAATTCGTGAACAATACTGTCATCTAATAATATATCGTAGTTATGGTGCTTTGACAAAATTGATCATTTTTATGCGATGTTGTACTTAATAACAATATATATAGCATAGCTCCGCATGGCAGGTATTCGGCTACAGCTGCATTCCAATCGGAACCAAGAACTGTTGAAGGAAATTGAACAACCGTAAAAAAATTCCCTAGTTAGGCTTCAGTTATTTTTCCATGATATGAGTACTGATTGAGATATACTGAAACTAATTGTATTTTTGAAAAGAGAAGGAAGTAATACATATCCACATCTAATTTCATTACGTTATTGTATTAAACTTTTCATTTTTAAGACCTACATCTTCCCTGGAGCCGACGAGGTGATTGTTTATAGCTTGCTAGACTAAATTAATCCTTGCTTTCAAAATTCACATTCTAGAATGTCTTCTCTGCCCTAGGTATTTCTTGAAGACGGCACAGAGGTTGATGCGGAATGCTTTAAGTTCATGCAAGAGAACTTTGGTGGCAGTTTGGGCTGCACATTTGTACTTGGCTCCAGTTTTTCCACTGCAGACGCTTCCAGTGGAGGTACGATGCTTTCAGTACGATGCTTTCAGTACATTAAATGCGTTTTTGATTGTTTAGGCTATTGGTATGCGTGATACACGCTCAACAAAATGCATGGAACACTCAGCCGCTGTTCATAAGGAGATGCACCACCTATCGTGTGGCCAATATAAATTTCAAACCGTGATACTCAGAGGATGCCGTACATAAGGCTGGCAACAACATTTCTAGAGTGTGCATTGAAATGTGTTATGACACAGTGCTTTGCATTCATCAGGCTGATATGGCTTGTCACCCTGAAGCTGCACATGGGTTAAAGAAGATGCCATAGTGCAGGGCTCCTAGTTAATTTTAACCATTTGGGATTTTTAACATGCAGGCACTGGCATCGCACCGCAGACAGGCCTTCTGCATCAGTAGAGTGATGCAAAGTTATGGGTCTGACCTGACTAATGTGCATATGTGCATTCTTATTATAACCTAATGTAGACAAAGGACAGGCATGTCAATTCTGAAGGAATTTAGATTGGCTATCTGTAACTTAAAACATGAAGCAAGCATTTATTTGCCTGAGCATAAAGTTCAGTCTAGGCTAACGATGGGGGGGGTCAAGTGATCGGCTGCATCTGTTAAGTGTGACTATAGTGGCCTGACTATTTACCATACTATGCCTACAAAGTTTTCTGGTTTAATAATTCTCTTCTCGTGACTGATAAATCTTGAAGCACACAAGCTTCATGCTAAAAATGCATTGCATTGTTCTATGCATTATTGTAGCCACTGCACATAGTTATATTGGGTGATAAGATCCATGAGTTTTGATTAACAGTCCTGCTACTGTATTGTGGCACCACGGCTCCCATGTGATGGTTGTACAGTCATGGACAAAAGTTTGCAGGATGCAGATTGGCCTAAAAAAAGTTTTCTGCATTAGCTCGCTAGAAAGTCAGATATTCATTCCAGCGAATGGAGCACGCATGTGTCATCATGTATCTGTACTTTTCATTGGCATGCTTTGCCTGACCATGCAGGAATACATTTTTTTCCATGAATCTGCAACCCACACTGTTTTGTCTATTACTGTACGTGTGAACAAACAGTGCAAGCAAAACCACTAAAATTATAACATAGCGCTAAAATCATGATACTTTTCTCTGGACCTAGACGTCTCTCGTTAGAAAAGATTTAAAGGTGAAAAAAAAGGAAATACATTACAGTTTGATATATTGTCATCGGAAACTTGATTGTATCCTTTTCCATTTCGGAGAAATGGAAGTGCTGCAGAAATGACTGTAAGGCAGGCCGAATGTAACTAGAAATGCTATGTGTAGTCATGATCTGAAAAAGAGCTGGAGCAACTTCTGTCAACCGAAACTGGTACTAGCACAATATTATTTTGGTGTGGCTGTTGTTATTAGTGTTTTTCAAATGACTGCACCTACTTGACATAAGACACAGTAAAGCAAAAGCAGCTATAAAAGGTAGAGAAGCCACATCTTTCACATGTTATTGATTTCTGTTGCCACTATGTTGGACGGAGCAAATCACATGTCCTTGCTGCAGCAGCTGTTCATTATAAATATTTAAAGGCACCAAAAAACAGACCCAAGGGAAGACAATGGGGCGGAGCGCCACTCACAACTGTGTGAGTGGTTGTGAGTTGAGTGGCACTCCGTCCCATTGTCTTCTCTTGGGTGTGTGTGTGTTTTATGGCACCTTTAAATATTTACAATGAACAGCTACCATCTCGCACAACAAGAAGTTCTCATAAGCAGCAGCTGTTGGCTGACAAAAATTCCAGTGTGAACAGTACATTTTTTTCTTCAAACCTGCACTGATGTTGCCACCACTATGCACTTCTGGGGTGGCTGCTAACCTCCATTTCATACATGAGGTGCAAGTCTGCATGAGAAAATACAGGGAGGCATGTTATTCGAGCTAGTTTTCTGGCCGAGTGTTCAAAGGCACAAAGAAAGTGATAGCGTATGCCATCAGGAATAATAGCGCATTTGACCGAGCTCATGACAAATGCGTCATGACAAATGCGTCATGGCAAAGCATTTATTTTGCTCTCCACGAGGAACGCAGTACTTATTTATCGCAGTTGCATGCAGTGCAAACAAGAGCACTAGCTTTGACAGTGTTGCACCTGATGCATGAAACACAGTATATTGTTTATTTTTATATTCACATTGATTTATGGCTTTTAAAAAATTAAATTGTTTTTGCTAACCCCATCTTGCAGTTTTTTTCTTCACACGTCACTGTCCTATGCAAAAGTCGTTTTTCTTTTGTTTACCAATGTAAAAATATATATTACTTGCCGTGGCAGCGTAGTGGCTATAGCATTTTGTTACTGAGAATGAGGTCAGAGGTTGGGTTCCTGGCCAGAGCACAGTCAAATTTGAAAAGGGCAAAATAGAAAACCACCTGTATACTGGGCGATGCCAATAGACAGTGAAGTTCCTTAGGTGGTCAGAAATGATGTGAAGCTCTCCACCACAATGTTTCTCATAGTTCAAGTGTAGATCTGGAACAGTAAGCCCACAAAAGGCAGCATCATGGATCAAAATAATATTTGCACCACATTAAGGTTAACTAGGCTACACACACATTTCTCAGGGTTATGTTCTGTTAAAATGCACAAATGCATATAGTATTGCTGCCATTTGGCTAAAAGCATTTTTATTTAAATTTGCAAGCATAGGTCAGAGTAACCCAATTGTACATCCTGCTGCCACCCTGCTAAACTGCCCATCTTGTATATGCAGTGCCTCGCAATCTTTAGTGTATCAGATCTTGGAAGAACACTAATATCACCTTACTTCATAAGGAAGGGGTTATCAAGGAATTGAAGAATTGCATACCAATCAGCCTACTATCTGTTTACAAGGTATTGACTAAGGTCATCACTAATGGAATTAGATCAATCTTAGACCTAAGTCAACCAAAAGACAAAGCCGGCGTTTGTAAATGGTACTCTATAATGGAGCATATTAACACTATGAATCAGACAACAGAGCATAGTGTAAAATATAACCAACTCCTATATTTAATCAACAAGAAACCATTTGACCCAGTCAAAACCTCAGCAGTCATGCAGGCATCAGAGAACCAGCGTGTAGGAGAGGCATATAAGCATACTGAAAAAATCTACAGCAGTTGCACAGCGACCATATTCCTTCACAGAGAAAGTGACAGAACACCATTAGTACGGGTGTGAGGCAGGGAGTGACACGATCTCTCTGGTACCATTCACCATATGTTTACAGATGATATTCAGAGATCCAGATTAAGAATAGCTTAGTATAGGAGCAATGGAGAATACGTTAGTAATTTGCGATTCGCTGATGACATCGCTTTACTAAGTAAACTCGGGGGTTGAATTACAGAGCATGATCAATGACCTAGACAGGCAAAGCAGAATGGTGGGTATAAAAATTAATATGCAGAATTGTGGCAAGGATTGGAGCTGTAAGGAATACACCCACATGGGACAGGTAATGACTGCAGGCCTGGATTACGAGAGTAAAATAACTGTGAGATTAAGAATGGGGTGGAGTGCATTTGGCAGGTGCTCTTAGGTGATGAATGGCAGTGTACAAGTATATAACAGCTATATCTGTACTCACCTATGGGGAAGAAACATCGAGGCTAACAATAAAGAATGAACTTATATTGAGAGCACTGCAGCAAGCTATGGAAAGGAAAACGATAGCTGAAACGTTAGGAGACAGAAAGAAAGCAGAGTGGATCTCAGAATAAATGCTAGTTAGTGATACTTTAATCTAAATAAAAAAATAATGTGATGGGAAGGCAAGATAACTTGCGTTTGTAAAGCGTAATGCTACAAGAGCAAGCATAGCAAGGGACGTCTTAGTCAGGAGGGCGGATGACATTAGGAAGTTTGCAGGGATGAAGTGTCCGCAGATGGCACAAGACAGGGTTAATTGGAGAGACATGGGAGATGCCTGTGCCCTACATTGGGCGTAGGTAGGCTGATGATGATGCATCATGCTAAAGACTTCGTTACTTGATCAAAACGCCGTGGTGGCTCAGTGGATATGGATCTTGAGTGCTTACCTCAAAGACAGGTTTGATCTCGGCTGCAGTGGTTGAATTTTTATGGAGGCGAAACTACAGAGGCCTATGTACTGTGCAATTTCATTGCACGTTGTTCTCAATTTAAGTTCAACCTTTATTTTTAGCCTCCATGTTTGTGCCTCATAAGAACTTTGGTGGTCAAAATTTCTGGAGCCCTTCACTATGGCATCGCTCACAGCCTGAGTAAATTTGGCACGTTCAAACCCCATAAACGCAAATATATCGGGCACCGGCTTAAATGACTGTAAATGCTATGCAATGAAAGCCATCGCATAATTTTCTCAGCTGCTGTAAGTGCTATTGTTGTTACCACTTTTCAACTCCCTTGCCAAGCTTGATTGCATTTGAATGTTGTTTACAGAAGAGCCTTCAACGTCGTCCCCCCAGCCATCACTGGAAGATTTTCAGTCATTATCGATTCCATGGAGCCGCCGCGGTGGCTCAGTGGCTATGGTGCTCGGCTGCTGACCCAAAAGACGCGGGTTCGATCCCGGCCGCGGCGGCTAGAATTTCTTTGGAGGAGAAATTCTAGAGGCCCGTGTACTGTGCGATGTCAGTGCACGTTAAAGAACCCCAGGTGGTCGAAATTTCCGGAGCCCTTCACTACGGCGTCTCTCATAGCCTTAGACGCTTTGGGACGTTAAACCCCACAAAAACCAAACCGATTCCATGGAACTCCCTGTCTCATGAAACTCTAGCACATCTGAGAGCATCAAACCCACTTGACCGAAGTAAATATCAAGAACTCTTGATGCGTGCCGATGCAGCAATTCAAGTGACTATCAACACCCAAGGCAAGCGAGCTTGTGATGTGCAGAAAGAGTGGCCCTTGCTGTTCACGCAGCAGCACTTCCTGGCCCATTTCAGAAGGTATGTATGCAACCTTACTTGAAAACTGCATTGTCAGTAAATTGAAATGCTGGTTGAGGTTTCACGAAAAATAACTGTTACTCAGTGTGTGTTAAACTGGCTGCAATATGTGCAAGGGTAAGCAATGTATTTGATTAAGGCACTTTTAGTGCCATGTTCCATGTCAAAGTTTTACTTCCAACAACACTTAAATAGTACGAAGCCCATGAAATACAGGCCAGTGAACATTTGTTATCTGGTCAAAAAAGTAAGCAAAATTCAGAAATTGGTTTGAAACTTTATTTAATTCGAAACTCATGGCACATTCTGCTGTCAGAACTGGAGCAGAACCAACGAGCAGTGAGGCGCAGAGCAGTGTTATATTTTGCCGATGCTAGAAGCGTGTCCCACCAGGCATCGGGTCCAGGAGCACCGCCGCAGTGCCGAAGGAGGAAGGAAACGTGGGCCGGAGACTGGGAGTAGGGGAAGTGAAGGAAAAAACTGTATTCACATATTTACATTATTTACAAGAGCGGGACTGAGAATGGCTCTCAGTTGAAGGGGAACGTCTTCGTCAACCGTAGTCGACTGGAGCTAGCAGGCTTCTCTCGGCCACACTCACGGCCGAGTTAAATATCGTTCGGTTTCCCCAGATCCCTGGCTGGGGAATAATGGTCGACGAGCACTGTCCAATCGGATGGACCGAAGGGGACGTTCTTGTCACCACCCACGGCTGGGCAGGTGCGAGCTTTTCCACTCTCCCACAGCTGGGCCGATGAGAGGGGGAGAATGCTGACTCATCCAGCACTGCGGGAAAGGAATCTCCCGAAGTCCTCCAGCAGGGGAATGAACTTGCCTCCCCGCCGATTGCCCAGAACGCGAGTCGGGGACACAGAATTCTTCAATTATCCGCCAGCGTGACCGGCGCCGCCAGGTCGCCTCCGCATTCACGGTGGTTGCTCGGACAATAGCTCCTGGGCCTCGCCTGCCTTCGTCGCCGCTGCACTCTGCTCAAGGAATTTCGCTGGGATTACTGCTGACAATGGCCTTTGACATTCCTGCCACACTAATCCGCTGAGGCTCGGAGGGGCATTCCAAGCATCCAACTTCCCATGGTCGTCGCGAGGTTGTCGACCTCGATGAATGTTCACGGTAGCTGCATGATCGGGCCCACGTGGTCCGAGTGGACACAGGTGTGACGGGAACACACAAAGAGAGTTAAAGGGGGGGGGGGGTAGAAACACAACAGCACGTCCGCCGCCCGAAGAGGTCTCGTAGTGGTCGCAGCCAACGCTGCTGCGCGCAGAGACCTGGAGTTGTGTCCGTTCGGCTTTTGGTCACAGCTGGGCCCAAAGGTTCTTCTTGCTTCGTTGACAACTGTAACGGTCTCAACCAGCAAGGTACACAGCCCAACAAGCAGAAAGCGCCAAACCGACTTTAAGAACTGCCAAGCTGTTTTCGGTCGACAAAGTCTGTGTAGAGAAAATGAGCTGTCGCGTGAAATTTACGTCCTCCTCCGAAAGTTTCCAAGTTTGACCAAACCAGAATACACAGAGCTTGTTTAGCCAAAAGGGAGGAAAATTTCCTAAAATTTTGGGGGGGTGCCGTAGCACGGTGTATGTCACAGAAAGCCACCGCCCGTGAGAGCACAAAGGGAAGGTGGAGCTGCTGAACACACATACAAAACAGACAAAAATGATTCCCGCTAAAGCAAAAAAAACAAAATACAAATTTGCATAGCGGATTAACGTCCGTGGAGTCAGGAAAGGGCATTACACGGGAAAGCTTCGGCTGAGGCCATCAGCGTTTCCATTACCTCGCACTTTAGTGCAACGCATGTAAACTGAGTCCGGCAATGCCAATCTCCAAAATTTCGCTCTCATTTCGCATAGGAGAGTGTAATGAACAAAAGAACAAAAACAAGCATTAAACTCAATATTAGATTATGCGTCATATCCGCCCCTTGCGCGGCCGTGGTCCGGCAGCTGCTTTAGCAGATAAGACATTGCATAATGCTAGGAATTCCAGCTTGCATTTCTGTACAGGAGAGTTAAATGAACAAAAGAAACAAGCATTCAACTCAAGACGGGATTATTCCTCGAATCCGTCTGCAAACAGCGTTGCGATCAGAGGAATTTACTGCTTCCTATTTTTCAGCCGCCCCCTGCGCGGCCGCGGTCCGATAGCTGTTCTAGCAGGTGCACCAGGACACAAGGCTAGGAATTTCAGCTTGGGACCCTTAACTGTTCCTCGTCCAAGTCTCGCTGTTCTGAAGTTTGGCTGACGCTCAGAAAGCAGAATGCGAGAAGGGAACGAACGAGTGCGAATGCCGTGCCAGCGTATCCGTCTCTCTCGGATTGGGTTCGCGCGTTGCGTTCTCATGGCTTGTGTTCCCACGGGGCGGGTGCGAACTCTTGAGCACCGAGGTGCCAAATTGGGGCGGCTACGCGGTTCGGATTTTAGTCGAGCATTCAACAAGAGCCGCACTTTCCCCTTGATCAACTCTTCCCGTTTGGCCACCTCTATACGCTTCCGCTCCGTGGAAACCCTCGCTGTTGGTTTGCGGGGCGCGTCCCTAGCCATCGCGGAACCTTCACAGGTAAAGTCGCTGGCGTTCGCCTCATTGTCAGTTTGTGATCCAGCCTGCTCTGGCTCACTACCGTGAGAGTTTATCACGCTTACTGGGTCATGTTTGCCCTCGTTAACTACGTGCTCTGCTGGCGCTGCGAATTCTGGAGCCTTCGAACTGGTGAGGACCTGCGCAGCATTTTCTCCAAAACTAAGGCCGTTTTCTTTGGGCAGCATATCCAAGCGAGTTGAGACAATCAAGGGATGCTGCAAAGGCAGGTTTTGGGAGACGGCTGCCTCGGTCAGACGCAGCTCGAGCGGGCTCTCGATGGCGACGCGGGCAATAAGTGGGTCGTGTTGGATACCTTTCCTATCCTTATACTGGCGGTACAGCAGGCCAGAACGGAGCTGGAAAGGTATGTTCTTCCGTGACACACCCATGTCACTTTGGTGACTCAAGTTTCGTAGAGTCTGGTCTTTCTCTTGCTCAGCGGTGAACGTTTCTCTGTCCACACGAAGGAGTTCGAGAAAGCCATCCGAGTGGGGTAACACTAGATTCGTAATCAGTTCCTCACCTAGCCCCAGCTCATCACTTGCGCCTGCTTCGGAAGACTCACTATCGCCTGCACTACTGTCGGTACTCTTTACCTCTGTGCTACCAGTGAGTAAGTCCTGGGCTGGCTCGTCATTAGGTAACGCGGAGCCGTCACGGGTTAAGTCGCCGGCGTTCGTCTCATCGTCAGTCTTTACTAGAGATTGCTCTGGCTCGTCACCGCGAGAATTTACAGGCTTCGGGCTTACAGGTTCAGATTTGCCCTCCTCAACCACGTGCTCTGCTGGCGCCGCGACCTCACGAGCCTTCGAAATGGTAAGGACCTTCGCAGCGTTATCTCCAAAACAAAGGCCTTTTTCTTGGGGCAGCATATCCAAGCGATTTGAGAAAATCGAGGGATGCTGCTTAGGCAGGTTTTGGGAGACGGCTGCCTCGGTCAGACGCACCCCGAGAGGGCTCTCGATCGCGACGCAGGCAATTGGCAAAGACACGCAGTTTTCATTGACGCATAACTCGTTTTCGGGTGTTCGGTCGTGAGCGGCTGTCGTTCCCTTATCGCTGAACTGATCTTTGTTTCCAAGCAGCGATGAGGCGCATTCCTCGCTTACAGTAGAACTTGCAGTTGCCACCTTCAGCGCGCGACTGCTTTCTGGAGGACTACCTTTTTGCGCTGCGCCTACGCCTATCTGGGTTGCAAGGACAATCTGTGCGGCATCGCGCTTTTCAGCTAACGCCGCGCTCTGGCTTGGAGCTCCACAGTCGCTGTCAGGTTTGCCCTCTTCAACTACGTGCTCTGCTGGCGCAGCGAATTTACGAGCCTTCGAAGTGGTAAGGACCTGCGCAGCGTTATCTCTAAAACAAAGGCCCTTTTCTTTGGGCAGCATATCCGAGCGATTTGAGGAAATCGAGTGATGCTGCTTAGGCAGGTTTTGGGAGATGGCTGCCTCGGTAAGACGCACCCCGAGCGGGCTCTCGTTTGCGACGCGGGCAATGGGCAAAGACACGCAGTTTTCATTCACGATTTTAATTTCACTTCGCGCCGAAACCTCCTGATTTAATGTCGAATTCCTCTCGGCGCGCTTCGCCAGTAAATTTTGCAACTCCAAACGCATTAAAGCAAGTTGCCTTTCATCGGCTTCCTTGAGACGAAGATGTTCTTTTTCTATCCTGTCAGCCTCCTCCTTAGCGGCTTCCTTGCGGTAAAGGCGTTCTTTTTCTATCCTGTCAGCCTCCTTTTTAGCGGCTTCCCTGCGGTAAAGGCGTTCTTTTTCAATCCTGTCAGCCTCCTTCTTAGCGGCTTCCTTGCGGCAAAGGCGTTCCTTTTCGATCCTGTCAGCCTCCTTCTTAGCGGCTTCCTTGCGGCAAAGGCGTGCTTTTTCAATCCTGACGGCCTCCTCCTTGCGTTCCCTTTCAACCCTGTCGGCCTCCTCCTTAGCGTTCCTGATTCCCTCCTGAATGACTTCCCAGGTCTCCCAAATTTTGTCACCCTCCTCCTTAGCACCACATTCCTTAATAGCCTCAATCAGCTGCGGCTTTCTGTGACTCTTCCTGGCCTCAATACCCAGCTTTTCACACAGCAACATCAACTCTGGCTTCTTTAGCTTGCTCAAATCCATGGCAATTCCCGAACGAGGACTTTCAAAAATAAGCTGCTACGTGAAATGCTTAAGCGAGCACGTGCAGAAAAACAATCTACTACAGGAAGTGATAAATTTCCAGAGTTATCAAGCCTGGCAGATTCTTAAAGAAAGTCAAGCGCTCACCACTGCTGAAGCCAGGACCAAGCGTGGACGATCCCGCCGCTGCCAACCAGTTGATATATTTGTCGATGCTAGAAGCGTGTCCCACCAGGCATCGGGTCCAGGAGCACCGCCGCAATGCCGAAGGAGGAAGGAAACGTGGGCCGGAGACGGGGAGTAGGGGAAGTGAAGGAAAAAACTGTATTCACATATTTACATTATTTACAAGAGCGGGACTGAGAATGGCTCTCAGTTGAAGGGGAACGTCTTCGTCAACCGTAGTCGACTGGAGCTAGCAGGCTTCTCTCGGCCACACTCACGGCCGAGTTAAATATCGTTCGGTTTCCCCAGATCCCTGGCTGGGGAATAATGGTCGACGAGCACTGTCCAATCGGATGGACCGAAGGGGACGTTCTTGTCACCACCCACGGCTGGGCAGGTGCGAGCTTTTCCACTCTCCCACAGCTGGGCCGATGAGAGGGGGAGAATGCTGACTCATCCAGCACTGCGGGAAAGGAATCTCCCGAAGTCCTCCAGCAGGGGAATGAACTTGCCTCCCCGCCGATTGCCCAGAACGCGAGTCGGGGACACAGAATTCTTCAATTATCCGCCAGCGTGACCGGCGCCGCCAGGTCGCCTCCGCATTCACGGTGGTTGCTCGGACAATAGCTCCTGGGCCTCGCCTGCCTTCGTCGCCGCTGCACTCTGCTCAAGGAATTTCGCTGGGATTACTGCTGACAATGGCCTTTGACATTCCTGCCACACTAATCCGCTGAGGCTCGGAGGGGCATTCCAAGCATCCAACTTCCCATGGTCGTCGCGAGGTTGTCGACCTCGATGAATGTTCACGGTAGCTGCATGATCGGGCCCACGTGGTCCGAGTGGACACAGGTGTGACGGGAACACACAAAGAGAGTTAAAGGGGGGGGGGTAGATACACAACAGCAGTAGCACCGCGAGAGTGCAACTGAGTGCTTTCCCATTGACACCTTCCGTGCTCGCCGAGAGCAGGCGTGATGGCGAAGGCGTATTGCATGATCGGAGCGTTTACCTTCCCAGCATCCTGTGCGGTGAACGCGCTTGCAATGTGCAGCCGGTACGGCGGTCAGAGTTGACGCGTTTGATGTTTCCTGCCACAATCAGCCAAAAACTGCACGTATTAGTGCAAAAATAACCTCTTTAGACGTTATACATCGTAAATAACCCCTTTAGACATTACATATCGTTAACGCGATTGTGACATGGCTGGAATGCTGTCACTGCACCTGTCAGCAAGCGTCACTGCTGTTGTCTCACGTACTTCACCAGTTCAACGAGGTTAGGTTCGTTTAACTAATTTCTGATGACTTAAACGGTTACAGTTAGCGCCTGGTTACAATTAGAGATTTGTAGTTTCCAGAATTTTCAAAACAAGATTACCCTTGACGACTTAACTCGAAAAGTTTGGCTATTTTGAGTAGTTATGTGCACTGGAGGGATTGCTTTGCCTGCATGCATTTCAAAAATGCGTGTATTTTGGCACGATGTAGCTAAAATTTTCTGGGCCATAGCATCAAGGTAATCGTGTTTTGAAAACTCTATAAATTGATATGGCTATTATTAATGACCGGCTTCTAATGTTTAATCGAAACCAGTTGCCTAAACGCCATAGTTATAAAGTTAATTATGAGAAATTATTTAACCGGCTTTTGAGCCGACTTTGTTTAACCTGTTTGCGTTGTCTGCATACACTGGTATTATTCTGCTGCAGAACCAGCCTTCATAACCCAGAAAGCTCATGTTTCAAAATTAGTGGCAGACTTCCCTGAAACACATTGTATTTGACCATCAATTTCGCATTAAGACGCCAGAGCAAAAAGTGAAGTTTCGTGGTAATGTATGATGCACAGTATAGAGGGCATACTCTCTAGGTGTTGATGAATTGGTTAGCACTGGATCGTTATTCTGAAAAGGTTAAAAGTCTTGTGCATCAGTCTTGTAAATCAAGAAATTGCAGACCTGGACGTCTTGTACGCATTCCTGCGGCACAGCCTGATGGGAGACGAGGCACTTAAATGGCTCCTTATGACAGACAAGGCAGCACAGGACATTGGCCGCCCGAAAGCACTCCTCAGTGGGGTATTCCCATTGCTGTGCATTTTCTTCAAGGAAAAGACAGAGCTCCTATTTCGTGTTTTTGAGGTAAGATTATTGCGGAAATGGATACTCAGTTAGTAGCCTCCCAGCACTGCGAAAACTTCTGCTTTATGACCGTAGATGAAACTTGCACACTCCAGGGCAGTTTCTCACAGAGACTGCAGCCAGTGGCAAAGAAAAAGTGAATTAATCTACGATTAACATCCGTAAGTGTTTCAATAAAATTTCCTGGCCACTACCTCAAGGTTTACTGAAATGGAGAAGGCTGTGAACTTTCATTTTTGTAGTACTGCTGCTGCAGTTCGGTAGATGCTCATTATTCCTGCGATTCTTCGGCACACTTGTTACCTGTGTGCCCTTATACATCTGCTTATGATAACGGCTTCTTACATCCACAGACATCAGCCTGTGTTGCTGAACTGAATAGCAATCTGCCCCCCACCCCAACGGTGGTTGTACTTGGTAAGATTTTTATGATTTTCTGGATGCTTTGAGCAGTAGTATAACTTTATAAAAAGCATATTTATAAAATATGAAACCTCATCAATAACAATGAACTAGAATAACAACAGGAGAAGGGGGCTTGAACTGCCCTCTAAGTCAGACTCAATGCAGCTCGATGAGGCATGCCCGGCAAGCTGAATTTACCATGCACATGCCGCAGTCTTCTCTTAGATATGGTAGCTGGCAGCATAATCCGCTGCTTGATCCCTGCTAGTGCAGATGTAAATTGTGGTTTGTGGGCTATAAAATTAACTTCAGAGTTATATTAGAAAATATCGCATGCATTGCCATTCAATTATCTGCTCTTGTCCATTGCTTTATAAATAGCTTGAGCATCTACCATTAATTAGTATGCTACATATAGAGGTACTGACAATGTTTTTTGTGAGCTGTGCCGACATGACTAGCTATGTGCAAAAAAATTGTATATGTTCATATTATAATGCTAAAAATTATTCTTCTGAGCTGTAGCATTTAAAAAAAAATTGCTCCACAATTGTTAACCCCTAATCTGAACTCCGTTTTTGTCACTAAAGGAGATTTCTTTTCAGGCACAAGCATCTGATTTTACATGCATTGTGACGCTCGATGGAGCGAGGTGCTTGGAAGGCCTGAGCTTTCTGGCTGCCATGGAGATCCTTTTTGCTGCATACTTTTGCCTCAATATCAAATACAGTCAAGAAGTGCAAGCCACATTGGAATTCATTCAGAGGTAAGCATATAAATTTTTCTCTTGTGTATCGGCAAGTTTTTACCATGTCTATCTCTCTGACTGTTGCAGTAGCCTTATACTCAGTGAGACGTGAGAAAAAGCTGCATGCAAACTCCATAAGCCTGGAATCTTTCCCACAACATCTGACATTGTTGCGATTAAATGTGCATGTCTATTTTGTGCGTGGTTTGTCAACATTAATAATACGAACTGATGGGCGAGTAGGTCGAACATTACGGTGAAACAGCGCTGTGGCACATGGACAAAGAAAGCAACTACTTATCTCAACTATGTGGCCCAAGCATGTGTGAAGCTGCTAGGAGTTGGATGGCTTGTGTCAGAAATCGGGAGTCCGCTGGGCTTTCCAGTGCATGCAACCACAGCTTTCATTCTTTTGTTAGTTTTTTTATGCCATTCTCGGGTGGCAACTGCTGTTGTATCAAAGAAATAAGAAATATGAACTCATGAAATGCAAGAAATCCTTGGTGAAACCTGCTGTTTCCGGGAAGGCCAGGAATATAGTAGGCAATATTTAATTAAGCTTCCATTCTAACAAGGCAGCTAGTAAAGAATATTTATTTTCATATGCTAAACATTCTTGAGCCCTCCTCCAGAGATGAGCTGCAATTTAATGTGCTGTAGTTGCAAAGTAAGCCCCGTGAAAGATGCTAGTCTCTTTCTATTCTCCAAAACCACGAAGAGTTGTGCTAAAGAACGACATGCACACACGTGCGCTCAGCCTGTCTGCTTACTGTGTATTGTTCTTTTGGGCTGTTCTTCATGGCTTTATAGAAGTCTTCAAGGCTAGCTTTTATGTGAGTATGGCTCGGTTAATAATTTTCTTCAGCTCTTTCAATCATTTGGCTGAGTAATAAAATCAGAGCTTGACTGTATTGTCTAGTCATGTGTAAGATCCCTAGTTCACAAAAACCTATGATTTCAGCATTTTTGTGCAGTGGTGTGCTAGCAGCCACATTATCGTTTTTTGGACGATAATGTGTCTGTAGAAACCAGTACAATGACAGAACGATAGGAATGTGATTGTTTTTCATGTGAATTTTTAGGAAAGGTACAACCTGGTAATGAACAAAGTTCTGCTGATGCCTTGATATGTTTGCTACTCTTCTGCTAATGCAAGCCAGCACAAGTGCTGCGGCTGTGGCAGCAACACTCTCACATATTTGTATGAGAAATTTACAGTACGGGCACCTGGCAAAAGCAGCGCTACCATATATGCATGATCTAGAACGAGTTTTTTTTTCAAAATCGTATGCTTCAGAAAGCATCTCGCGCTATATTGGAGCCAAGGTATGAATAGAGCGCATTTTTTTTTTCTCACTTTATACCCCCACAGCGAGCTCACACGCCAGGCTCATGAGCTGTAAGGAAAAGCAAACTCTTGATGACCAGAAGCGCGGAAAGAAAACCGTGCAGACTACTGAGAAAGAAGAGAAGGGACTGAAAGAGCCTTGAGTAGTAGGGACGCGAAAAAATTCTGAATAAGCACAGAACTGTGCTGTACGGGCCACGAAGCATTAAGACAGGAAGCGATGGCATGTGAGCCATTGCTGTGTGTGTGGCTGTGTACGTGAATGTGTGGGAGCCTTCCTCCAGAATATTGCAGATTCTTCATTTGCAAGTCACAGAACTCAAAATATTTTGCCAAAATTAGAAGCTGAGGCATGTGGCAGTAACTGCGGTGTGGCTTATGCACAAGGCATATCTCTCGGGACAGAAATTGGTTGTATAAAGAATTCCAAATCAGAATGCGCTGTGTAACTGCAGTCTCTGGAACAAGTTACTGTTGCCTGCTTTGTACGGAGTCATTTACTCTCCTGGCATCGCAGAATGCCTTACTCTGTGTGCTTTTATTGCTTTGTGTTGCTTTGTTTTGCTTGAAAAGCTAGTATAACCATGTAAATGATGTTAATATGTAGCGTTATTTCCACAGAAGTGGCGCTAAGAGAGCATAGGACAGTTGGGAATCAAACTCGACCGAACGGCAGTACTAACAGAGGCAGCTATGCATTTAGACTAGCCCTAAAATTCTGCAGGTCTAAGCAGGATGATCTAGCTTCTAAATGTGTCTTTTTCTTTTCAGGCAATTGGTGGGGATGAACCCAGAGGAAAGGAGAGGGCAGTTGTCCCGGAGGATAACCTCAGTCCATCCAAAAGTGCACAGTGCCCTTCAGCAGCTTGAAAAGTTCAGAAAAAGTGGCAAGATTGCATGGCTGAGATTTAGTGTGCTTATTTTTCTCTGCTATCAGGGCTTAGATATTGGATTATTGTGTAGCGCAAATTTAGTGTGTTGATGAACTCTGATATCAGATTAGATATTGGATTTAGTAGCTGTTGCAAATAACTCTTTTATTTATATCATTCAATGTAGATTCTCTGTAAAGCTTGCTTTTGCTATTTTTTGTACCTATATGTTCTTAATTAAAACTTTCTTAAACTATTCCATTTCTTTGCAATATTTATTCCTAGATTGCGTCTCTAACTGAAAATTTTTGAAGCAGATGCAAAAAAATACTGCATATAGCCACATGTATATGTACAAATTTTGTGGCTTTTCTAGCTTTGTACACACAGATGTGTTATTGCATCGACTACCAGCGACAGGCTACAGACATGACATATTTACCATGCGTAGCATACCTCTGACCTGAACGTGGGCCTGGCCCCGATCGAAAAATACGGGAGTGTAACATTGCGTATTATGTGCCGTAAAGCATTGAACAGCATGTGTTCAGTCAACTTTCAAAACTGGCCATGGACTGCTGATAAATGCTACGGGACATGCATATGGTAGCAACTTTGCTGTGTAATGTACAGTGCAACATAAGAACAGAACATGGGGTGTATACGTATAAACAGATCATGTCATGTTAATTCAGTTGCAGCACATATGCTGTACATTATTATGATGGTTGATGTAACGTCAGCATAAAAACAGCACATACACCGTGGTATACAGAAGATTTGACGTCATAACAGAGTACATAACATGTGTGCGTTAACCTTGTTGCCGCTCAATGCACCGCACTACTTCACCACGGGGCACGTGCACAACGGAGTGGTACAGCACATGTGGCGGCAACAAGGTTAGCGCCCACATGTTACGTACTTTTGCGGGATTTTTTCTTACAGTGTACGCTCGAAGGCGCGGCGCTGCTACCGATAGACAACCTTAGAGTCGACTCCAGGATAAGGAACATGTCCCTTCTCATTCAGGAGCCAGGGGTACACCACAGGGCGCGGTGCTTTCCCCTTTTATTCAATCTGGCTATGATGCACCTACCGACACAACTGGGCGCTGCCGCCCGTGTGCAGCATGCGCGTACGCCGATGACATCACCCTGTGGGCCAAACAGGGTTCCCTCCGAGACGTTGGGGCCAACGTGCAGGAGGCGGCAAACATAGTACCGTGATGCTCGCTTCTGCGGCCTCCAATGCGCCACCCAGAAGTCTGAATGTGTGGACACACGCCCTTCACCAAGATGCACAGCCAGAATTTCATTTTCTCTTCAGACAGGTCCTGCCCCGGAAAATATCGAAGTCCGGGTACTGGTTATCTTTATACATCAAGACAAAAGCTCAGGAACGACATTGGCCAAACTCCGTCAGGTGGGAGAATAGGTGGGCCGCTTGGTACGCAGTGTTTCTAACAATCGCTGGGGTTACGATGTAAGGGCGGCTTGCGGCTGGCACATTCATTTGTAACCAGTCAAATTATAGAATCGACTCCGTACCTCCAACCTGCGGAAGCAAGACGAGGATGCGCTAGAAGCCATCCTGCGCAAAATTATGAAGCAGGCTCTGGACTTCACCGCGAACACCTCCAACAAGCGCTTCCTGGGGCTGAACATGGTGAACACATTTCCGAAGCTCCGGTAGCCGCGTGACCAACCGATACACACTTTTTTCGAAAACATTGTCGGGTCGCCGCCTCCTTGGCCGACTACACATCCAGCACACCGCTCTCATGGAAGAGCGCGTACACGTTCCATCCCAGTAGAGATGCGCCCTCTATATGCACTCTCTTCCCACGAACATGAACCGTGAGGACCGGAATGGCTCGCGCCAGGCGCGGGTGGATGCCCTGGCCCGCCACTATGGCTCGAAACCAGGCGTATTCTACGTGGGAACCACACGTCCCCACCATGGGGAATGGTACACGGCCACAGTCGTCCACCAATGAAAACAGTGACTGGCCTTACTTTCCGAGCACGTGACATAACCTACGCGGATGAGGTCGCCAGGGCATTGGCTGCGTCTGATCTCAGTTCAAAAACAATTATTCCGAATCGCGACGGGCCTGTCGGAACGTCGAGCAGGGCTGGGTACCATACCTAGCCTACCGCCTTCTTCAAAACAGCGTCTACACCGGGGTACCCCGCTAACCGGCGTATCGTTTGGGCTACTGCTCGCATGGGCCTTGAGGAAAATTACGCAGCTGACTCCGCCTGCCGCGCGCTCTCTGGCTGGACATTTCCCTCCGACCCCGACGATCATGAACTCAACTTCACTCTAGCTTACTCCTTCAAAGACATGATTTTATTATATAGATCTGGCCACTGTCTTTGTCCCCGCCCATGTAAATGTCTCTCAAAGGTGGAGGAGCTTCTTCTGCTACGCCTGTATACTAATACTTTGCTGTGCCCAGCAGCTCTCAAACACTTCGACCCTTCTCTTTCGGGCAGCTGTTCGCACTGCGCGGGAATTCTTCGGACATCTACCACATGGTGTGGGACTGCCCCTCTAACCGTGCTATCCCCCGTCACCTCAATACAACCCGGGAGAACTGGCAGGCGACCCTGCTCGGCTGCTCTGACCTGCAGGCCCAACGGGCCTTGGTCAGGCGAGACCGGGCGGCGGCCGACGGCACTGTGGTCCCGAACTAGGAACCTCCACTTAGTACTCGTAAGGGCTGGCCCCTTTGGGTCAGCTCATGCATAAGCTTCTTAATCTATACATAAATGTTTTCTACCACCACCACTGCTGTAGACCCTGTCGACACTGCCTAGCACGCGACCACCGCTTGCCGACTTACTCCTAGGTGCAATGGCGCTGCTCCCGTCATGTACTCGGTTAAAGATGGCGTGACGCCACTCACTGTCACGTAAACGCCGCGATTAGGCTCTTTGGCGAGACAAAAGCCGATCACGTGACGAAATTTTGGTTGACCTTGACGTGAACTTCACGTCTCCGGCCTAACCTTTACTTGACTTTGAGATGACCTTGGCTCTTGACCGCTGACCTGTTTATATGATTGACCATTGACCATCCATCGGTTATAAAAACTTATACACGAAGGTTTGACTCTGACTGAGCGCTGAAGGTCGTCGGCAACGCACGTCGATCTCAGACCGGGACCTGTAGAAAGGAACCTAAAAAGCACGTCATCTAGTTCTGAAGCAGAAACACGTGCAGCCGTGGTAAAAAAAGACCTCAACCAAAAAAGACGGCGAAATAATTGCACTGACAACAATGGACGGCGGGCAATGCGCGTACTTTGTGGCACTTGCTTGCTGAGTCATTGGACCTTGCTATTTTCGGTGTGCTATGTGCAGAAATGAGGAGTATGCATTGATATTTTGTAACGTATGCACAAAACCGTCGGGACTACAGGTTACCCCCCGCAAACGAGTCAGAGACACGATAACCGTCTGGTTACCGCATTTACTTATGTAAAACCTAAAAAAACATCACCACCCGTTATGCTTCAAACGGAGCCCCAGTGCTTTCCTCATTTCTGTGCCAAAAAAGCGGCCTTTCATTTTCAGGTTCTTCGTTTGCTTTTAGGAGTCATTTTACTTTTCCATTTTACTTTTCCGCATGCTACCTTTCATATATCTATATTTTTTTCGAATTTCCTACAATTATTGCTTTTCGTACTATATCCTGGACAAATGCCGTCGTTGTGTGTTTCACGTTGAAGCAAGTGCGACTGCAAGACGGCCCTTGATCTTACACACACGGCTATGGTGGACGCGTGATTACGGAAGTCTTCAATGTAGTGGGAAGAATATTACTGGCCCGGGCGTCATTCTTTTAATTTCTTTTCTTTTGACTTTACCTCTAAACCTATTGACCATCTTTATTGTTTAACAATCTGCTGCAGAGGAAAAGGTAGCTGTGAGGGCTATAGACAGTGAAACCTGTGACCACGTGAGCGAAATTTCAACTTGACGGTTTTAGTTCGGAAGAATACAGACCTAAACAATTATCGTTTTTAGGAAGACGCATGGTAGTCATCTCCGCAGCTAGCCGGTAACATCTTGACTTTGTCTTTAGCTCCTCAGGCATTGCTAGAGAATACAGCCCACACACTCACGAATACATACGCATGAATACAGGTTCCGGTAAAGCAAGCGGTGGGATGTACTTATTGAAACCCTTCTTCCTTCTACGTCAACCCCGTAGAGTGGTCAAACGTGATTTCCTTCAAGGATGCTGTTCCCAAGACGCCTGCCGCGTGGGAATGGCACTCTTTCGAGGAAAAAAGAAACAATAGCGAAGAGTGTAGACCAACGTTCCCAGAAGTATGCTTTAATAGTGGCTCCGTTTTCCCACTCCTAAACTACCCGGCCCCGGAAAAGTTCTCAGAAGTCGCCCAGGACGGCTCCGGGCCTTTGTCTTCAGTGCGAGTTTGTCATGACCAGGCTGCCAGGAGGCAGCACGTGGACGGTGCCCGGCGGCTGCCTTCCCAGTAGCATCCCCGCAGCGTCGTCAGGAGCCATCAGGAGCCGAGTCTTGTCCTGGTAGCTGCCCTTCTTGCTACGCAGGCTGTAACCCACCCCTTATGTAATACCCCCAATCCTGGGGGTCTTTAAGGTAATAAAGTGAAGTGAAGCATTGAAGTTGCCGAGGAAAGTGCTATCGCGTTAGCTTGCGTTGGCATGGAAGCGATGTTTGTCAGCAGTGACAGCAAATCTGCTATACAAAATTTTAGCAAGGGAAGGATCTCACCTTTAGTGCCCAGAATCCTAGGCCAGAGAAAGTTGGATAGGAAAATTTAAATAATTTGGACTCCGCCCACGAGCAGGCCTGAGATCTCTACCGCCGAGCCGCTACAGGGCCCATCGATGACCGACGGAGCAGGGAGCGCATGGTAAAATATGGGGAGATCATGCACCATTATAGATTGGAGCGTAGACTGGTACCGCCACCAGACCCGGTATTAGACAACAGACAAGCAGCCACGTGGAGGCGACTGCAAACTTATACGTATCAGAAACCGGTTATCGTGAACCAGATGTTCCCTGAGGCCAGCAGTGATAAATGTAATCTTTGTGGCCCGAGAGGGACCCTCCACATCATAATCCGGTAATGCGCGTACTCTCCCAGGGGTACAAACAATATAGACAGTAGAGACACCTGGGAGACCCTGCTGCGCCGCTGGGACCCTGAGCTTCTACTCCGGCTTGACCAACTGGCTGAAGAGGCTGCTGGGAACCAAGACCCTCCAGCCTGCATCTAAGGCGACAGCACCCGCCCCCTGACTTGCGTGTCGGGTGTTGGGTAGATCAGCTTATCCGTTGGAGATAAAATTTTATTCTCTATCTATCTCCCACGTAAATGTAGTTCCGCATTTAGTCCTCATAGTCCCTTCCTGCCTCTCCGGCCGCTGCTTTCCTTTCCTATCCTCCCCGGTAGCTGCTTTCGGTGGCATCGCGCACACCTTACCCTCCCTAAGCAGCCACCGTGTCTCTTCCGGCCGCATTGTTCGCATCGGCCGGCACACCCAGCATGGCACGGTCGCAGGGAAGTGAGGTGGAGGCCCCTTACGTGTCGCGACAGTCCACGCCGCCGCCAGCCGTCGACTGTGTGGGAAGGGGAGTACGAAGTGTTGCGGTACGAACCCCGAACTCACGCTGTCAGCCTCCCGCGACGAAGGGAGCGAGAGACACTGCGGTTGTAAATCATCGTTGAGGAAGGGGAGAAAAAATTAAATCAATACGTTGGAAACGAAGGGCGCGTATGGTCCCGTGGTTATTTGAGACACGGTGTGCTCTTTGCAACCTCAGTAAGACGCTTACGAATTGAAAATAAATCTGGAATTATATGTTTTCGAATCAAGCAAAAAGTGTACAAAAGAAAAATGGCCCATTAATGATCTCCAAGGGGTCAAATTAATCCGGAGCCCTCGAAGACGTAACTCTCTTTTCCTTTCTTCTTTCACTTCCGCCTTTGCCCGATCCCTTACGGCGCGGCTTGGGTGTCCACCGAGGTACGTGAGACAGTTACTGCGCTATTTCCTTTCCTTCTAACCAATGTTTAATTTTCGAAAATTGTCCATTGCTATACCATAAGTAACGGGCCATCGGTCAGACCAGTTGTAAACCTGCAAACCTCTCAAAGCAGACGAAAACCCACTGTGATAGGACCAGATGGGCGCCAGTTGATTCACTCTACACTGTAAGAAATGTGTGTGAAAGGACAAGCATTTTAACGTAAATTTTCTGTTGTTATACAGAGAATATCTCTTTTACACCCTTAACAAGAACACGTTCACGGAAAAGAAAGTAATTTTCTGTTTTTGGAGCCGCAACACCCCCATTTCACCTAACGTTGGTGACGTGAGCACCGCCGTTGCACAAAAAGAAGTTTGGTTTGGTTTATGGGGTTTAACGTCCCAAAGCGACTAAGGCTATGAGAGACGCCGTAGTGGAGGGCTCCGGAAATTTCGACCACCTGGGGTTCTTTAACCTGCACTCACATCGCACAGTACACGGGCCTCTAGAATTTCTCCTCCAAAGAAATTCAACCGCCGCGGCCGGGATCGAACCGGCGTCTTTCGGGTAAGCAGCCGAGCACCATAACCACTGAGCCACCGCGGCGGCCCCCCAAAAAAAGTGATCCGAAAAACCTTTGCCGCGTTTCATCAATCACGTTACATATTTTAAGGGTCAAAAAGTTTCTACGCGCATTATTAGCGCGCAGAATGAGAAGCAGTCCTATTTGCTGCGGTCCTGCATTCTTCAATTGACGGCATGGACGTGATGCGCGATCAGACCGTTCGCACACAAGCTGAGTGGTGCACATTTTTACCGGCATTAACGATAGGCTTTTTGTCGTCTTTTGGGAGTATCGTTGCGGGCTTGTACTGCTATTGAAACGGGCAGTGAAGATAAATCGCCGGGGGACCTTAGAAAATCTTGAGTAGACGGATAGCTTTAGTTGCCACTACAGATCTCAAGACTAGCGGTCTCCCCTGCTAGTTTTGAGCGTCCCAATGCACTTGCAGAGAATCAAGAGCAATCCTGCGTTTGCGTGGAGAGCGAATGCTATTATTTCGAATATCGTGCCCACCACAGCCGCTTTAGCGCCGATGCGTCACTGCTGCTTTACTGTGTCTCACAAAAGGTGCACAGCGCGCGGAGGAAAGAGGAGCACAAGCGAGAAACACGGAAAAGTGCTATAGTTTGCAGGAATACGATGTGTGCACAAATTCTGCTTTGTCTGCCGATGGGCACACCTGAAAGGACCGAGTGAGTGAGCGCGGGAAATTTTAGGCCAGGGAAGTATGCGATTGGTTAGCGGAGGAGTACGTCAAAGAGCGCGGGATTTTCAAATTCGTTTCTCGTCTAAGAAAGGGTCATAAGTGTACATTGGAGCTTTTTAATTTTATTGACGTTTATTCATGCAGGTGCAAGAAATACAGTAATTATGTTTATTTTGTAAGATTTAACACTGATTTTATTTTTGGGCCGAAATAGTGTTGCACGGGTCAACGCAGTCTGAAAAGTTTCTACACGGGCGTTTCAAGTGCTGAACTTGCGCTGCCACAGGGAAGTTTATCAATGGCACTGATGTCATTCGAGTCGACATTCGAAATTTTTGAGCGCCTTCTATACGCGAGCTCAGTCTGGATCCTCCAATGGCAATCGCTATCGCTTCGGCAAGCCCCAGTCCCAGTCGGAGTCTCATTCCATGCTAAAATCGAAATTAACGTCAAAAATAAGGTTGAATGAGAAAGAGCCTGCACCTGCGGAGCATCAACAGGCTTAAACCAATCAAAAATAAAAGAATAGGGCCCATGTGGACAAAACTGGAATTTGGTGGAAAAAGCCAATTTGAAAAATAAAAAACGGGCACGGTAACAATAGTGTCCTAAGGGCTAAGCGAGCACAGAGGGTGAAAATAGCCCTGGTGAGCTCTTTTATTGTGAAGAATAATGATAATGTTGCAGTGATGGTGCCAAAAAGGGCAAAAAAATAATATACACATATATATACATATATACATTAAAAAAAACTAATACATAAATGAATAAATACATAAAGAAAGGAAATAAGGAAAAAAAGAAGAAAAAACAAATCAATGTTAAAAAAACATAAATAGATAAATACATAAAAAATGAAATAAGGAGAAAAAAAGTGCTATGAGGAAGCAATGAGGGAGGTGATGTGAACGAAAAAAGAAAGAGGAGAAATAAGATGGATGCTTCCCAGGCTGTGTAGGACGGACAGTGTCATGATCCTGAAAAGAGGCGAAAGAGAAAAAAGAGAGGAAACAGAAAACAGAGGAGGAAATAGACAAAGGAAGGACAACGTGAAAAGATGATGAGGCTAATGAAAAGATTAAATGTGCAGGAGGGCTGATGTGTGGATGCAGAAATGGTTCCAAAGAAAATAAGAAAATAATGATGAAATGATTATCGAAAGAGCGAAACATGCATTGTACTCAATCAGTGGTGGGGCGGACACAGATTATCCACCTTGTTTGGCCAGAGAGACCCCACCCACTGAATGAATATTATGAGTGATGGGATGATCGTGTATAATTAGGGAGCAAGGAACTGACTGTGGATACTATGCGTAAAGGTAATGCGCAATGACGAGGATTGTCCAGCCGCTGGCGCCAGAAGGCGGTTGAAGTGTGTCCCGGTGTAGGTGTAGGAAGCTGTGTTGTTATGTGTTGTGTTAGTGGTCAATCTGTAATGTAATGATGGACATCTCCGTTTGGGTGGCCGCACGGACATGCGGGTGTATTTGTAAAGCCGAATCTGTGAAAGTATGCAGGGAATCGTCCGTGGGCTGTGAGTAGCGTAATGAGTGGTTTTGAAGGAGGGAAAGTGTTAGGTAAATTTAGTGTGTCTGGTACCCATGTAAAAATTCCCGTTCCCTCGTGGTTACTGCGCCACCACGTGGCCCAGTGGACCCGAGCCACGCGGCGAAATGATGTGCGTATTGTTGCTTTGAAGATATAAGAAGTCCGTATTCTGGGTGAATTATGTGCGCGGGAGGCAACAATGTCTGCTAGCTCGTTACCCCAGAGGCCGGCGTGTGCAGGCACGTGAAAGAGATATTTTTCTGGCTGTGTTAATGGAGTGTAAGAGTTGTTTGATTTCGTGTATTGTGGTGTCTGTAGTGAGGAGTGAAGAAAGAGCGGTGAGGAGTGCAAGTGAATCTGCATAGATATGTATGGGTGTCGATCCGCGTAAATATTGGGCATGGTGTAGGGCCTCCCTGAAAGCTATAAGCTCCGTACCGTAAGCGGACGTAGGGAGCTCTACCCGGAAACGGCCAACAGATGAAAAATGGTGTGATGGAGTGAAGATGACGAATGCGGAGCCAGCAGCCGTGGGTGTGTATGAGCCATCCGTGTAGACGTGGAATCATCGAAGCTGAAAAGATAAAGAGGTCAGGATGCTCGTGTGTAAGCACACCTTCCATTCTCCTCTCAGATAAAGAGCTTGTTTTTCTGAGGAATTGATACTGTTCGCACATGTGATTACTGTTTTCTGGCGTATAAATGTGATGCTTCAGGAGAATAAAATCTGTTGGAAGTTAGCGCTCGTGTTGTTCGTCTCTTGTGTCCTCGTCTTTTGCTGCGCTACAGTATATTGGAACTATTTACCAACAAGCCCAAAAAGCCACGCTGCTGCTAGACGTGGAACACTGGAGACGACGCCGCCGCCTCCGCCGCCGCCACGTCCAAACGGACGTACCCAAACGAAAGCACCTCCGACGGATGCTGGAGCGCATCATCAAACGGCCGCGCCACATCCAACGCACTGAAGGAATTTTGTCCGAATGTTGTATCTAATCGTAGCACGAAGAGCCTAAACTCCGCGTTCAACCTGTCGAGGTCGAACTGGAGCGGGGCCACGTGCAATAGAATCTGCAGAGCTCTAGTGCTAGTGGTGGAGTAGGCACCCGCCAACGCTATTAGCGGGGCCCGCAGCGCAGACACCAGCCGGGCTCGAAGACCCGAGTGGGGACACTCAGTCCACCAAACGGGGAAAACATAGGAGAGGAATGGCAAAACAACCTGCTGGTAGAGTTCTGTGAGCTGGGCCGGTGCCGGTGCGCCACTAAACCGCAGGAAGGTCCCGAGGCGCGCGGCAAGCAGTTCGGCACGCTCCCTGAGGTGGTCGCCGTGTGCCAAAAACGAGAGGGTGCGGTCGAAGAAGACGCCCAGTATCCTGACGGCAGGCCTGAATTTCAGAACCGTGCCGCCAAGACGAACGGTGGGAGGAGTGCGCCCCATGCCTCCCCTGGGAGGGGAGACAAGGAGGCAAACCGTCTTCTCCGCACTAATGGCAACCCTCGCCGCTCGCGCCCACGTCGCCACCCGGCCGAGTGCATCCTCCGCCAAGTCCTGTAGGACCCTCCTGGACGGACCAGGCACAAGGACGACAACGTCGTCCGCGTACGCCTGTAGCGACACACCCTCTGGCATCGGCTGCTCGAGTAATCCACGCACCACGATGTTCCTAAGCAGGGGCAACAGCGGAGAACCCTGTGGACTGCCCAGGGTGGGACGCGCAACGGCGTCACCCGCTCTGCAGCGGTACACCACCTCGCGGTCGGATAGGAAAGACCGCAGCAGCGCACAGAGATTTCTCGGGCATCCCCAACGGCCTAGTGAAGCCAGGACCAGGGGGTGCCAAACGCTGTCGAAAGCCCCACGAAAATCGATTGAAACGGGCAGTGCGTGGAGGCCGTCTGCCCTGTACCCTCTAATTTTGGTGACGAGAGCGTGAAGTGCATTCACCGCACCTCGCTGTTTAGTAAATCCGAGTTGGTTGGTGTGAAGCAGGTTCTCTCGTGCAAGGAAGTGATATAATCGACCGTAGAGCAAGCGCTCCAGCACTTTGCCCAGCGTCGAGTTCATGACGATGGGACGGTATGAGTGAGGCAAATCGGGTGGTCTACCGGGCTTGGGGAGAAAGACTATTCTACCCCGTCGTCAGACCGTTGGAAAATGACCCAATTTAAGTGGCTCATTAAATATGATTCTAATGAATTGAGGATGCGTTTCCCAAAGAGCCCAAACAACCCTGACCATTAATCCGTCTGGCCCCGACGCCGCGCCCTGGCGCAACCGGCCCACGGCCTGAGTTATCTCACCAACGGAGAACGGCGGGTCATCGGCCCCCCCCAAGTCAGATGCCGACGCAGCCGCCCGTATGTGTGTGTGATCGTTGTCATCTTGTGATGTGTCGTCTGTTGCTGTTTGTGTGTCAAGTAATAGTTGGGCGGTTTCGTTTGTTGATGATGTTAGTTCACCGTCGGGCCTACGAATGGGGGGCAGCACGACTGGTGAACGTAGTTTGGAAAAGGCAGATTGAAATGATCGACCGTATATTGTGGATCTTAGTGATTGTCCTGCTATGTTTCAAATGTTTGCGTCGCGGGCGGCTGCAATGTTGTTTCGATATGTTCTTAGTGGGTTGTAGTATTGTGTGGAGAAATACTTTCAGAGTGTGGGATCTGTAGTGCGTTGGTATCGGCGACGCATTGCCCTCACTATAGAGCGCTTGGTAGTCTACTCTGGCGTCCACCATTCTGTTGTGTCAGATGATGTACGTGGAGCTGGACGTGTAGAGGAGTGTTTATGTCTGAGGCGCTCGTATATCATGTAGAATTTGGTTACGACGTGTTCTAATGAGGATGACGAAGCGAGGTCCGCACCGACCACTGCTGTGAAAAATGATGAAGAAGCTAGCGGATTTAGAACTCGTGATGTACCGCGGTGCGTGAGGAGCCTCTCCTGGCTCGACGCAGCCGCGGAACCGAAGTGAACAATGATGTATTTGTGTTCCGAAAATGTAAGTGTATCGGACACCTCCCACAGGGTCACCACCAACGCCAAAGGCCGCGACACCAGTGTGACGTCTATCCAGCTGCTCGTGTATGGCGTGGTGTATGTCGGAGGGGACGCAGAGTCATTCAAAATTATGAGGCCGGAAGCCATAGCGAAGCGCTGGAGCTCCCCCCCCTCCACCCCCCCCCCCCCCCCCCCGCGCGTCGCACAGCTCCGGCCCCCAAGCGGCGTGCTTGGCATTAAAGTCTCCCGCCACCACCGCGGGGATCCCCTCCTTTAGTATAAGTGCGTGTCTAATGTCGTCTAAAGTGGGGTTCATGGGAAAGTGTGGCGGCGCGTATGCGGTGACAAGAAGAAATGAAGCAGTGGCCGACGTGCAGACCAACGCAACAACGCGTGAGGTAACCAAGATCGGAAAAAGATCAAAAACTGGCTGACGAGCAATGATGGCGCATCGTGGTTTCGAGGTGGCGTGAAAAATGTACCATTCTGGAGGTATCCCCTGCACTCTGTCCTGCCTTGTGTATGGATCTGTAACGAGTGCGAACGTGTGGTTGTTTTTACTGCGAGTGTCCACTAATGCCGAGGTCGCGTTCCTACTGTGATCGAGGTTTGCTTGTATAAATGAAAATTTAGGAGTAGTGGCCATGTCTGTGTAGTGAAGCCGATCGTGCGAGTGATGACAAGATTTCTGTAGTGGTGCGAGTATTGGAAGCGACCCCTGTGAGCAGTAACGTGTGAAAAAGTGTGTTGTGGTTTGGGCCAGGAGCGGTGAGTGCAGGGGATAACCGATCCAGCGAGAGGCGAATTATGTGGGATGTATGAGTTATGGGTGGTGCGTGTGATTTGTGTGGCATGTGCAGCACGTGTTGTGTGTGTGTTGTTTGTGTGACACATGTGACACATGAAACGCATGAAACGCATGTGGCGTGTGCGGCGTATTGGGGGAGCCGGGTTGGAAAGAATAAAGAGTCGGTAGGGTTAGTTTGGAAAAGAAAAGGAAGGAAAGAATAGACTTGATCGGGTGACAGGTGATGATTGAATTTAGCGAAAAAAATGGCTGAGGCTTAGCTAAGGTTAAGCCTAGTGAGATGCGAAGCATATTGGTGGCTAGGCTTGGTAATATTTGGCTTTCCTTGGTTGAATACTTGGTGATTTTAATACAACCACTAGAAGCCTTCGTCGTGGGGCAAGACAACGGCATGACTACAGCGGAACGCCGAGTAACCCCGAGACGCGCGTTGGGTGAGCGCCTGGATTGCCACGGAAGCCGCGTCTGCCGTCCCGGTGGAGCGAGCGTTTCACCTATACCGAGTGTGAACGCGCGTTCGAAATGCGCGGGAATGCCGCTCGAGGACATTCCGGCGTCTGTGCGATGGCATCGTTCTCCGTCTCCCAGCGCGTGACGGCGATCTGTCGTGACGTCATGTGTCACGTGGTATGGCACGTGGTGTGACGTCACTGTACCACGTGTTCTGCACGGCGTGCAACCACAGGGACGGCGCGAGGTGGACCCCCGTTTTCCTCTGTCGTGACGTCATGTGTCACGTGGTATGTCACGTGGTGTGACGTCACTGTACCACGTGGTCTGCACGGCGTGCAATCACAGCGACAGCGCGTGGCGGACCCCCGTCTTCCTCTGTCGTGACGTCATGTGTCACGTGGTATGTCACGTAGTGTGACGTCACTGTACCACGTGGTCTGCACGGCGTGCAACCACAGCGACGGCGCGAGGTGGACCCCCGCCTTCCTCTGTCGTGAGGTCATGTGTCACGTGGTATGTCACGTGGTGTGACGTCACTGTACCACGTGGTGCGCACGGCGCGTAATCACGGCGAAGGGCTGTAGTGTACCTCTAGTAATATGCTTCGCATAAAAGAAAGAAGAGGTCGAATCATGGAAGAGAGGGTAAGGAGGAAGGTGTGTAGCGGGACTGCGCCATGCCGACGTCAGAAAACGAGGCACGGCACAGTACAGAAAAGTAAGTCAGAAGCGAAAGTCCGGCTCCCCCCAGGAGCGGCCAAAAGGTGACGGTATTAAGCGGCGCCATCGCTTCGGCCAGCCCGTGGAAGAGGTCAAGGAAGGAGTAACTTTATGAAAAATGGTCAAATTACACAGATCAAAATACAAATTAAAAAGGAAGGGGGGGGGGTGGAATCCTAGGCTAGGAGGCGCAAGCCACCGCCCGATACGAAGGGTTAAGCCCCTACCATCCATCCATCCGCCCGCCCACAACCTTGCCGCGTGCGTCTCCTTGGGCTCTGTGGCTGTTGAATAAGATATTTGCTGCTTGCGTTTTTCTGGTGCTTCTTTAGCAAATATTTCGTGTACTCGCTAAATGGGCGCCTCGAGATAACAGTACACCATTCAGCGTTCACTACGCGAGCTCGAACTTTCCGCAGCCCTGCGCCGATCACGACGACTGCGCACCTTAGTACCTCGTACTATGCTACTGAAAACATAGCCATTTACAATCAGTTTGCTCACTTGCTTGAGATAATACGCAAGCTGCGATCTACTTATGTTAAATAATCCCCTCTGACATAGTAGTGTGACATTTGAGGAGGCTGGCAGGTGCAAGGTTAATCCCTACCGGTCAGCCGGATTAACTGCAGTGCTAGTACAGTCTCTCGACACCACTCTATGGAGGGCCTCTTCTGCTCTTGGGAGGCTTTTACACTTTGTTCTGGTGCTATATTTGACTAAAATGTTGCAATGTTTATGTATTGTAGACAATCCAGCACGTGTGCATGCCCCTTCTGATTTTTGGGCCTTTAGATGTGGTTGGCACTTATTTGTGTACAATCCAAAGCATTTCACCGCGCATTGTTGGGAAAAATAAGAGTATGAACAAGCACAAAAATGACTTATGCTTATGCTCTGCTGCATGCTAATTTCAAGTTGCAGCTTTGACATGGTGCTACTTTAGTACAGAATTCTTATACGCATTTAACTCCCTCTTATACCAGGAATCTGCCAGTGATGACGACATCGACATGCCATGTTCTTCTTTCATCATTGCAAAAGGTATAATTCCCTGTGGTATCGCACTCGAGCGAGCATTCCTGATTTAAAACTTGTTTTGTGCAGGAGGCAGCTGCCTTATTGCAAAGAGCTTCACCATATGCATCGACACCCTGCAAGTGATCCACGCAGCCAACCCATGCCAGGCTTCAATGTCATGTTTTTGGTGTACTTTGCTTGCAATGTTGTGTACCCCAAGGAAACAAGCCTCTGCTTGGAGTTCACAAAGCGGTAAGTACTGATCTCACTTGTTAACTGAGTTGTGATAACCTTTCTTATTTAGGTTTCGGCACTTCTCACATACGCGGTGATGATCAAAGTTATAGGTATATACCACTTTATCATAAGACGTTTTTATAAAAATGCCAACAAAATGCAAAATCAATTTTTAAAAAGTAAGAAAATGTTTGCTGAACTAATCAGCTATGGAATGAATTTTTTCTGCTGCTGCTGCTGCTCGGTTAATGCAGCTGGTAAAATAGCACTCTGAAAAAATCTGTAGAAAGGAAAGACAGATAAAACCATTTTTTGTGGAGTTGATCTTCAACCACTTCTTCACAGATTATGGCTGTACTACATGCATTGCATGGCGCCCAGTCACTAATATGAAAGGGTTGAAAAGGGTACATGGTACTATATTGTTTCTGAGATTATGTAGCAGTGAGTGGCTATTTTGGTGGAAGTCATGCACGTTGCTTGCTCATAGGGGTCATAGATATTGGCACGTATCATTGTAGTGTTTGTTCGTTCCCGCTCAAGGCTGCAGGAAAGGGTCGTTATCACTTTTGTTCGTGACGCGAGAAGCGACCAGACTAATCTCGATTGATCGCAGCCATGAAAGGCTGCATCTAGGTTTTTCCAGATTACTGTAGATGATCTTGACCTGTTATCTGGAAGTTTCCTTGCCGGCGTTAAATCAGCGATGCCGCGAGCGGTGGTCATTCGTAGATCGACGATTGACGAGCACGCTTGTTGCTTACGCCGCCACTGAGTGATTCAGTTCTTTTGCGGGCGCAAGACAGCCCAAATAAAGAGCTTCGTTTGAAAGTATTTCTGGTGCCTTCCTGACCGCAGGACTGCCGTCACTACAACGTGACATCTGGTGGAGGTGCTGGGTAGCCTCCCATGTTCCGGACACCCCCTACAAGTCGTGACGCCAGCCCTTTGAGTCATCTACCGCAGGACCTGAGTCCAGTCCACCGCGCAAGCCGACGCCTGCAAGGGGACGAACCTGAGTTCGGGATTCTGCGGGACTCTACCCGGAAGCGAAAGCCAGCAGCAACGTCTACCATGAGCTTGCCCCAGACGATGACTCCAATAATTCTTCAGCAGCCCCGGGTGCCACCAACCTTCGACGCTTCGCCTGGCGCCGACCCCGAAGAATGGCTGGAGCAGTTCGACCGTGTGGCTATCTTCAACAACTGGGACGATGCCACGAAACTTAGGTACGTGTTCTTCGCCTTGGAGGGAGCAGCAAAAGTCTGGTTTGAGAATGAGGAAGCTAACCTCACGAACTGGAAAAACCTAGATGCAGCCTTTCATGGCTGCGATCAATCGAGATTAGTCTGGTCGCTTCTCGCGTCACGAACAAAAGTGATAACGACCCTTTCCTGCAGCCTTGAGCGGGAACGAACAAACACTACAATGATAGGTGGCAATATTTGCCCAGAGGCGCACAACACCTGGGGGAGAGGGTTTACTGAACAGTGGATTTGTGCATGCAATGCCAGTAACCTTTTTGTGGCCATGTAACTATCCATTGTTTATGGATAGATTTGAATGTGTCGCCATGCAGATTTGATGGATTTGACATCGTAGATGGTACTTCGCAGAAATTGTCAACATTCTTTCGCTAATAGTAAGTATGAGGACCTGTGCTCATGTAACTGTGCAATGAACTTTGTGATGGTTTGATCGCACTTACACTACGGCTGCTGGAGCTTCTTTGATCTTGAGCTCTGGCAGCTGATCGTGTTCAGGCGTTATTTGGAGGGTATGCTATATTTTGTATTTTGTTTTTTTTTTATTTTGTGGTGCTTAATCGGTGTTCGGATAGGATAAATGATCAGGATTTTGGTATTTGTCCAATGTCTGGTTCTTTTCATTGCTGTATTATGAGGAAACACATTTGTCTGGTAATCTAAGGCAGTTTTTAATACTCTGCGCTTTAAAATAAAAACTTGAAATATGAACACTTTTAGGGGAGACAATGTATGTACAGAAGGATAAAGGCTATGTTAACCACCTGTATTAGAGAAATAGAACAGAAAAAGCAAATATAGCTTCATAAGTCGCATTGAAGCTGGACTTTCTTCAAGAAGAAATCAGCTGCCTCAAATAAGGGCAAATCTATTTTTATTGCAGCATTTGAAGTTTGAGTATATAGTTTTTTGCTGTGAATAGATCATGTATACTGTCCATTGCCATTGGCTGCTGTGTTTTCCCGCCTCTTTAGTGGTCAGAGGATTTTGACCTAAATAGTCGGGGAAACCATAGAAAAGTCAGGGAACTGGAAGAAAGCAACTTGCTTGACACTCTGGTTTAGTGGCAGGTCATGCGTGGTGTTCGTTCTTATCGTGCCCGTCAACATGACTGGAATCTTGGTGTAAGTGTACAAGCCTTTGCAACCACAGTGCTTCATTTTTGCACCCAAAGTTTTGTGCACACTAAGTCAATGAGGCTACCTTGTTCACGTTAGCAGTCATTTTGTGAGTTCTGTCAAAAAATAATCTTCATTAGCTCCAACACTTTTTGGAATTGCATTCATCTGCTGTCTTTAGTCTGTATAGCTCACAATGGGGTACTTAAGTAGAGCAATGAAATTTTTGTATGGTTTGCTCTGGCTACTGACTACGAGAGAAGGCTGTGGCTAAAGGTACGCCGGATGAATCCGGTGCATTTTCTCCCCTTTGTACGTCGGATAGACCCGGATCATTTTTTTCCCAATGACATCGGACAAATCTGACAGTGTTTTTCAAAGTCCGGCCATTTGATTCTTGCCCGGCAGTCTGCTCGACTTACTCTCATAGTGGTCCTTTGAATTCGATCAGGATTAGTCATACCTTGGCCTCAAGAACGTTTACTCACTGCCCGGAATGGGCCAATTGGTGTTTGGTGCACATACTCTGAGAGCTCCATGCAATGAACTACTTGATGGCATGACACAGTTGCACAGTTCGCCACATGTCGTTTGGTTAGGGTGTGTGAACTGCAAAATTATTCATGGCTATTTCCATGCAGCATGGTGCACATGTGTGCTTTCTGTCATGCGCCGAAATCCGCTATGTGAACTTGATGGTTTGTTTACTTACGATGATCCGCTTTCCCTCAATCGAAGGTGAGTGCGCGTGCGGGATCGGTGCTCCAAATACATGTGTGATGTGTGGCATTGGCTGAGAGGGGCCCATTGGCTCACGCTAAGCTCGGTTCTCTCAATATGTGCAAATTTCCGCCTGAAAGACCAAGCAGCTAGCTAGGCACTTTCCTTGTATTCCCCTCAGAAATGTCAATGCTGGCCTGGAAGTGGTCTGTACATGCTTCCTGCTTTGTGGTTGCTCCTCCACAATGTTCGATTGTATTGTGGTGGAGTATTTCTTTGATTCACCTAGGTCAATGCTGTTAATAAATTCGTCATACTATTGCTTTTGCATGGCTATGAGGCATAATATAAATATTTTAAAGATGAATATTGTATCTGGTGATAAAAAAGAGCTAGCATTATGTTTCTTATATAATACGGATAGGTGCATCTAGGGATATGCGTGCTGTACAGAGCATAGGCGCTCGATCTAGCAAGCATTCTGCTGCGCTTCAGTGCTGGTGATAACTTGCTTAAATTATGAGCAGAGGTAACAAATTACAAGACGAGTGTGAAAGCACCAAGCTGCTTGTGCGAGCGATGGTAAAGCTATATGCACGTGCAACCGGGTGTGAAGACATATATCTGAGATTTTTTGGGAGAGGTGGGCTTGTTTTACTTCATCTGAATGACAGCCGACGATGTAAGAATGGGAAAACTTCCCTTTGAGGCTCCTCGAGAGTCACAATATGTGGCATGCAACTTGCAAATGCTTCGCAGAGAAGAGTGTTGCACGCCGCAGTAGTGCACTGGCTTGCAGCACCCACTATAACGTTGGACGAGATGTAGCCATGGGCCGGCAGCTACATCTGCCGTACGCTCAGTGAGAATGAACAGTCTGTCATGTGTATCTTTAGACACTTCAGCGAAAGAAAAGCGGAAATTAGAAAAGCGGAGAGTTTAGCTAGGCTTGTGTTGGATACATTGTGCTGCGGGAAGGACGGAAGAAGAAAAACATAGAAAAAATTCTTTTTACACTATATAATATATACAGATGCCTCCAGAAATGCAGAAAAGAGCGAAGTGTGCTAGGTATGCGTCCAATGTCTAATAAACAACGGCCGGGGGCAGATCTCTGAATGACATGCAACTTTTCATTTCCAGCAGTTTGTAGCTTGCATGCCAGTTTCCTTGCATGGAGTGAAGGACCCCATATTTAACTAAGTAATCAGTGATGACAGTTACCAAACAGCGCTTTGCCAGTAGCTTCCCTGTCTGTGTGCACAGTCATATACGGTAGCAGAACAGTCGCTCAAAATACACAGTGATTCACCAGTACCACCTTAAGATGTGTCCCAGCCTCCGTACTTTCTTAATTTTCTCCTTTCACTAAGTGTAACCCCTGCAACATTACCAGGTAATTTTGGCAGTATCACATTGCCTGAGGGACGACCTTACCGCACCTTGTGTGAGCCCTTGCTGAGGCCCATACTTGCAAAGCCTCTCATTATTTCATTTTGTTTGCATTACCTTTTTTTTACATTGCTATTTTTTTCGGTATTTTTCAGAGGGAAGCCCAATTGTAAAACAAAATTGTGTTTTACAGTACATTACCACAAGCTGTGCCCTTAGATGGCTGTAGCCTGAAGGGATAGTGCAAACCAATAGCGGCAAACGGAAATCGCCACCACAATGCCACGGAAGGTCATGGACCACCAACTTTGCAAGCAGATAGTACGGTTTAAAGTGTAGAAAAGCAAAGAGGCTTGCCACTGAAAGATGAGTTTAGTTACATGAACTGAAAATGCTGACACCTTCAGATCCTCTTCTAAAAGTGCATGCATAAGCAATGCATAGATATTATATGTCGGATTAAAATTTATTTAATAAATCAACCAGTCCAAGGGACATAAATAGAATGGGCATCAAAGTGGCACAAGCAGAATAGTTATTCAATGAGAAGTGGCAGCTACAAGATCCCAGTAATGAAGGCACTTTGATAAAGTGCCTATTTGTTAAGAAACAGTCGCATGGAGTGAGCTCCCGACTTATCCAAGAGAGTCGGCTGTTGCTGTTGCAGTGCCTCAGAAGCACTTGCACTTGCGTTACGGTGAAAAAAAATAAACAATACTTATTAGATGGCGCAGCATCATGCACTTTTCACCAAGGTATCTTTGCCACCATAGTACACATTCCTTTTCCAGTACTCATGAAATTGCTAGCCAAGAAGGGAGGCATCAGAGGCAAAAAAGCACTCACTTCAGTCATTTCATTTTCTGTGGAATGCTTGATCACATTCTTCACCATCACGTGAAATATTTTATTCTAATTTGTTTTCCTGCAGTAGTGATCTGCCACATCTGGCACACACCTAAATGCTCTTTCATGACTTTGTCGTATTAACCAAGGAGCTCAGGTAATCGCAGAAACTTTTCATTGCTTACTGTGAAAAGCTAGAGCAACACTTTCTTTTGGGCAAAGAGCTGCACAGAAGGTGGCAACGTGGATGCTGAACTGCCAACTTTTATATCAGAAGAAACTGGGACAGCTATTTGTACACCTTCCTAGCTGTCGGATACACGGCAGAAAAAGCTAGGCAAGGTCCATTTGATATGAAAGCTTGTTTCACGAAACACCAATATAAGATAAAAACATACGACAAGCAGATTTTTTTTAGGCGGAAAAGACACGGAATGGGCCAGCAAGAATTTTCGCAGCTGTATCTATGAAGCAGCAAAAAAACCAAAGGTTGCGAAGAATGGCCAACACGAAACATGCCAAAAACCACGATGAAAACAAGTGAAAAAATAAGAGATGCTCTTGAAGGTTACAAGTGATAGAAGAGATAAAGAGCTCAGAGGGCAGCAAGTAACAGGCCAAAAAGCTAAAAAGTTAAAAGTGATAAAAGTTGACAATGAGAGGAAAGACGAAGTGTAAAAGCAGGAGCAAGTGGTGAAAGCAAAAAATAAAAAAATACTGCTGAATGCCCAGGATACACATGATGAGAGAAGTGCTGCGTAGCTAAAACCAGGCATTGCTTGGCAGATAGGCTAGTTCTTTTTTCTGATAATGAGTAATGCTGCCATCTTGGCATTCACTGTCGGAACTGTAAAATTTTGGAAACAGGACGTTTAACCGAATTTCAAAGAAGGGAAGTAATAGCGAAGAACAAAAACTCACTGGCTTGTGAAATCATCAAAGCAGGCAAGATACTGGCAATGAAGGACCAGTGCATAAGGAAACCTTCAGTTTCGTTATTTGAAAAAGTACGAGCCTATTTGTCATGTAATACCAGATTTTAGATATGCGACAGTTGTCTCACCATGTGCACCCTCGGACTTCAGTCATATTTTTTTATTTTTTGCCTCCACCACTTGCTTCTGGTTTTACATTTGGTCTTTGACCTCAACGTCACTTTTGCGACTTTAATTTTTTTAGCCTTTTGCCCTGTTATTCATTGGCTTATGACGTTTTTATCTTTTGTATTGGTTTTAGCTTTCAAGACCATGTCTTGTACACTTGTTTCCACCCTTATTTCCTGCATGTTCCTTATTGGCCATTTTTCACTAACTTTGCTTTTCTGCTGTGTCCTAGAAACAGCTGTGCAGATCCTTACTGGCTTATTCGCTCTGTTTTTTCAGACTAAAAAAAAACACTTGTCACATTGTTTCGGCGTATCTCCTGATATGGTCTCATCTTTGTTTGCCATGTGTGCTGACAGGAAACGGTTTGGTTTGGTTTGGTTTATGGGGTTTAACGTCCCAAAGCGACTCAGGCTATGAGAGACGCCGTAGTGGAGGGCTCCGGAAATTTCGACCACCTGGGGTTCTTTAACGTGCACTGACATCGCAAAGTACACGGGCCTCGAATTTCTCCTCCAAAGAAATTCAACCGCCACGGCCGGGATCGAACCCTCGTCTTTCGGGACAGCAGCCGAGCACCATAGCCACTGAGCCACGGCGGCGGCTACTGACAGGAAACTGTACGAAAGTTGATCATTCAGTACTTCAGTCAGTGTGCTCCTGCTTCTGTGTAGTCTGCTGTTATTTTTTTTTTGCCCTGGTTCCTCACAGATTGCAAAAAGCCAGTCTGAACAGCCATGAAAAACCATATATGCTTTTTATCTTGATCAGGTGGTCTAAGACTTTCTTGAAGAGTTTCTTCGCTTGCGCCATGATGAGTTCATGCTCCGTGTTAATAATTTGCGATGCTTCATTCTTAGACTTGCCTCTGTGCAAGCTTGATATGGTGCGAAGTGATTTGTCAAATATTCGACGCTTCTAAGAATCTGTGCGATGTGCCTCCAGTCATTTTATCCAGTTGCCGCTGGCGATTACATGGGATCCCTGTGAAGGAGCTTGCAGCAGAAACAGAATACTCTGTCTTAGTATGTTAAATATCCAGCGTCCACTAAAGACTGTTGTTTTTGAGGTGTCTTTGAGAAACCATGTTTAGGATATATGGTAATGCTCACCTAGGAGAAATTAGGAAAAATTGATTAAAAGCAGAGGATTCCCGCTGGAAAATATTAAATAACAGCCATGTTCAACCTCATTTCTTAGATGTCCAATTGGAATACATGGTTCTAATGTACCCCGCCCCCTCCTTCAAATCCCCCCCCCCTTCCAGCTGCACCCATGAATCTGCCCCTGCAATAACATCACTAAAATGTCTTGAATGGTTGTAATATTGGGTCACGGACGGGACGGGCCAGATTTACTTTGGCGTTATCGTAGGGTTCGTGGTCACAGTCAACATGTGTTAGGTTGGTGTACATATCCGTGAAGCAGCAGAGAAGTGGCATCCAGATTTTTGAGTTGTGCGTTAGTTCCCTAGAATCATGAGTACACTCCACCTGTCGCACTTTTCATGCAACCTCTCTTCTATGGGTCGCTGTGTTTGACGATACTGGCTTTCACAGGGCATTCCACTTCTTTTGAAACCATTATTTAGCTCATTAAGCTGATGTTTTAGTCCTCCCTGCTCCACTCTTAATAGTGCCTACAAAAAAGCCAGCATAACAAAATTTTGATAGCGTTAAATTGGGTGACAGGAGAATTGATATCTTTTTCCAGTTGGATATGTAGAAAATAGTACAAGCATTATATTTATCGTCACGGATTCCTTCTGTTTCTAATAACAGTGCCTTGGCTGCAGACTGGTGTGAAGAAGGTCTGGCGTAGCACTTTTCTGCATACACATGGGCAAAAGTTGAGTGGGGCAAAACAGCTATTGTCGACATGAACTGAACTTACTCAGGTTAAACAGCAGGCCATGCAAAGTTAGCCAGGCTAGATGAGGTTAGTTTTAACCTTACTGCGATAATTCATCTTGTTCCTTTACTTTAAACAGGGCTTTTTCCATCGCCTCTGCTTTTCCATGAAAACTGTCACAATGCACCAGCAATTTTAGCACTTCGGCATTCTTTTTATTTTATAAATTATCTTGCTTAGAACTGCGCATAAGGCAAGACAGCTTGTTGGGAGAGTTCATTTTGCACAGTCCATGACTACAATGCAAGAGGCAGGACAGGTGATTGGGTAGAAGCAAATGAATTTCAAAATAAAAACAAACCATGCCGACATAATGGCAGACAGAGGAAATCAAATCTCTGTTTCTAAGTTGCCAGAACGCTGCACAAAATTCTTGTCTACATCTATGCACATAGCAACAATATTAGCACTTCAACAATTCTCTACAAAATCATTCAAATTTTCTGTGCCCATTTTCTCTTGGCATTCAGAATTGAAAACATTTCTTTGTCCAAGACAAGTATTTCTTATGAACGAGTAACTATGGGCTCACAGTCCAAAATCCTGTGAGTCTCAAAGATGATGATTAGCAAAAAGCCCCGTCTACATTTGCTAAAGGTCTGTAATTACCGCCTAAAATCAAGCAATGCCACTCTGTAGTGGCAACCGCTGGGTGGCTAAAAGAAGAACTAGCTATAATGGAATTCTCACAGAGCAGAGCATGCAAAAGGGAGAGAAATGGTGCACACGTTATTTCCTGCCACTATTAAGGGCAATACAGCTTGACACGGTCAGATGTGTTCCAATTTAGATAATGCACAGGGCGTGCTGAAGGCAGTTTTAAGTTAAAAGATTGAAAGAACCTGCACAACTGAGACGGGACAAAGGCTAAGCAGTGGACTGACAAAGCTCTCTAAGCACAACTGTCCTCCCCTACCCCTTTCCGTTCTGCCACAGCAGAGCTTACAGGTGGAAAGAATGTCATTTAGATGGTCCTGCCCGCAACAAACGACGCCTGCAACTATGCCGCGTCTGTAAGGTGCATGCACCCTCAGCAACCCTCTGCAGCAGCGAGTTATGCTGGGGCCACTCGGACCACTGTGGGCGAATTCTGCCTTTCCATTTCAGACTGGAAATGGAAAAATAATGCAGATGGTGAAGGCAGCAAATGGGGCCCCCATGCTAATTCTGGGAAGAGTTGTTATTCAACAAGCACTGCATGTAACCCTTCACTCAATTTCTTTCCCCAGTGATGTGAAACTTTTCTGCACTCGAGTTTTGACCAGTGGTGGTACGTAAAAGGCACTTCATATTGGAGACATTTGCTTGTAGGGGTGCCACTCAAGCCATGCCTGACATTGTTGGAGGAGCAGGCACTGAATGTTTTTTTTAAACGAGCAATGCATAAGTGTGAATGAATTTTTCAGAATGATTTTTCAGGGTACCATAATCCATAGCGAACAATACAAAACGGCAAAGAAAAACAACAGCTCTGTAATAGTAATGCCCAATAATGACTTTTCTTTGTCTGGCGGATTTTGCAAGTCGAGCCAGGTCATGATCTTCCTGGTACTTTGTCTTCTGCTGTGTCGGTAATTGAGACTCGATAGTGTTGAGGGCATGCCTCCGCACATTACAGCATGCTTTCGGTCCCCATTTACCACCTGTGCTGTTCTCACTCCCTCGCATGTGGCAATGCCATCCCTTTTCATAGACTTTGCCGCCGAGGCCACATCCTATCTGTGTACTTTGCCCAACTTAATTGAGTGTGACTGACTTCAGATAGTCACCATCGTTTCTATGGCACTGTGTTACAAATGGGCCGGCAGCTGGCGGACGCCTGCCAACGGGTCGGCGGCGGAGCCCGGTAGAACGAAAAAAGACGCATGGCTGTAGCTAAAAGAACGAGGTTTCTTTCTTGGCTTCGGATTTTATAGCCAGTCAAAGAAAACGAGAAGCAAAGGAAAGGAAAGCTGTGCGTGGCCGTGACGCTGTGTGATAAGATGAGCAGCTTACGAAGCAGTTAGCTGTTCCCAGCATCCCCCTTTTCTTGGAATCCATATCTTACTACGGGTTTCCGGACATGCGTTGACCGGTGTAGCACTGGACCTTCGAGGTCGCTGGCGGGAGGAGCTTCTGTTTCTTCCAGCTTCACGCCCGGGTGGTGTGCAGGCACTTCAGGGCCATCAGGGGAAGCTGAAGCAGCAATAGGTACATCGATGCTTCTTCTCCGGAGCTGGTCCATGTGACGGTGCACAACTCCGTCGTCTGTCTCTACTTTCACGACACGTGAGCCCGCTGTTGCCTTCACCTTACCCGGAGGGCACTTCTCGCCGCTGCCATAATTACGCATGTATACCTAATCTCCTGGGGCAAAGCTCCAGCTGGCGTCTTTCCGAGACTGGGCTTGGTCGACTGTCTTGCACCTGGGCGGTAAGCACATGTCTAGGCTCATGCGCAATCGGTAACCGAGCAACATTTCTGATGGCTTGTGATAGTCCCTTTTCTTCCTTTGCTGTAGCCTTCAGAACAAGGGTAAAACTGCCCTGAAAATTCTTCATGAATGGTCAAAAATAAGAATCTACAAATGAATACCAACAAAAAAAAAATGCTGTAATTTTCTGGCCCAAATCTAAGCAAATATAGACATTCTATGTAGGGTTAAAATCCAGGTGATTTTTTTTCGCCCATAATATGCTCTAGGACGTACAATAGAATAGTTTTTGGGCAAGTTATCGCGTGTTGTTAGAATGACGGTGCGGCTCAGAACTATGTTACAATACAGAGTAAATGTTCATGTTTATAACACCCTATTTTTTTTGTACGGTATAATATTGAATGCTCCTTTTGTGTACCACATCACGTACGAATCTAGATAAAATTCACATATTGGAGAAAAAATTTGTTAGAGCCTTATTTAACTTACCTTAAAAGATGGACGTCACAAGATCCAGGGAACGGTGGAAGGTGGTCACAGAACGAGCCATTTCTTCTACCCAGAAAATATCAATCACCTTGCCAACACTTTTAAATTCGTTTCATAAATCAGGTCTTCATTTCTATAGTCTTCATATACGAGCTTTACGGGAATTTTTTCTTACTCATTTTTTCTTGAATAATTGAAGTGCCTGTTTCATTTGATTTGCGTCTTATTTTTCTCTTATGTTGGTGTCAGAAAATTTGGCGCATTCTAGAAACAAACAAAGTAAAACCGCCGCGCGCACGGCGTCTCGCCGACGCAATCCCAACGGGAGAGAGGGAAAGGCCCCGCTAAGGCGTTGCTCCCTCTCCCCTCCACCACCGCTCACCGACGCGGCGTGCGCCGAGGAAATGAGTCATCCCCGCCGATTGCTCTAGAACATCCGAGTTGCTTCTATAGCTGACGGGGGGAAGAGGGGGAAACCTTGCGTGCGCTAAGACATGTCCCCCTCCTGTGCACTCGGACGTCGGCTGCGCCGCCACGACGGCGCCACGCTAGAACACGCTGGAACCTTCGCGAAACGACTCCTGACTTTAACCAATGGGGACGCGCCGCCGGCGAGTGAAAGGAAGGGAGACTACACGGGAGATGCTGCGTGTATGTGCGCGCCTACTTTGGCGCGTACAACGAACAGACGGGAGAGCGAGCCTATAAAAGAAGGGCGTTGGCCGCTAACAGTCAGTCCGGACCGCCGTTTAAGCTTCATCGAAGCGCGCCCGTTCGACTCCCGGGAAAACACCACTCGGCCAGCATCGGACCAACGAGGCAACGTTCGCCAGTCTGCGGGACGGCATCGTCGTGGAACTCTGGTCGTCGGACTGCCGCAGTGCCCGGTGAACAAATTGTGTTTTGTTTGTTTACCTCTCTCTCTTGTGTTAGAGCACTTTAGGTGCAATATTGCCTTTGTATTGTATTCTCTCTCTCGAGTTTAACTTTGCACGAATTGCATTGTTTGTTAATCACTTTGTATGTATTTGTACTAGTGATTGTGTAATCCTCTGTATAATCTCATTGCTGTATAAACATTGTTTTGTTTTGTAAGCCTTTGGCTCCGACCCATTCTCTGGCTTGCGACCAGCGAAAGCTGGGCACCGAACGCCCAAAAACCTCTTGTCACTTGGTGGCTGGTCTCCGCTGAGTTTGCCACGCTGAGTCGAGGGCATCTCCTTCGAGTGCGAGACCGCTACCCCCACACGCTCTAAGGGTGTCTGGGAGCTTCCCACTAAAAGTGCGCGAAGTGTGGGTGACAATATATTCTGGCGTCCGCGACAGGACGTTTGGTGTTTGCAAGCACAGAGAACGGAGAGAGTCCGAAGGAGTTTACGAAGAGGTCGTAAACGAGGGTTACCAGCAGAGCGATATTGTGAGGTGCCGCGGCGAAGCAGTTAGTGATGTTCACCGTTTAGAAGTATCCATTGCCTTGAATGTTGAGTTCGATCTCCAGATATGAGCTTCAAGGAGCTAAAGGAGCTAATAGACGTCGGTCTCCAGATGGGGATGACCGGAGCCGAACTGCGAGAATGGGTGGACCAGGAAAGAGAGAGGGCTCGAGAAGAGAGGGAAAGAGAATGACAAAGGAAACAAGAAGAGAGAGAGAAAGAAAGACAGCGCGCTAGAGAAGCCGCTGAGAAAGAGATGCGAAAGAAACGAGAAGAAGAAGAGAGAGAACGGAAAAGGCGCCAAGAAGCGGCCGAAAGAGCTTTTGAAATAGAAATGACAATCCGTCAGAGGAAGCTTGCTGAAATGCGGCGTTTGAGAAACGTCAGGGAGCCAGCGGAGCTTATCCCCGAAGAGGCTGGGTGGAAGAGAGAGGAAGTTAATTCCTTGACAACCACGGAAGAGGTTGTAACTGGCTCCACTAGTGAGAATGAGGTTGTGGAACAGCTTGTTCCCGCAACTGAAATTACAGAGAGCGAAGAACAGACCGGAGTGTCGCTTCCTCAGGAAACTGAATGCGTAGCTACTACCGAGGTAGTAAGCACTGAGAAAAAGGCCAACCTGACGCTTCAGTCAGAGGACACCTTAGGGCTCTCGCCTGAAGATCAGGAAGAGAGTTTGAACTCTAGCGACAATTCACTGTGCTGCACACCCGAGAGTGGCAGTAGGGACCGTGAAATAGAGCGGTCAAGTGTCGCATAGAACAAAAGCTCCGACGGAGTAATAGCTGAGGTGAGCGCACTCATTGAAAACCCGGAAAATGTTCCGAGTGAACCCTCGAATAGCGAGGAGGGCTTTCCCGATGTGGAAGGTGCAGAAAATTGTGCGTAGTAGGAAGGCGACAAAAGTTTTGCCACTGGCGAAGGACAATGTGCAGTGGAAGGAAACGAACAGACTGGGCAAAGGTCTGTTAATGGCTGCACTGAATGTGACCAACTGAAGCTAGGAGTTGACAACAAAGGAGAATTCATAAGTGAGAATGATTCTCCGATGACTCCTGAGCCGAGCTCTGAGCATTGCGCTCGAAGAGTAGTCGGAAAGAAGAAAAGGGAAAAGGATTCGGAAGAAGAAAGTGCAGTCCTCGAAGAACAAAAAAGAGCTGAACCATTGGCTTCATCGCGAGATAACAACTCGGATGACGCAACTGACATTGAACTGGGTGTGCTCCATAGAAGAATTTGGAAGAAAGTAAAAGGGAAGAGAAGCGACTCGAGCACCGCCGATACAGGCGGAATCGAACTGCAGGAACCCTGGAGAAAATTCAGAAAGAAAATGGAACGAAAGAGAACGGAGCTGAAGACAGCTGAGTCGAGTCAAAGTGAACTGCGGGAACATCGCAGCAAAGTGAGAAAAAAAGTTCACACGAACAAGCTCAGCTTTCAGCAAGGACACATTCTGGAGGCGCAAAAGAAGACAGAAGAGCGCGCACCGAAAAAGAGAACACGAGGAGCGGAGCCGTCGTGAGCGAACTGGCGTTAAATTCGTTTGTAGCCGACGCGCTAACCACAGGAAAAGAGGAAGAGCTCGAGGTCTGGGCGCAAAACCAGACAGGAGTACGAGTAGGAAGCGGAGCCAAAACCGCGTTCGCAAGAGAAGCCTCAACACAAGGCGGAAGAAGAGTCGAACCCGCGACAGGAAGAAAAGCCGCAGCCGCTTCCGAAAGGGAACTGAAAGCGCGACTGCAAGCTTGCAGCAAGCAGTAATTCTCCGAGCCTGCTGGGTAGGCCAAACTTGGAAGTATAGGCGAAAGTATGCCTCATACTTGTGTGCCTCCTGTTTGCAATGTTAATGTACTGCCCAATCGCGGCGTGTTTTTTGTGTATCGTGAACATTGCATTTCGTTTTGTATGTGAAAACATCGTGGTATTGATGTATGTATTTTCACATGCAGTTTGTGAGCGCATGCATGGGCGCGCGAATTTTGTGTTATGTGAATATTGTTACACAATATTCTTAAAGGAAGGGGCAGTGTCACAAAATTCGGCGCATTCTAGAAACAAAGTAAAACCGCAGCGCCCACGGCGTCTCGCCGGCGCGATCCCAACGGGAGAGAGGGAAAGGCCCCGCTAAGCGCGTGGCTCCCTCTCCCCTCCACCACCGCTCACCGACGCGGCGTGCGCCGAGGAAATGAGTCATCCCCGCCGATAGCTCTAGAACATCCGAGTTGCTTCTATAGCTGACGGGGGGAAGAGGGGGAAGCCTTGCGTGCGCTAAGACATGTCTCCCTCCTGTGCACTCGGACGTCGGCTACGCCGCCACGACGGCGCCATGCTAGAACACGCTAGAACCTTCGAGAAACAACTCCTGACTTTAACCAATGGGGACGCGCGGCCGGCGAGTGAAAGGAAGGGAGACTACACGGGAGATGCTGCGTGTATGTGCGCACCTACTTTGGCGCGTACAACGAACAGACGGGAGAGCGAGCCTATAAAAGAAGGGCGTTGGCCGCTAACAGTCAGTATGATGAGGGATATCTGTTCTCGCTTCGGCGAGCGCGGCTTCGGCCGCTTATCTGTTTTTTGAGCAGCGTCCGCTCCAGCGGACGCAGTTGTTGCTGCGACCCGCGTCTTTCATTTCCTCTCTCTCCCTCTGATCTTTTAACTCTCCTCTATCTGCACGTGGCAGCGGTGGTGGCTTAGCTCGAGCCAGTAGCAGGCCCGTGCAATTTCCTTTTCATCCTTCTCTCAGTCACAACAACATAACAGTCAGTCCGGACCGCCGTTTAAGCTTCATCGAAGCGCGCCCGTTCGACTCCCGGGAAAACACCACTCGGCCAGCATCGGACCAACGAGGCAACGTTCGCCAGTCTGCGGGACGGCATCGTCGTGGAACTCTGGTCGTCGGACTGCCGCAGTGCCCGGTGAACAAATTGTGTTTTGTTTGTTTACCTCTCTCTCTTGTGTTAGAGCACTTTAGGTGCGATATTGCCTTTGTATTGTATTCTCTCTCTCGAGTTTAACTTTGCATGAATTGCATTGTTTGTTAATCACTTTGTATGTATTTGTACTAGTGATTGTGTAATCCTCTGTATCGTCTCATTGCTGTATAAACATTGTTTTGTTTTGTAAGCCTTTGGCTCCGACCCATTCTCTGGCTTGCGACCAGCGAAAGCTGGGCACCGAACGCCCAAAAAGCTCTTGTCACTTGGTGGCTGGTCTCCGCTGAGTTTGCCACGCTGAGTCGAGGGCATCTTCTTCGAGTCCGAGACCGCTACCCCCACACGCTCTAAGGGTGTCTGGGAGCTTTCCACTAAAAGTGCGCGAAGTCTGGGTGACAGTTGGGTACACATTTTCATATCGTTGCTTCCCTGGTAAAGGAGGCGGCGGGTTTCACGCAAGTCGCTTTCTTCCTGCAGGGACTTTCACCCGCAAATAATTCTTATTATTATTATTTTATTTACGTATGGTTAGGATTAACATGGCGGCCAGGTCGTCAGCACCCGGCAGCTCAGAATTTCATACCTCATGGCGACAGAGCACCTACCGCCTTGAGGTAGGGAAAAATGGCCCTCCAAAGAATCCAAAAACTTTTTCGGCCCAAATTTGTCAAAATTATTCGACTTCAAGGAGGTAGTAGGCGCCCACTCATCGTAAGGTGTGGAAAGTTAGCCTAATGACGTGGCAATACATCACATGGATGATAGATGGCGCGACCGATCAGCTAACGCTCGTAACTACAACGTCTTCCAGACGGTGGCGGAATTTTTTTTATAAACCAGTTAAAACGGGATCTTCCATCTGCGCCACCTTTCATATCACTTCGCACAGATCAGTTCCATAAAGCTGGCATTCTATATTTCGAGACCAATGCATATTTTAACTCATTTATACCGACGACGGCCTGCCATTGGAACCCCCTGCCCACCTTGGTTGCCGATATCTCCGACATGTGTTTGTTTAAAACGGCTGCTGAAAACATAGTGATCGACTAATCTGCCATGTTACCTAATGCGATCTTCTATCCTGTGTAAACTTACCGCTTTCTATGCTGTATTGATTTTTGTTTTTGTTTTGCTGAGTTATAACTACTTTCTTCTGTTATTCAACTCTCATCTATAATGCCCGATAGGCCCTTGAAAGTATTCTCATAAATAAATAAATAAATAAATAAATTAAATAATAACTAAATGGCTTTGCTGACCATACCACTTGCCATGTAAGATTGAAGTCTTATCACTGCTGTATTTACGGCGAGGTCAGTAGTGCAACAGACTGTCAACATTTACAGAATCAACAGAACTGTGCTCGGCTCTGGTGACGTCAGGAAGGTGTCACATAATTTTTAAATTTTTTTTATCGGCTTTGCGGCCAAAAAACAGCTATTGCTTATTAATTATGCCATGCATGGAACCTGGCTATCTGTCCCAAGAGAATAAAAATGTTTAGGGGTTGTTTTTTCTGTAAACCGCTCATTGAATACAAATATAAAGCTGCAACAGAAAAAGATTAGCACAAGTGACTCATGACCAAAGCGAAAAAATCTAGACACGCTGCACTATTGTTCGTGACCGCGTGGATGGCGGAAGTGCCATACACACTACATCTTCCGAAGCGGTGGTGGCCGACAGAAAGCAACCTATCTCCATGTTGGCCCAACCGGAAGCTCTCGTATTAAATGAAAGCTTCTGCGTTCGTTATCGGCAGGATCATGGGCGGTCGTGTATATGGGCAGGATTTCCTTTTCTTTCACTGGCGTGGCGAGCAACGGTGTCTTTATCGCAGTTTTCGTTCAAAAAAAAAATTCTGGGCGATGCACTCTCAAAAGGAACGTGGGGCAGCGCCTACATCACATTACAGCAAAAAAAGCGGGTATAGTTAGAATAATTTTTGCGAGAACGATATTGGATGCCGCAAATGGACGATGCGAACCCTTGTTCAAGGAGGTCGGACGAGGAGCAGAATTTGCGGGGAGTTGGGTGCTAAAGTGGAAGCTCTATGTGCCTTGTTCAGGCTTTCGCAAGGATTGGAGACGCGGCTCGAGATGGGTGCCAAAAACGGATCATGAAAGAAGAAGGCGGTTGATTGTGGCCGCAGTGCTTGCCACAGCTGTGGCGCAGCAATTGTATGCTCTCCGGTGTGCTTTTCTTTTCCCTTTAGTATGTACAAGTGAAGTACAACCTTTGCCTCCCGCTTCTTGGCCGATCCCCGAGTGTGTGCATGTGTCATCTTTTCAAATGCTAACAACAACACGGTAAGTTGTGACCCTTTTATTACACCCCTGAAGATACGACAGGAACATGGCCTGCAGATATCCCTTACTACCTTCAGAGAACGCCTTCCTTCAGTCAGGCTCCGCAAAACGTTGTGTTTCCAAAGGCCACTTTTGACGCAAAAGACAAGGCTCTCAGGTTGGAGTTTGCCAGCAGGCATCTTATTGCGGACACCCAGCAATTATGTACAAAAGCCTTTTACTGCGAAAGCAATACAACGCCAGGTCTAACCACTCGTCGCCTGGTCAGTAGACCCCCCTTGCTCCTCGAGGAGCGAATGCCGCGCCTAATAGATGGTGTGGCGTCAGCCTCTCCGTTGCTATGGTGACGCGAGACGTCAGCTTGCTCTCTCCACCACAGCCAGGAGGAGCCGGTTGTGCCGTACTCCTCGACGAAACTCGCCATGGAAGTCATCGACGAAGAGTCTATATCTGAATCTAGTTGTTCTGCTGCTTCTGAACAGTTATTGCTGTCGCAACCAATCAGGTTTAACCAGAGCTAAACCAATCCATTTTGTTTAGCTGAAAACCGTTTACAACCGCATTCCCTGCAAATATTATAGGAGTTGACTACAGCAATCAATATATGCGCAGATCACCTGACGGCAGCCTTGCACTTTTCTTCATTACCGGTTCTGCTATCATGAGACCCGTTAAATACTGGGTTTCCATGGTACTCATTAATGTTCGATGTCATCAATTGAAGCAGTTAAAAATGAAAGATTTTGCTACATGTCAGAACAGTGGACCACTACCTACAACATTTCTATAGAAGTATCTTACAATATTCGAATTTTCAAAACTTTACTCCGAGAGACAGAAATAAGCTTTAATTAGAATAGAATAATTCAAAGCAGCCAGGTGGTCTGGGCCCCTAGTCCAGGGCCACAGTGAGCGGCAGCTCACTTGCGAACTAGTTGGATGATTCAAGCTTGCTGCTCCAAGGTGCCGCTGGTTAGGGCCTGCTCCCACTCCTCATGTGCCGGGTAGCACACTATTAGCTTTCTGCCCTGCTTGTTCTGGCATTCCCAAAATGTACGGTCCACACCAAAGACAGTAACTTGGGTAGGGTGTGGGTCTGATCTTGTATTAAATGTGAAGATTTCAATATATGCTTGTTTCTATTCTCCTCCAGTCAGTGGCATTCGAGGAGGAAAGCTGTTTGCGTGGCGGTGAGAAATGTCTTCTTTCTAGCCTTAGGTATTTTGTACTGTCACCATGCCGTCCTAGGAGGGGGTAGGGTAAGGATTAGGATCCGCCCCGTTTGTGAGTGCGAGGGCTAGATCATTCGCTATCTCGTTTCTGGCTAGGCCTTCATGACCAGGCGTCCGTGGTATTCTGTGTGAATGTGAGAGTATTTAATAGCGTGCTTGCCCTTCCATGAGGTTTTCCAGCAAGGTAGTCTCAGTAGTTTTGTTGGGAGTCCGTCACTATGTGCGATAACAAGACACAATAGATAGCTTAGGGTCACTGCTGAATCTCCTCCAGTCGCACAATTTGGTAGACCCATGCGGGTCCAATATGGGCAAAGAAGGCTGGCGCTGCCTGCAGCAAACCTACATGGGTCCCCTATGGGCCCAGTGCTTGCACAAAACGCTTGGGCTGCCCAATTGTGAGACATAATAGGGAACTGGAAATAGAAGTATGAACTTAATAAGTTTCGAGAAGACGTGAATAACAATAAGCATGACGTTATCAGTGCAAGAATAAAGGAGTAGAAGAAGAAGTATTCGGTGAGGTAGGAAGAGTTGATTGGTGGAGAAGAGAATAAGATGGCGACGAAGACAAAAATGACGTGTCCTAACGCCAAGGCTATTTCAGGCCGACCAACTAACCAATAAAAGCGCGGGGGAAGAACAGGGAAGCGTAAGTTCCTGTGGGTGTGGAACACTTCTGATGTTAGAGTTGCAGGTCCGGTGATCTCGAGTCCTACGGCGTCGCACCGTAGACGTCCTGCCGTTCCTGAGTCCCTTCCGGGGAGTCAACGGCTGACGCAACCTCCTGCTACGGCCATGGGTGCCTCCAGCGCTGTTTCCACCCATCCGGGTGGTGTCTGCAGTGCCAACATCACCAGCATCGCTACCACGGGCACTTGGACCGAGAGCTTGTACGACGCCGCCAACGATGCCAGACTGAGCACTTCGAACACCACCTCGGCGCTGGCTACCTATATGCCACTGACTGAACCCATGCAAAGCTTCCTCAGCACCGAACCGTGACCACGAACGCCGAAAGCTTGTAGACTGGGTGTTCCCGTGTCGTGTTTGTTGGTGGTCTTTGTGTTTCGCGTTATTTTTGTTTGTTAGTTTTGTGTGCTAGTCTTTTTGTCGCGTAGGGTGTATTAAATGTGCGTCTGCGTGGGGCACCTGTCGCTTAGTCCATTCTTTCGGCCCGAGTGTTTTCCGGAGATCTATGACAAAAAAAAGTGCCAAGCACCTGCCAGGATCATTTCCTTGCTTATTTTTGTTGTGTCTCGGATCTTTCCGATCTTTCGACAGCAGAAGGTAAGGATTTGGCAAAAACGTTAAAACTGGCTCTCAAGATAAATTTAAGCAAGGAACAGGCGATGCGTCCCTATGGCGAGGAAGCAAAAAGGCAGAGATAGCAAATAGTATAGGAACGTCAAGATGCAAAAGCGGCAGAGGAACGCAAGATACCTCGAACAGAGCTCGCCAAAGAGGAGGAAGAACGCGAAAAAAAGGATAGAACGGGAGAAGAATTTTTGATAGAAACTGGCGGATGTCGCAGGAGGATATGAGGAGGCTACGGACGATGATCAGCGTTCCTTAGTGGGTACAGAACCTCCTAGACCGGCCATATTAAAGAGATGATTTGGGCGCATATCTGCAACGGCGTTGAGCATGTGTTTAGACCGGGAGGCGCTCAATGTGTTTGGGAGGAAGCCTGCTGCTGATTGCACGGACTGCGAGAAGTTCAAGAAGGCACTCCCCGAAAGATTCGAGCTTACGCAGAAGGTTTTCGCGAGAGATTACGGACCGCAAAACGTTAGGATTAAGAAACCGCTTAAGTTTTCGTACAGGCCGACCAAATATTTCTTCAGGTCGCATGATACGCCGAACGCTGAAAACAGTTCTGAAGGGGTGCGTGACAAGCTGATGATAGAGCAGTTTTTAGCTTGAAGTCCAAAGCTAGCGCTATTCCTGCAAGGAAACTGTGTTCATTGGAAGATTTCCGATACTGCAGACCTACCCTTCCAGGCTCAAGGGCTGAAAAATACGATTAAGGCAAAGAGGGAACTCCCAAGGTCGTAGTGAAAGATGTGACAAAACTAAGAGCCTATGGCGGTGCATCTAAGGCGCCAGTAAGATATTTCCTCTGTGAGAAGGTGAGAGGACACCGTGTAATTGACTCTCAAACTAATAGCGCTGCCCAAAAGACACAGGTTGTGTGTCATCGTTGCTAGAGGAGATTACATACGGTGGATGAATGGCGATATAGAATGCAGGACCGCACTGCTTGCGTTGTCGACTCTCGGTAGAACTTGTCACATTACCCGATGTTCCATTGCTAAAAGGGGAGCAAACGCCGCTGGAAAATGGGGCGGTGAGTGGAACACCCCAGCCGAAAGCAGCAGTGCCGGTCGTGGTTCGGCAAATAGTGTACCGTCCTATATTGGTGCTAATAGACAGCAGAGCCAACATAGATTTGGTTCGGAGAAGAAAGGTAAAGTACAAGGACCTTACAAGAGAAGCGCCAGCCGTCACTATTGAAGACAGCACAGTCAGGTACTATCGCGCTCAATATGAGTTGCAACGCGCGGTCATCGACCGGGGCTCGTTCCGTGATGTGCCTCCTTCAAACAGTCGCTTGGAATTCTGGGTGAAACTGCTGTTCCAGGAAACAACAGCACCCCCGCACAGGAAAAAGTTTCTCAAAGAATTTCGAGCGACTGTTTGAAGGAGGCACACCACGGAACGAGCCCCGGTCGATGACTGCGCGTTGCAACTCATATTGAGCGCGATAGTACATTCCTGAAGCCAGGATTCTAGTGTCCGAGCCACATCATACTGGACAGGTAGTGGCAAAATGCGTAGAACAACCAACCTACGATCCCAACTTGGGAAAAATTACGGGTGCAAGAAGTGTCGAGGACCCAAACCCGAGTGGAGGATGCCTGACGTTGAGGAACACCCAAAGGAGGAAAGCCCCACGACAGATCAAGCGGGTGATGGGGCAGTCCTTTTCTAGTCGGAAGTGGAGAAAAGAGTTGAAATGACAGCTCGAGTAATGCAGCGTCCACTCTCTACTCCCGTTAGAATGAGTCTGAGAGTAACAGCGGCAAAATTGCAATTCGGCAAAGCGAAGAATTAAGCTTGAAAGCCTGTCTCGAAAGAGTTGGGGAAAATTTGAAAAAGAAGAGGAGTCGTACGTCATTCTAATATCAATTGGTAAACGGTCTTCTGCACAGGGAATGCATATATACCTCAGGAAGGCGGGTGCAACAGCTGGTGTTACCGAAAGATATGCGATAGGCAGTGTTCCGCTTAGGACATGACGCCATTTGGCTGGACATCAGGGTGTCCACAAATCGGTGCCTAGAATCAACGAGGAGGTCTTCTCGCCAGGTGTCCAGATTGGTGTTAAACGTTTTATTCGCTTGTGTGACGTGTGCCAGCACTAAGTTCCAATGAGAAGAGTTTGTCCCGTACCTATGGACAAGATGCCAGCAATCGAAGTGCCGTTTCAGCGAGCGGCTGTTGACATTGTTGGGCCAATCTCTCTAGTGCCCACCAGAAGCAATAGATGTGTAAATTGGTGTGGTCATATTGCTAGTATTTCCGCCTTCTGCCTGCATGGGTCCTGCGTAAAAAAACAGCGTCTAAACATTGGGCTTGACAGTGGCGAAGCGTTGCAGGCATAGAGTTTGGGCTGTCTGAGCAGCAACTACGTTCCCGCATGGGCTGGGCAAAGGCACATTTACAGTTCCCACGACCTCTCCGCCTGTGTCTTAAGTCAGGTATGAAAGGGCTAAGCATGGGCTCCATGCAGTTCTTGTGCCTGAAAGATGGGGCAACATGATGGTGAATGGCGGGCACCCCCAATACAGGCTGCCCGCGCAGCACCGTGACTGAGCCAAATAGGCTGAGTGTGGGCAAACACCAGTATTCCCGCCTGTAGCCTACGTGATGCCTGCTACATGAGCTAGACACGTGCACATTTGCCATTCTTACATCTTCCCCGCCTGTAACCTTCATATCTCGTAGAAAAGGGCTAATTGCGGCCAACCGGAATATGGGCTTCCCGCGCAGCACCCGGACAGTGCCAAAGCGGGTGTGTGTGGGCAAAAATTGGTTTATCGGGTTTAACGTCCCTAAGCGACTCAGGCTATAAGGGACGCCGTAGAGAAGGACTCCGGAAATTTCGACCACCAGGGGTTCCTTAACGTGCACTGACACAGCACAGTCCAACCGCGGCTGGGATAGAACCCGCGTTTTTGGAAAAACAGCCGAGCGCCGTAACCGCCGAGCCACCGCGGCGCGTGTATGTGGGCAAAGAGAGCTCGGATGTTTCAGCCAGTACCATTCGTAAGGGCTGTGCAGATTACTCTGGGCTTCACAATGCAAAAACATCATTCGCCATTACGGAGTTGCCGGGCGACACCTATCGGCAGTCCCGCGTAGATTAGTTGTACAAGGGAAGAGTTGACGCTCTCACACTCAGCCTGCCTACAGATCCTACACCGGATGTAAAAAGGCTAAGCGTGCCCAAATAGAGAGACCTCGCATGTTTCACTTTTGTGAAGAGCTGCTGTTTAAACGTCATAATAACTCGTCACGGTGGCTCAGTAGCTATGCCGCTTGGCCGCAGACCCGAAAGACGCGGGTTGGATTCCTGCCGCGGCGGTCGAATTTCGATGGAGGCGAAATTCTAGATGCCCGTGTTCTATGCGATGTCAGGGCAGGTTAAAGATTCCCGGGTGGTCGCAATATCCGGAGACCTTCACTACGGTGTCTGTCATAGTACGAGTTGCTTTGGGGCGTTTGACTCCACAAAAGCAGGCGTCATGTTAAGAAAAAAAAACTAGCTTCTTTACCTTGAATTTTTTGTCGTTGTTTTCCGCATATCGCATTGCATTTTTTCTGGCCTCCTCCGGTGGCTGCAGAGAGAGCGGCCAGTATAGCTTTTTTTGCTTGTTTCAATCCAGTTTAGTTACGACAGCATTACAAGCGCTTCCGTCGCCTTCATACAACATATGGCGCATGGCCTGCACAACTAGCTGCCTCGTTGGCTCAGTAGTAATAGCGCTCGGCTGCTGACCCGAAAAAGCGGGGTCGATCCCGGCCGCAGCGGTCGAATTCGATGGAGGCGAAATTCTACGGGTCTATGCACTGTGTCAGTGCACGTTAAAGAACCACATGGGGTCGAAATTTCGAAATTTTCGGAGCCCTTCACCACGGTGTCCCTGATAGCCTTGGTCGCTTATCATATTACCCCCCCCCCCCCCCCCCCCATGAAAGCACAAGCATTCACAAGTTTCTGATGAACATAGTGAGCCTCCCTCGATTGCGCCAGGTGGTGCAGGAGCCTGCTTAGTGTCGTTGACTGCTGCAGTTTCTTAACGTCTGCTAGCCGCCGTCTGTAGCGACGCGTCCATGAACGCAAACCAAATTTCTTGGCTTTTTTGCAGGCATCCTTTCCGCTCCTTCGCCAATTGATCGCTAATTGATAATGCAATTTGTCCTGGAACAGATAACATGCACCATCGGAAAGAACCCTACCATTCACCCTATAAGGAAGGTGTAGTAATTACAAATTGCCCAGAACCTTTCTATCGACGAACGAGAACTGGCTATCTTAACGGAGTCTGCAGCTTAACTCTCCTGTAAAGCCGCTTCGGGCTACTGAAGAGATGCAGCGCTCGAGAAGGCATAACAAAAACAAGAAAACACGCCCAGAAACGACACACGAGCGGCACGCCTTTGCGCAAGGTATTTTTCAAACCTTTTGTTTCGCCTCACCACCACCTTCCCTGATATTCCTGGGTCCACTCGCAAAAACAATAAAAAAACATGCTTATCCCCAGTTTTCTGTCAGCCTTTCATCCTTCCCCGAGCGCTCCACCGTCCTTTTGTCCATTCCGTCTCAGGCCCCTTCCCCGAAGTGGTGAGGATGTGCTTACTCTATATCCCGCTTCCGAATACTTTAAGCCGCCCTGCAAAGGGCCACTTCGATGAAGTGGTGAGGAGGCCTTGAATTTGCTACTTTTTCACTGTATCCGATGACTGCATGTTGAGGGCATGCAGAAGTATTCCTCCGCTTTTCCCGCGTTGCTTGGGGACAGGCTTTTCTTCTTTCTTGAGGTTTTGTTGAGTCTGAGGTGACGAAGGGAGCCGCGAGAACATGCGCTGACACTCGTTTGTCCTCGTCCACTTTGTGTCATACAGTGTTTTGCGCAATCCCCGTGTTACTTTAATCAATCCATGATCGAAGATGCGAACGCCAACATACGCGTACGTCGAGTGCAAGGATGGTGGAACCCTATCGTCCCTTTCTCAGTGATGGACTTTGCGCCGAGAGATATGAGAGGTGAACAATAACGTTTACTCACGTTTCAACGGTGATGACCACATTGGTAAAGAAGGATTTTATGACGGCGACTTCATGGTGCTCGTAGGTAAGTACACACTTGAATTCACTCTGCTGACTAACTACTTTCTCTGCCATGGTTTAGTGCTCGGCTTCAACAGAAACTTTCAAACAGTTCCACACCTTTTTACCCTGCCATTTATAGATTGTACAGCATAGAGGGACAAAATACCTCAAAAATTTCAGTTGCGTACCGAATTTTCTTGCCATTCACGGTAACTTTACTGGAATTAGTTTTATGGTTTGTATTCTTTTTTTACAGTGGAATATGGTGCATACGTACGAGAGCAATCAGGGAGGAGCGTCCTGAGAGGGAGCAGCTCAAGGCCCTTATTAAACAACTCGCATTAATCCTGCAGAATGTGCCTTAAGTAAAGGAGCGGGACCACGGAAGCATTCTAATTGTCCGAGCTTAATTTTATATCAGCTACCCATTTATGAACGTGTGGTGGAACAATGAAGATTTGCAAAACAATATTGATTCAAATACTCAAGGGGTGAGGTACGTTCACCATACTCAGCACTCATTTCCTATGGATAGGGTTATAGGCGTCAGGTGACGCCTGGCTTGTCCGTGGCTTATCGATTATCAACCATCAACCAATCTCTAGGTGACAGTGCACGGCATACTACGTCATTTCATACACATACACATCCCTTGTTTCAGCACAGTAAAGCACCATAACACTGCCTTTTAATTCCGTGCAATATGGGACACATAATTAGTACAATACAATTTGTATTTTTATTATTTTAAGGTCAGAACATATTCGAAGCACACCCCACACATAACAACGTGTCCACTGGGTGCCCCTCAAACACGCCGGAACCAACGACACTTCGTGGCCTACAGCGCGCAACAAAGAAAAAAAACTATTCGCGGCATATGGGTTGCGTGGCCACCTGGCGTAGTGTGGCTGGGTTCAAACCCAATGCCCGCTATTTTCTTCTTCTATTTTCTGGTTCCAGAAGTTGTGGGATTTTTTCGACTCCGGGATTTCAGCAGAACGAGCTCCTTGTGCTCTCGCTTAGTACATCCGGCTGTCCAATCGAACTCTCCCGACCTGCGTTAGACCTTGTGTTTCTGGTCCGATTGGCAAAATATGCCACGAACTGAGGGGCTACAGTCGTGAGAAAAATGACTGCGACGCATAGCAATCGTTGTCTCAAATTGGGAGAAAAAATGGCGCGGGGGAGCGATCTTCCAAACCAAAACAGGTTTAAAAGCGAAACTGGAAAGTTTTGCCTGTGGCCCGGGAATGGGTTATCCCATGCGCGGTTAGCCTGTGTGGGCCTGGCATTGGGTAGCCCGTTTGTGCCTGGCACGGGTTAGCCCGTGTTGGCCTGGTACGGGATAGCCCGTGTGGGCCTTGCACGGGTGATCCTGTGTGGGCCTGGCACAGGTTAGCCCGTGTGGGCCTGGCACGAGTTAGCCCGTGTGGGCCTGGCATGGGTTAGCCCGTGTGTGCCTGGCACGGGTTAGCCCGTGTGGGCCTGGCACGGATTAGCCCGTGTGGGCCTGGTACGGGATAGTCCGTGTGGGCCTTTCACGGGTATTCCCTGTGGGCCTGGCATGGGTTTGCCCATGTGTTCCTGGCACGGGTTAGCCCGTCTGGGCCTGGCACGCGGTAGCCCATGTGTGCCTGCCACGGGTTACCCGTGTGGGCCGGGCACGGGTAAGCCCGAGTGGGCCTGGTGTGGATAGCCCGTGTGGGCCGGGCACGGGTTAGCCCTTGTGGGCCTGGAAAGGGGTAGCCCGTGTGTGCCTAACGCGGGTTAACCCGTGTGGGCCTGGCGTGGACGAGCCCGTGTGTGCTTGACGTAGGTTAGCCTGTGTGGGCCTGGCACGGTTTAGCCCGTGTGGGCTGGCAGGAGTTAGCCCCTTGTGGGCCTGACATGGGGTAGCCCATATGGGTCCCCGCTTCGCTGCCACCTTAACCCCGCGGCAGAATCCCTCCGAGAAGCCCACTACTGCCCATCTGGGTCCCATAAAGCACCGAGGAAAGCCTCCTTAATCGTTTTTATGCAAGCAGACCATAGCGGTCTCTTGCTGGGCCTATGTTGCAAGGCCACTGGGCTACCCTTGTGGGTCTCACGCGATGCCGAGTTGCAAATCTCGCACATATCCACGTCGGGCCCCAATGTACAGGCTGTGCGGGGCCCACAAGGGCCGGCAATTAGGAGACCTGGTTGTGCTACTGGGATGCCTTTATTGCTCAAGTAGGACCAATAGCATCGTGCTTGGCGGCCGGAATGAAACCCGGTGGATCTTATGGTTGCCTGTAAAAAGAAAAGAGGAGCAACACTAGAGAGTTTTAGCTGAGCGGGCTTACTATCCGCTCAGCTCGCAGTTCCCAGCGGAGCCACAGCGGAGCGTCGCGCAAGAGCAGAGTTTTAGCGCTGCGTCTTCCCCGTCCGCTCAAGCGAGGCGACTCGTTGCGCCTCCTTATGGTGGTAACTGGACTTGCCAGAAAATGGTTATAAGTAAGCCTCTCTGATATATGCGTGAATAAATAAAAAATAGCTGTTTACGTTTGCTGTATGCTTTCTGGTAACAACAGTGATTTGGTTTTAGCAGTGAAGCTTTCATATTACAAAAAATTTTAATGTCTGCCACTGCGAGAGCCAAGCCAAGACCACGCAAGTCACCCCTCGCTGCGTGAGCGTGTACGCATTTGTAGCGTTGTATAGCGTGTGCATTCATCCTCTACGCGTGCGAGCGTCGATCGTGATCGAGTAGCGTTCGCAAGTTATCCGACACCGCCTGCAACCTGTTCGCCATGCCAAAAAGTATCCGGCAAGACCCGCTCCCTGCTGTCAGAGAAGTAGCGCTGGCGGCCGCCATGTTGAGTGTTTACGTTTGGTTCGGCTCGCGCTAGCCCAGAAGGCTTTGCGCGAGGCCCGCTGGGAGGGCCGCTCCGGACTCCGCTTGGCTCGCGCAAGAGCGGGGCGGAGGAGCCGTTCCGCTCGCGCGCTCCCGCTTGAGCGCTTCGCGCATGCGCAGTAGCGCTCCCGCTAGCTCGCTGAGCGGAGCGAGTGCACAAACCCGACTAATTTTCCATGTCTTCTTTTTCGCCAGTGTTGAGAAGCAAACGGTCGCACGTTTATGGCAGGTGTCCAGGTGATCATTTCAATCCATTATATTTTGATATTGCTCGTAAATTGCGAAAACTTTATCTAAAGAGATTGCTTTTTATTTATTTGCTACTCTGGGTATTTTCTAACCCTTTTGTTAGGCTGCTAGGTAAGAAAAACGTGCAGATCTTTGTTTTTGCAGGTTTCAAGCACCGTATGAGCAACAAGTCGCCACTAATGGCCGCCGGTCTGCTAATGTGTGGAGAGCAATAACACACCGTGGGCTCCGGCCACTGATTCGGATAGACGGCGCCCCGATGGCATCGGTCTATGGAAATTTATTAGGGAGAATTTTACTCCCGTTCATTCTTGGTGTCGCATTCCTGGATATACACTTTATTTTTCAGCATAACAGGGGTCCCATCTAGACAAGCAAATGCATACGCGGGACCTTTTCGCTCGAAACTCAGGATTTCATCTTATAAAGTGGCATGAGCGGAATGAAATGGGGGGTTAATAGTTCTTTTTAAATAATACTTACACTTATGGATTTTGTGCTGTTTTATGTTTTCTTTCCAGCTGATGCTGGAAAGAAATTGCAAATATTTTTTTTTGATGTTTATAAAGTTTAAAGTCCCAAAGTATTTTTTTCTCCTGACGGTTGCATTTGTTCGAGAATGTAAGAAATTTATACTTCGCGAGGTTTACACACAATGCCGCTCTCTTTCCTTCATTGCATCCCTATAAATTACGTGTACAGTTCTTTTCTTCGAGGTGCGCGAAAATCATTCCAAGCTTAATGATTTTAAAATAATTTTTGTCATTGTGAAAGTATACGAGAGAGCATCTTGAGGAACTTTGCATTCGGGAGCTACGATGACCTTCAAAAGGAGCGGGATTTCGCTTCATTAAAAACACGTGGAGCTTCATGAAGCAGCAACTGGCAAGATGGAACCTGCATGGAAATTACACAGACTTGCTTTGGGAGGCTGTGCAAAAAAAAATGATGATGGCTCCAAGGCCTCACTATTTCGAGAGCAGCGTCTATGCCTCATTGTCGCACACAATGGCAAGATCGGGGAGGCTGGTGGATTGTCTTTCGGTCGTTAATCTAACTGCCTAGAAGAGCTTCTCTGCATTGATTGACAGCTGTCAATTTATTTCATATTTTTTATTCCACGCGCTGTGATGAATTTCTATAGAAATTATTCTTCATTACATATACATTACCAACTTCAATACGCGCTGTGTTCATTTGTTTGCCAGGAAATAAAGTCATCTCCGCAATAAAGAGCTTCTTGTACAATGGCTTGTATCTTCACTCATGTTGACAGCATTTGCTAGTCTATAGTCCAGCAAAGTGTGATTTGGGGGACATCTGGGATTCACAAAATACTGTAGGGTGCCTCGATGGCCAGCGTCGCTTTCAGGGTGACCACACAGCTCTCGACTGAGGCATGTTGGCTCCCACTCTACGGTACGGCTCCATTGGAAGCAATGCGGCGACGCGCTGTTTCGAAGAGAGCTGCATCTACCGCGTGAAGTTCGGCAAATATGCTGTCCTCCTAAAACAGGATGGTGGCATATGTTCCCAGTCGAAAAAAACACCAGCCCATTTCTGGTGTTTACACCAGACCGGAAATTCAGACACGGGTTCTGGTGTGACCCGGCCTGGTGTGACCTGGTCTGGTGTGACCAGGTCTGGTGTTACCGGGTCTGGTGTTACCGGGTCTGGTGTGACCCGGGCTGATGTTTTTGGTGTGGCCCGGTCTGGTGTTTTCTGATGTGATTTAATTTGGTGCCGTGCTGACCGGGTTAGGAGCCTTCGAGAACAATTTCCCTGTTTCACGATATGTGCCGCCCGCTGTGGAGCATAATGAGCATACCTGGTACCGAGAAAACAGGTTGAAAAGAAGCGCACGTGGGTGAAGCAGGCAAGGTGTGGCTCCACAAGACGCCAACTTCACACGTGAGAAGGCAAGTGTGAGCTCGACAGCTGCCCTCTTCTGTCTTTCGTACTGTTGCTGATATAAACTGCACAAGTACAGTTAAACCACCAGCTTCTGCAATGCTTGCGCAGTTGTTCACTATCAGTGGAGAGCTCAAAGAGAAGAGTTGTGTGTACGCAGAGTGGCCGTGAGAAAAACGCAAATTCAATGTGCTTTGATAGCGATGCAGTGCATTAGGATACACATAACAGCATGCATGCACCAGCACTCAATTTTTACACTTACCAATAGAAATTTTAGGGAAAGAAAATGAAACAAAATTTGCACGCATACGTCAATACTCAATTCGTATGATTGCCAAAAGAAATTGCAAGGGCATGTAGAAAAGAAAAAACAAACAAAATTTATTCTGATTCGCTTAGCTCTTTGAAGCAGCGGGCCTCTTTCGGCGAAGTTCGCAAGTTTTCTGTGATAGCCACAGTCTTATGCTTTTTTCAGCTTTCGTGGCTACTTCGTCCGTCACTCCCCGACTGCGGGCATAATGCCTGAAGAACACTGAAAGAAAATCATGCATAAGAGTTAAAAATAGCGCAAGCTTTGTTATTATTCTGGCTTCGGCAGAATTGTTGTTGTAGAACCAATTTCCAGGACATACAGTAAGTCTTAGCCTGACAATTAGCTCAGCACTACAAAAACTGCCGCATCTACTTGTAACGCCACTGCTTGTTGTAACAAAGAACAGTATGCTACATGATAAGTAAATTCATTCGCCTGATCATATCAAAGGGACACAGAGGACCACCTCATCCAGCTTTAGTTCTTTGTAAAAATTAATTGTATGGCTTTGGGGCCATGTTGATGTTGCAGAGTCATTCATTGCTGCGAAAATTGGGTTAGAAAATGAACCCACAGTTCGATTCACACATAAAAAGGACCAAATCCTGGTGTGAGACCGTCCATGTTTCAACACCTGTAACACAATTAGGGCACAAAGCTGTAGCTCTGACAATGCACAATGCCATTCCTTCTGCTCTTAGTAAGTGTAGAAGCATGTGCAATCTCAACAGAACTGTGCAGCAGTAATGGTGAGCAAATTTAAGCGAAACACCCTAAAACACAGCACATCAAAAGAAAGTTGTAAATGAGCCTAGAATTAAGCCTAGAACACTTCTGCCTAATATGAGTAATAGTGCAACAAGGTGTTCTGATTCTGGGTAAATCTCAGCAGATATGTAAACAAATCACTTTCTCCACTCTAGAAAGGTTGCACAAAGCTATGTTGCCAAATCTTGTGCATGTGCAAAGGCCATGAGTGCCAATACTGCAAGCACGACAGCTGCTGTGACACTTTGCACTGCCTACATCATCAAAATGAGCATGTCGCCTTAATATTCACGCCAAGTATAAAGCAGAAAAATGACTAAGGTCATCAGAAAAAAGCGTTTGTCAATTGTAAGAATGCAGGCAGTGCCCAGTGCCCTAGCACATGCATACATGGTATGGTCCTGAACACAAAGCCACAGAACACCAAGTAAGGGCTCAGTTGCATTACTATGTATGCGAAGTAAGCAAACAAGGGGAGGGAAATGAGGGGCTCGTTATAAATATGAGAAAGAAGCCAACAGCCACAGAAACCAACGGGCACAGGGGATTTCTTTTTTTTTTGTGGTGTTGATCAATTTAGAATAATACTGAATATGTTACCGCTTAAAGCTAATTGATAAGAAAAGCAGAAGAAAAAACAACCACTGCCGCCGGTGGGATCCGAACCCACGACCTCCGAATTTCGCGTCCGGTGCTCTACCTCTGAGCTACGGCGACGGCTGTCAAGTCTTCTGCTTTCGGGGGAATTTATGTTTACAGGTCGAACTGCGTACATTTCCCGAGAATATGTTTGTGCTAAACCATCCCATAATTAGTGCCTTTGCTAAGGCAATAAGATGAAGCAATAACAAAAAAGGACAGGAAGATACATAAGAATGATACCATCAGCGTTTGCGTTAAAGGTGCACTAAAGAGGAATCTGAACTCATACTTTCACCGATGGAACTCGTTCTACACGTTCCGAACGTTCTTAGAAACTGCGAATTATTTCCCTGTGCAGTCGGTTTCTCTAGTTTAAATCGAATTAAACACCCGGTTCCCGCCTTTTTTTTTAATTCCCCCGCAGACAGTGGGAGGAGTCGACTAATCTTTCAACCAGTCCTGGGGCGGATGCCGCTCTGCCATCGGCGGAGCGATACGGAGTGATTGGCGAAAGCAGAGTCCACGCGTATTTTTATTTCTGTGGGCCTAATTTGCAGCTTTGTAGTCTCTGAATAGATCTATTTATGCACGGAAATGTAAAAAAAAATCAAAATAAAAACGAAAGCAAAGCCGCCATGTGACTGCCTGCAAGGCACTCCATGCGTTGGCTGACTCCTCCCCGACTGCGGAGAATTAAAAAAAAAGGCGGGAGCCATACATTAATCACATTTAAATGAGGAAAATCAGCCCCACATTCCAATAATTCAAAGTTTCTAAGAATGCTTGGAACGTGTAGATCGGGTACCCGTGGCAAGAAGACGAGTTCTGATTCCTCTTCAGCGCACATTTAAAGGTTTTAAAAATGCGCAGCTCTTAAGAACCTAACTTTCCAGCTCAGCATTGTCATGTGACAACAGCCTATTTTAGCACCACAAAACAAGTTATGTTCTTTGATTGTTGCCACAGATGTGGAGTGCTCATGTCATACACTCATCTAGCAGCTCAGCTCTGTAGGAAGTTCTTATCTCTGCCAAATGCTTCTCATTGTGCCTGTCAAGTAGCTAACTGCACATGAATTCTCGTGCACAACCAAAAGCCATGCAATGAATTGATCCATTCTAATATGAGTCAAATAGTGTTTGATAATTATTACCTTCTCATGAGCTATTGCCAAGGTCGAGATAGCCTCCTTTCATATGTTAATGCAATAAGACAATATGCACATGTGCTAACCCCAGTAGAATACAATAATTACCCCTTATCGTCTCCACCTTCAGCAGCGTCAGTGGCTTCTGCGGTGCCTTGTCCCCACCCTCTGCCAGGAATCTGTTGGACAGCGTTCCTGTGAAGCTGCGCTGAGCCAGCACTTCTGTTGACCACAATGTGGTTGCCGCTCTTTTGACAAACAGCGAATCTTTTGGCAGCGCCATGAGAGTATCATATGCCTCTTTCGATATTTCGTGGTCATTGGCCAGGTGTACCTGCAGGAAAAAGAAAAATGGCATGCCGAACTGAAAGGGACGTGCATAATGTACAAATTATCATTGTTTACCGAGTGCATTCTGACTTAAAACTCAGTGTTAGCACTTGCCACAGCACCAAGGTCAAAATCATTTAAAACTTGAAAATAACTGCAGAACTTAAGCGTGGACATTAACAGTGCGATGGGCATTTAGTGGCACTTCTTAACAGGAGTGGAGTATCAAAGGTAACTGCATGCAGCGCTTGTAACTGCCTAATGGTAATCTCAATTCATGTTTGGAATGCTATCAGCAAATAATTTCAGAAAAATGGCTCTACCTTGCTGGACATAGCCAATTAGTATGTGCGCACAGTAACAAATGCTAAAAAAATAAGAACAGCACACAAAAAAGCCGTGCTGTTTGTGCTTCACATGATATGGTGCCCCTTGTAGAGTGGAATGGTCACGAAATTTCTATAGCAACCAGATGCCCTTCTCAAGACATGTCATGATGACTAAGCAATGGGAAAGACCACACACAAAGACAAGCTACCCTTCCGACACAGAGCTGGCCTCTCATGCTTCACCCTCATGCCTCCCCTTTTGCTGTCATTGTGGGGCACATGGCTGCAACACAGGCTCTTCTACTGCTCAACCTGCACTGACCCCTAACATCTCATTGATGTGTTAGCTGCCAGTGCTCTTTTTAAAAGCAGCACTAAGCATGATCATATGGAAAAATTTTAGTGATCATTAATACTATATGGGCTACCTTTGTGGACCAAACTGAACCTGTAAAGTAACTTCACGAGCCGCAAGAAATAAACATCTGACTGTTCAAGCCTGACCAAAACTAGTCCCATATACCTGTCGTTAAACCACCAAAATAAAATGCATATAGCTTACTGAATTTTAAAAGCACTGGTAATGATGAAGGACAGAAGTGAACGGGACAAGCACTTCTCCTCTGTCCTTACTCGTGCATTCAAAATTCAGTGTGCTAAACCAACTGGCCTAATAGACAAATTTTGTAAAGCGTCTAGCTTGTTTACTACGCATGACAATGCTAAGAAAGAGTGCACAGCTGAAAAGCATACACCAAAATATAAGACACCCACATGCATCATCATCAGCCTGATTGCGCCCACTGCAGGGCAAAGGCCTCTCCCATGTCTCCCCAGTTAACCCTGTCCTTTTGCCAGTTGCAGCCACCGTATCCCTGCAAACTTCTTGATCTAATCCGCCCACCTAACTTTCTGCCGCACCCTGCTACGCTTGCCTTCTCTTGGTATCCACTCCGTTCACCTCACTTCACTTTATTACCTTAAAGACCCCCAGTTAGGGGTATTACATAAGGGGTGGGTACAAATAGAATTAAATTTTGCGTACAAAGATGTTATTCATTAAATATGGCGGTTATACAATTCAAAAATGAGGATGGACAGGTGGTTGCAGCGACGTTGTGTGGAAGGCCGTTCTAGTGTTTTGCTGAGCGAGGAAAGAATGATGCAGCAAACGTTGTGGTGTGAGTCTGTGGACGGGAAACTTGCAGGGGATGACCAAGGCGGAGTGAAATACATGCTGGAGGGCTAATGTAGGGTGGAATACGCAATGAGCTGTAAAAAAACTTCTGAAATAAACACATACTGGCGATGCAATGACGACAGGCAAGGTTTGTTAGGCTCAACTCCGCTTTTAAAGATGATATGCTGATATCATATGAATAACATGAATGAATGAATATAGTGGCTCGGTTCCGTAGCGATTCTAATGATGTTAACGATTAGATTTGGTTACGGCTCCAAATGGGGGATGCATATTCTAGGTTTGTTCGAACCAGGGACTTGTAGGCAAGAAGTTTAACGTTTGGCGGTGCATGGCGCAAATGACATTTCAGGAAACCAAGGGTTTTGTTAGCTGATGATAGAATGTTAGTGACATGCGCATTCCAGCTTAGATCTTGGCTTAAGGTTACACCCAAGTATTTATAGGAGTTGGTTAATTGTACTGCGACGCCAGAGATTACCTAAGGGAATAAAAGGGCAGATATAACAATTACATGTAGAGGTGAAATTCGTTTCATGAGCGTCTAGTAAATTTTCGCAGCAGGACAAATGTTGCTCGATTTGGATGGTGACCTTTTTTTCTGTTTCTTTTTTTTCTTTCGTTCTATAATCTGTGTTTCTCGAATAAAAATTTACAGATGCAAGTTAATGCTGGTGCCACGTCTTATTTATGCTGCTATAGCCAGTATAGACAAGTATCAACTTGCTAAACATTCAACACCGGTGAATAGATATATGTGCATGCTACCCCCACTGATGCAACAGCAAGCAGTTCTCAAAGTCACATTTCATAAGACATGAAATTTAGGTGCTTTCACCTTTCCACTGTCTGTCAGAGTACAAACACCCTGGACTGGTCGTGGTTCTGCTGCAGGCGGTCCAGCAGGCACTGCTGGAAGGTGTACTTCTGAAGACATCACAGATGCCTCACCTCCTTCCAAAGCCGGCATGTCTGCACGCAATACGGCACAACACAAGCTTGATATTTACCTGATTTGAAGAAAATAGCGCCAGAGCATGCAAACCGCGAAAAGACAAGGACGAGACACAAAGCGCTTCGTGTCTCGTCCTTGTCTTTTTGCGGTTTGCATGCTCTGGCGCTATTTTCTTCAAATCAAGTATGCACCAACTCCCCCAGAAAAAGTGTTAATTGATATTTACCTAGTAGAGTTAAGCCACAATTCACACTAGTGCAGTAGGAACAACATTTCATACAATTTACGCTGAAATCAATACCCTCAGCCTCGAAGCATATCAAATAAATAATTAGATTATTCTTTTGTTATGCAGACATGAAATATGGAATCAATTTTATCCATACATATGGCAAGACAGCTAGCTACCCCTTACTACTTGCGTTTAATGCATAACAAAGAAAAGCAAAATGCAGTTATTTCTGGTGGTGAACTTCATCATCCTGCCTATGCCCAAACCAGGTTAAAAGCAGTACCCACTGACCCCCAATTTAGTATTGGGCCAGCTACAGCCATCCTACAGCCCACAGATTTCATAATCTCGTCTGCAATGTTTACCTTTTTTTGGAATCTATTTCATAAGTAGTAATGGACCATTCACCACCTGTCCTCCATACCATATACTACCGCACTACTCTCTTTCTGTCTCTTAATGTTACACGCACTGCGCTGTCCTGAGGTTAATTTCAAGCCTTCTCAACATGGCTGCTGCCCGTACCGATGAATTTCCCATTAGCATCATGAATAGTGATTTAAAAACAACATTCTCGTATGCTTCCTTTGGTTTCAATGACTGTTGGCTACCTTCCTATTTATGCTGTAACAAGCTCCTCATTTCTATACCCTTCCCTGTTCGTTCCGTCATTAGGTTGTCCTTGCAGCTTGAAAAACGGGCTATAAACGTGCTGCGAACTGAAAAAAATGTGCCCAGTGGTAGGTTAAGGACTCCTCAACAATGCCACTGGCAATTACAGATAGTGGGCATGGTTTATTGGTTTACTGGGGTTTACTGGGGCCCAAGGCAACTCAGGCTATGAGGGACGCCGCAGTGAAGGGCTCCGGAAATTTCGACCACCTGGGGCTCTTTAACGTGCACTGACATCGCACAGCACTCGGACCTCTAGCATTTTGCCTCCATCGAAATTCGGCCGCCGCGGCCTGGATGGAACCTGCGTCTTTTGGATCAGCAGCCGAGCGCCGCTATCACTGAGCCACCGCGGCAGGGCACAGATAATAGACATGATTCCGGAGTGCTCCTGATGACTTTCCATACCTTACTCAGCTGATAAGCACGCATTGCGTACTTCAGATGACAGCAGCGTGGGCCCTTCCAGTGATAGGATGGGGTGGCACTGTTGTGGTAACGGTGTCACCGCCCTTGGAGGGGTGTCTTCAGCGGCATTCTCAACGAGTGCAATGCTAGCCACATTGCTCACTTTAGCAGCTGTTGACAAAAACGTTTGCTGTTTTAGACTTCCCGTTTAGCAAGTTCATTTTTTCATGTTTCATCATACTTTCTCATCTTTTTTGTTTTTGGTCTTTTTAGGTAATTTATCAAAGCTCCACTAAGAACATGAACATATGCAGCTAAAGTTCACATTTCCACTGTGATGCAGACGTTAGGATCATTAAAGCCATGAAGTTAGTGTAAAACGGCATTTCTACAACCAATGAGGAATGTAATAAACATGCAAAATTTTTAACACTTGCTTTCCCAAAAAGAAGTCCTTTTTATAATGCACTTGTGTATTTTTAACACACTGGAGCTTACAAGAAAAAAGTAATAACTTACAGGCTGTAGCAAGCGGTATCCAGATTAAGAAGTAGGTATACTGCCATACAAGACTAACCTGGAGCTGAGAGGCATTTCAGAAGCTGCTCCTGCAGCTTCATGTTTAACTGCCACAGCTTCGAATTTTCTTTCTTGAGGGCTTCCAGCTCCTCTTTTACCGCATTGCTTTCTCTGAGTGCCACAATGTCCTCATTGGCACTTCTTTTCGCAGCCATTCTCAACTTCTTCGCCTTTTTTGTTGACTAGAATTAAAGCATAGGCATAACCAATATAAATGCTGCAAATGTGTATCATGCACAAGTCATCATGCACTTCGTATATAATCAGCATAATGGCATTTGTTTGACCATTGCAAGGAGATTCACCCACTTGCCACAAGTACATTGGGCGTTTCCTCAGCAATAACACGGTACTGTTGGCCGCAGAAGTTTGCAGGATCTGTGATGCGTGGCGGGGCGAAGCAAAACAACATTGCTGCGTGATCTGCCATAACAGAGCATAGTATCCAGGCTCATGTGAACCTCAACACCACGCTCTGTGATGGCAGATGGCGCAGCAATGCAGTTTTGCAGATCCTGCAAGCTTTTGCGCTTGACAGTTCATGCTCCTGATACATGTTAGGAATAATAGCAATGCCAGGAGTGCATATGACTCTATATATGACTGCATTAAGCCTAAGAACCTGCAGCAAGTTCCTGTCCAGAGGTCTCCTTGAAAAGATTCAGCAGTGCTTCGATGTGACACTGAAGCTGGCATTGTCAATGTCAAGTCATTCACGACTCTGAGCTAAAGCTGCATCTTACTTGGTCGCTCTTTACAACAGCAACTTAAATGGTACATCAGAGCAAACAGCTATATCATACAATTCTTTGCATATGCATTTCCAAGTTTAGATGCATGAACTAAACAAATACCAGGAAAATGCACTACATCACTCATATAAGCACATATAAGCTTTTCCTACAACTACACGCTGTTTACCATGGCTGTGATTATACATGCGCCCGCATGGCAACATGCTGCTTGCTCTAAGACTTGCACATGTTTCAATAATTCAACACTAGCCAACACTTCCATAAAATATACAAAAGGAGTAAACATATTCAGAATGACCAGGGAGATAGCAAAGGGCCCAGCAGTGGCATTAATGAAAATTGCTTATACATGGGTTGCACCGAAATCATAGCTGTTGCCATGTTTGAGATTAGATGCATACCAGAAACCTGCAAATTTTTCTAATCCATTTTTATTACCTGCCCCAATCTGCACTGCAGAAGCTCTCCGTTAGACTCTGTATTGTGGCACCCATGACATCGCATGAAACCCATGTATACATACTACCAACATGACAATTCCTGAACGGAACATGCAGTTTCCAACACGCACATTTTCTGGTGGCCCCTGCCGCTTCAGTTTTGCACGCTGTGCCTTATCTGCTAAGAACATGTCCATGTCTTCTTTGGACTCTGAAATAAATTTGTTGAAATAAATTTGAATGAACACTTGTTTCTCGTAGTAACGACCAGGCCACACAACACTCATGCTGATACATCTCAGTGCTCGCACTCGTATGCTTGTGTTTTCACCAAGTGTCCAGTGTCCACATAATTACACTCGCACGATGCAGTGTTTTTCTCAAGCATCCACATAATTAATGTTCAGCCTGGTGGTACTGATCAGCTAACATTTTTAAAAGCACGGAAAAGATGAGAAGACAACATGAGTGCAAGGAATGCAGCATATAAATAGCTGACATTGCTGTGCAGTGTATTTAAGAATCTGCAACACCAGATAGGCAAATACTGCAAAGCTTTACAGTGTATGTAAACACACAGAATTAAAAATAAAACAGGTCTAACCATTCTGCCGTCTCCCCGAAACCATGGCAAATTAATGGGCACGGGATTTCGGTACATCAAACATGCAGTACACTTGGAGCGCGCAAGCGATAAAAAGAAAGTGAAAGAGGGCGAAAAATGTTCGAGAAACAACGCACACAACGTGTGGTTGGGCTAGTCGGTGCAGATTCGACAACATGAAAGAGAAAACAGCGCTGACACAGGACATGAAAGGTCACCCTTTATTTTGAATCGTGTGCCCCGAGCAAACCCATGTGAGCAGAGAGGCGGCATATGCCTGCCGACATGTTTTGCAGCAATGGTTCATGGCACAGGGATAAAAAAAAAACTTTCATCAGGGTCTTCAGGACAGTTCTGCTTACCTGACATGTGGAGCACTTTGGCGTCGTAATACCCTCCACTGGTTCTTTCGTCGCCTTCCCAAAATACGCTGTAAATTTCCCCGGCGCTAAAATCGTCCACATCGGCCGGGCGGAACCCTTTCACATGACGAGATTTCGCGATTTTCTTTACATTGTCTCCAAGAATTTCACGTAGACGTAATACTATACTGCCTAGAATATATTCTAGGCACTATAGTAATACTCAATTGATTTGTCCGGGCAGCCGCACTGGAGATTAACGCTGCCAAAACAAACGACGGAGATCCACGCGCGAGCCTCCTTGAAGCGCCCACGTCGCCTAGGCTTGCTGGATAGCTCATTATTTAGGCTGCTAGGGGTGGCGCTGTAATCTCGTCAGATACGCAAAGAATTCCGTAAGACTTCTATCCGCGCACAAAACACCATATTACGATATGTTCGCTCTAATTCTTTCTGTGATCTTAGGTTAACAGGTACTGCAAGACATTATCATCACCATTTCCCTTCATTATCTGGAAATGTCTAGAAAGACAGAACAAGGGCTACCTTGGACAGAAGCTTCACACGCTCCTGTCGGCCATCAACGCCCCGTGTGTCCGCTTCACGATTTCGGGTGAAATCAAGCCGCAAAATAAGCTGTTTAATGTATTGGTCACTTATTCGGCGATTGCTTCTTTGCCGGCTGGTGTTTCGTGATGAAAATGGAGACAGGGCGGACTTTCGTCTCGGGCGCCCATTCCAGCTTGAAAAGCACTTTTTCGGTTGAATTTCTTCCTGGAGTGACATTCTCTCCCTGGCACTGGGAGAGTTCGAGATGGGGTGAACTAGAAGTGTAAATTTTTCAGAAAAAATTATGCCATATGTACATGATTTCCGGTGAATGGCATTTTGCAGCTAGATATACATGCGATTATAGTTGGAATCGACCGGTTTCCAGGTGGATGGGCATGATTTCCAGATAAATAATCACGCTGATAACGGAATCTCAATCCCAGGCAACCCAAAGCGCCACGTCCAGCGCGAATATTGAGAATAGTGGTCGCAGAATGAACGCGTCGACCATATTTATAGGCCGCTGTGTAGGGCACTGCAAAAAATTCACTGCCAGCTTCACACCATCGAGTAATTATAGCAGTATATAGGCTGCAATGAACCAGAATGTATCACATATAGTTCTTGCTGTCGCATTCGAAGCTATAGAGGTCTCATAAAAAGGAACTGCGCGCATTATGCAACTCAAAATGTGGTGGAAATAATCCAGTTAGACTGAGAAAAGCTTTCTTGGTAAAAAAAAAAGCTTCGCGATCATTTTATGCGAACAGCTAAGAATAATAAACCGTACGTATGACAAACCCAGAAACTCAGGCATGATTTAAGTAGAAATATGGCGCTCTCTAACCCCCCCCCCCCCCCCCGCCAATAAAAAAAATTACGTACGAAGGCCATACCGAACTCCACTTTTTCGGCGAAAAATATCCAAGAAGTATACGCATGTGAAATGAGCCCTCGCGCGTAAATTACAGGCCCCTCAAATGGTGTATCTTTCTGTGGTCGCTTAATTTTACTGCCCATGATATTTCTTCACTTTTACCAGTTAACAGCAACTGAAACAAAGATCTCAGTAAAGGAAGCCAAAATAAATGGTACAGGTCGCGGAAGCAAAAGGGATGGACATCTCTGAATACAATTAAAGGAAAGCCGCTGAGGTGGTTACAGTAGTATATGCATCTAATTTATTTATTTATTTATTTATCATACCCTCAGGGCCATTACGGCATTACAGAGGGGAGTGGTTACAAAAAATGAAATTTAACAAACAGGAGTTAATTAAACAGGGAAAGTACAAACATGACTACTACACATACATTGTTAGCTAAGGCATTCAGGGAAAGAAAAAAAAACAATAACACAGTATAAAATACATCCTAGTTAAACAATGTTAGCTATGGCATTCTTGAATAAATGATGATCCGTGATGGTGGCCGTCGAAGAAGGAAGGTGATTCCACTCATTCGATGTGCGTGGTACGAATGACTGGAAAAAAGTTTTTGTTCTGCAGAAAGGAATGCCAACCTTATGAATGTGTCTAGTCTTGATGATAAGTACTGAGGGGGTGAGATAAGTTCGGTATGAAACTGCGGGTGATAGAATAACTTGTGAAAAAGGGAAAGGCGAAAAATTTTGCGACGTGATGATAAGGATGGTAAGTTAAGGCTAGATTTCATGGCACTGATGCTTGCTGTTCTGGTATAGTTAGAAAGAATGAAGCGAGTAGAGTTATTGGGTGTGTAATGTCTTGACTATAATGATGCGCAAGACATTGCTGTACATGGATTATTCCGTGGTGTTCTCTTACGAGCGCTAAATAATTAGAATCAAATTTCTTTCTCGTGCTATTTCGGTTTCAACAGCCTATAGCGATGGCTGTGACGCCAACGTGTGTTTATAGCTAACAAGGCGAGAGCGGGGCCTAAAGCTGGTCCTTCATAGTGCAGATATCGCGCTTACTGATACTGATAACTGTTGCTATTCTGTGCATGTGCTGTTTGTGTCAGTTGTCTGCATTGTGCTTATGGTTCACAGGTCACGGGAGACATGAAAAAACTGCGATACGTTGATTAGTCATTTTACTTCGCTACAATGCAGTCTGCTTCAAGAATCGGAATGACAACGAATGTAGAAGCAGAGATTATATTGTAGTTTTTTCATGTCTTGCGCTTCTTGACCTATAAGCCACTTTGACGGTACAGTCATCGTTCGGCTGTTAAAAACCGAAACCGAAACAGCATGACAAAACATTTCCCTGCTCACAGATCTACAGTATTTACCGCGAAGAAAGAAGAACTGTGAAAAACGGTCATTTACGCTTGTATTAAAGAAAAAAAAGGTATTGTTTTGAGAGTTCAGTGGTACAAAGCGGCGGCGTGATGGTTACGTAACTGTGGAGGCCGAGACCGCGCGCCAACAGCGCAGTCTATTTTTCCATGGTGCGCTCCTTCGTGCCTCGCCTTCGTTGAGTGCGCCTTTTTGGTACTCGGTTCGAAGGCTTTCTTTTACCAGCAGGCCGTGCACTTAATCGCAGCATGCCTCCTAAAAAACGGTAACTTGCTTATTTTGAGCCCGGTGCGTCGTCAGCGAAAGTTCCGCGGCAAACCGTGTGGAGCCAGCGGCAAAGGGAACCGTGGAATGAAGTTTCACAGGTGAGCCGTTGCTCATGGCACGTTTCCAAATAGGCCCGCTACCCCCCAATTTCTCCCCGTACTCCTTGGGCTGTACCTTGTGCTTCTACGAAAAAAAATAAAAAATCGATGAGCAGAGGCAAGTAAGCCTGTTTCTAGCGTGTCGTGGGGCCCGCACCGAATCGAGGCGAGTGCATATTTGAGGGATAGGGGCGGATTTAACAGGCAGTGGTGAATAGGTGAGGCGTGTTTCCGAAGTTAATGGAAACAACCATGGAAGAATCGTCTGCCAGCTTTTTCCGGTTACAAATTTCTCCCATGCACTGCCTTCTGCATAGCAAATGCCATGCATCCGTGCATCGTTTATTCGCTGATCTATTTGTGCTGCGACATTGCATATTGCACCGTAAGATCAGCGCGTGCTGTGTATGAACGCGTCCTGAGCGCAGAAAATGACAATTACGAAAGGTACGAGTGTTTTCTCGAGTGTATGCACGGCAGTCGGCTGTGTGCGCGAAATAGTTTAACGCGTTTGTCATTATATATTTGTTTTTTTTTTGCTGCATCACGAAGGCAACGAAGGCTGAGCTTGCACAGTTTAGCAAACGATTGATGTATTTGCCTCAAAGCGTGTAAAAGCTGCCAGTGGGCTAGCACATACATGCAACCGTGCGCGCAGCGCGTCTCAACACGTCCCACTGCGTACGCATAGGAAGCATCCGACCGTTTACATTATTGTGGTTGTACTTCATGCGAGTACACGCTACGAAGCAGAACAGAGTCGACGTCTGGTTGGTCTTGCGATGATGCAATACAATCAGCGGTGTTGCAGTGGAAATAAATTAGTGTTAGAAGCGAATTAACACAGCGACTGCCGTGAAGCAAGCAAGCAGGGGGAGAAATTTGGAACCGGAAGTAGCTGTAGCGGACGACTTTTCCATGAGCCTCTGCGCTGACTCTGGAAACGCACCTCACCCATTGAAAGGGGACAATCTATCCCCCTCCAAAAGCCTGAAATTTTGCATAGGAAAACTTTGCTTATCCCAATTTTCCGAAGAACAAAAAATCTCCAAGCAGTACACAGTTCAAGTGGTTTGCCCTCCCCCCCCCCCCCCTTACACACATACACACACACACACACTGATGTACTACCCTACTGCCCTTTGCCCCAGAATGAATCTAAATTTTCGTATAAATGTTGAGGTGTTCAGAGGCAATTCTTGAATTCAAGCGAAGCCACATTGATATGTGCACGTAGACTTGCTGTGGTGACTATGTGTTTAGGTGCTTGGCAGTTGAGCCCGAAAATGCATGTTTGGTTTCTTGTGTGCCCTTTTGATAGTTTAGTGTTAGCTGCCTGTGAACCAGGCAGATGCGGTATTATGAGAAAATGTATTATTTTATTTGCCTATGTTTCCTGCCCACTCAGTTGTGCTAATGCTTGTTCTATGCATGGGCTCATGCCGCTGTTGAGTAACTCTCTTTTTAAAAATATTAGCATCTCTTGTTGTTGTCTGCCTTGTGTGACTGTTGTGAAATCATACTCAACGAAACTGGCAATTGATGCTGAACTGTAAGGCGGCTTGTCGCACTTTCACTCTTGGTCCTACCTTTTTAACACTTTCCGATATAAAATTTAAAGGAGTGTAGATACCAAATTTTGGTTGCCTATGTTTTCTTGTTTGTAATGGTGCGTTAGACGTTACTATACATGGAACACCATGAGGTATCTGTCTACAGCTGCCAAATAATAATCAAATTTCATCTCTCACCTGATTCGGCTTCTGTTACAAAAGCAGTGTGATGGCTACGATGTCACGTCAGTATAGGTCACATGAGGCATGAAGACAGCTGCAATATAATCGCTGCTGCTTCACTCATTGCGATTCTGCTGCTGTGGTGGCTCAGTTGTTATGGTTCTCTACTGTTGACTTGAAAAGCGGGGGTTAAGTCCCAGCCACTATGATCACATTTCAGTGGAGTTGAAATGCTAGAGTCTCATGTGTTGCGCGATGTCAGTACACATTCGAGAACCCCAGGTGTGGGTGAAATTATCCGGAGCCCTCCACTTTGGGATCCCTCATAGCCGGGGTCGCTTTAGGACGCCACAACTCCCATGAACCATGCACCAAACCCATTGCCATTCCAGCTCTTGCGGCAAGCTGTCTTTATCACAGTGAATTAAAATTATGAAGCAGTGATTATGTTGCACTTTTTATTTGTGTCTCACGTGACTTATACTGACCTTTCACGTTGTAGCCATTACTTGACTGTTGAAGCTGAAACAGGTGAGATACGAAATTCGATTATAAATTATTTAGTGATTGTAGGTCAATGTCACATGGTGGTCCATGTATACTATCTCTTATGGATCATTATAAGGAAGAAAACATAAACCCGTGATGAAAATATTAAAATGTGAATGGAATCGGAATGATGATCATGCGGAATGATACCAACTCGGGGTATACATGAACAGGTTGCAGTCATTCACTTCGATACTGATGTTTTTTTCTTCTGTTGCTGATGTAGCCTTTCCAATGTTTTTTGTAGCAAGCTGAAGATGAGGTGCATGACAACGCCTCTACAAGTCATCCCAACTTGGATGATGAGCCTTCAACCCTGCATCTTGATGACAGTATTTCTGATGCACAACTGCCAAGGCTTGATGAGGACACCAATGGGCTTGACAACCATGTGCTAGAAGACCCCGATGAAGACTTGTCGGAATTTATCAGAGTGAACTCCGAGTCGAGACTTCCACACAGAACACTACCCACCTGCAGGCGATGCTGCTTGTATTAACATTATTAACATTTGTTGTTGCTGCTGGCCTTCCTTGGACACAAGTGGACAGCTTGTTGAAGCTGTTGAATGCATTTCTTGGCTAGAACGTCTTCCCATCGACAAAATATGGCTTTAGGAAGTTATGGGATTTGCACAAATCAAGGATGGTGGAAGTCCATACATACTGCCCAACGTGTGAGTGCCTGACATCAAGCTGCGGCCTAGATTTCCAGCACTGCACTAATTGTGCAGCCACAATGACTATGGCACAGCTGGTGAAAAAAAGGAAGCTTTTTCATAACTGTCGACCTCAAGCATCAGCTACAGTGTCTCTTAAAGACGTTTGGGGATATAGTTGGCGCAAACCTCCAGAAACTGACAGCTGAAACTCATCAGGGAGCTTATAAGGATATCACAGATGGCCAACTGTACAGAAAGGTCCGCCGTGAAAGGAACATGAATTGGAGTGATCTGACTGTTACCGCTAACAGCGATGGATCGCCAGTATTTAAGTCGAGCAAAGGGTCAGTCTGGCCAATTCAAGTAGCGCTTAATGAGCTCCCTCTTCCCTACCGTTGGAAGAACATCCTCATCGGCGTCCTTTGGTTTGCCAAAGGTCACCCACCTACTCGCCTCTACTTGAAGACATTTGTTGAGAAATTCCACACTATGGGCAGCTTCACGTGGTCATTTGCCAGCAAAGTTGTGCAGTCAACAGTGAATGTGTTGTGCTTTTGTGTTGACTCGCCAGCCCCCGCTTCACTGCTGAATGCTAAGCAATACAACGGATACTATGGCTGTTCTTGCTGCCTTCAAAAAGAAAAGCTTCTTGATGGTAAGAATTGTTTCAGTCATATTACAAGCTTTGCCTCTTCTGATTTCTGCACACTGTACAGCTCTAAGAACATAATTTTTTTGCTTAAATGCATTCACATGCAACAAGCAAGATACTCGTATCCCATGTGGTTGGTATCAACTGTTCCCAGGTATAAAAATACTGTCCATATCAGTTTGAACAAGGTTGTGTTCTAATACAAAAACAACTTGGTGTTGCAGCAACTTGGTGATGGAGGGCCATGATGATGACGTGACAATCTGTGCTTCCCCATAAAATCAGTGAAATAAATTTCACTTGGGAAGGATTATCACCCATATGGGGGAGAGAGAGACTCGAAGATGGTATGGCAGAGAAAAGGATGGCAAAGTTGCTTGATTGTGACAGCTGTAACTCTGCTGTTTAGTCTTTTAAAGAAATTTTTCTATTCACATATTCCAGAGATGGAGCCTGACAAGTGCCAGGGTATAGCAGTTTTCGACAATAGGGATCACAGGTCTTCTAAAACTCCTCATAAGTATTCTGAAACAAAAGGCTGTTGTGGGGTGCTTCGTTTACTCTCTAGCAGGCATAATGACAAAGGAAGGACATTTTGCGCGTTGGTGAGCAGTCACATTTAGCTTTGTGTTTACTGTGAGAAATATGTGCAGATATGCAAGGGCACTTATTTCTAGCTGCGAGGAGATTGGGTGCTGTTAATTATGTGAGCAAATGTCTGTGCTGTCTGTTTAAACTCTTGTGATAAGTTTATTGTCTAGTGATCCAAGACGTACGAGGTGTGAAGACTGGAATCACAGTTGTCACCTGTGGTGCACATGTATGGATTCAGAATGGAAAAAATTGTCACTTGGAAATTCTATCTTACACAAGCACTCTTGTAAACTTTTGTACCTCTTCCTGCAGAAGGTATGCACATTAAAGGTCAGGAAGGTTGACTGTGCAGGTCAGATTCCATAGTGATCCTAATAATCCAGAGCTTTTCATTAGCATCTCCCATAGCCTAGGTCTACCTCTTGGAAGTTGGGTTCTGCTGTGAAAAATAGGGCATGCAAGCTCCACATGTTGACCTATTGCCCATGTACATATTCTGAGTGTAATATGAAAAGGCTAATTTTGTAAAATGGGCTTGTGCATTGATTAAAGGTAGATGTGGTACCATTGCATGTAGTTTAAGTTATTGTAGCATTTCATAACCATCACTTACATGTGCATTCGTAATCTCCTGTCTGTTCTTTAGCATGTATTTCTTTGTTTAGTATGCATAGTACTATGAGAAATTTATCTGTCATTTCTTTTTTCAGGCACCCTGAAATATATCATGGAGGGGCGAGATATGGTCGAGCGATGCCATGACACTGTGTACAGTACAATGAAACTTGCAGCCAAGCGAGACCGTCCTGTGGATGGTATGAAGGGCTTGTCAGCCGTTGCAACCCTCAGCACATTGGACCTGTCATGGGGCTTTCCACCGGACTACATGCACTGCGTACTGGAAGGTGTCACATCGCAGCAAATGGAATTTTGGCTGTGTTCACCAGGAAGTGCCTGGCACATTGGGAATCATGTGAGGGAGTTGAATGACCGCCTGTTGAAAATTCGGCCACCAATTTCACCAGATTGCCAAGACTGGTAACTGAGCGCTCGTTTTGGAAAGCTACAGAGTGGAGATATTGGCTTCTTTATTACAGTGCACCTTGCCTCTTCAATATGCTCCAGCAGAGATATTTGACGCATTTCTGCCTTCTTGCTCAGAGTTTATTTTTACTCTTACAAGCAAGTGTTGAAGAGACAGATATTTTTTGTGCCGAAAGGCTTCTTGTGGAGTTTGTTGAGCAGATGCCGATTCTCTATGGTGAACACACCCTGACATTCAATGTGCACCAACTTGTGCACCTTGCAAAATCTGCGCGCATGACTGGGCCACTGTGGACAACCTCTACCTTCCCATTTGAAGGAGGGAATGATGACATTCTCAAGCTGGTTTCTGCAGCCAAAGATGTTCCACATCAAATAGCAGAGCGCTTCATCATGCGAGAGGTGCAGAAGTCCCTCAAGCGTCTGGTACTACTGCCACCTTACCTGAACAAGCAGCAAAAGCTGATCTCGGGGAAGCAAGGCAATAAGCTCCAGTTAGGAGTATTAGGTTCGCCATTGAAACCTGGCAGTCTTGAATGCCATATTCTGGATTTGATCTGCCAGAACTTTGGTGCTGTGCCCAGTATGAGTGAATACCTCAGAGCACGTATTAAAGGGTTCACCGTACATAGTGCCAATTACAACAGGACCGAGAAAACGTGCTCTGAATATATTCTAACAGATGATGGCAAGTTCTTGCGAGTGATCAAAATCTTTTTAGTGGAAAACAGTATCTTCTTACTCTGCCAAGAACTAATTACCGAGGAAAGCTTTATGCCTTTCATGTTCACTGCTGAACACCCTCCGACTGATGTTGGGTTGTGCCTAATTTGTGAGCAGAAAGTTAATTCACCTTGTGTGCTTGTGGCACATAGTGACCAGTCACATATTGTGAAGGTGCCCAATCTCTATGAAAGTGATTAGGAACAGATGCAAGGGACAAATTTAAATTGGCTTATAGCCAATCCCTGCGACGCTGCGTATGACCAGAAGTTTTCTATGTTGTCCGTCTAGAGCCCAATTAAGCATGCTAAAGGACACTGTTCCCACACTGTTTTTTTTTTCACAGTCCATTTTATTTGTTTGTAGTCTTATATTTTAAAGCATTGGGTCGATGCTTCTTTGAAAGGGGAGAAATTCTGTTAACCTTTGTAGTGTTTGTTTATTCTTCAGTGTGGCCGGTGCGCCGCTTTATTGCTTTGGCTGTGATGCAAGACGCGACCAGATTTATCTTGATTGATCGCATCCAGGCGGAGCCGCTTCTATGTTATTCCAGAATGTTCTAGTAACTTTGCACGCTTTATCTCGAAAGTTCGCTATCAGCTTTAAATTCAGCGTGGCCAAGAGCGGCAGGTATTCTGTCCGACCGCAGAGTTCGCCTGTTGCTACGCCGCCGCGGAGTCATTCAGTTCTTTGCTTGTGCAAGTCAGCACAAAAAGAGTTTCGGTTAGAAGCAATTTTCGCTGTCATCTTGCTCTCCGTACTGCAGTCACCACTCTGTGACAATATTTGCCTCAGTTGTATGGAAGGTGTGCACCTTTTGCTGCATATGTCATTTGACGTTTATTTCCTTGTGCTGTTCTCGATTATTGTGAAACATCTCTGCATCTCTGTGTTGCACTGTTATAGGTCATTGTATATAGAAGAAGCATTCTGTCTAATGTCCAGTGTGTAGTCCTGTTTGTAATTACTAAAGTTGAATGTGGCTTGTAATCGCATTTTTCATATGCCATATTTGGCCTAAGGTTCAAATGTATGTGTTTTTGTTTGTTATGTGAGATGGTTAGTTTGTTATGTGAGGTTTGTTAAAATAGCGCTTCATTTGTAGTGTAAATAAAGAATTATGATGTTTGATATATAATTTTCACATATGTTTATGAGAACAGGTTAGGAGGTTGCCTTAATTATCATTCTACTCAACATTGTTTCACAGAGGCGATTAGATCTAGAAGGGTGACCTTCTGCTGCATACGTTCTGCTTGAATTGGTATGTTGAGGCATTTGCATCAGCACATAACATCCAGTGAAGCAAAGTTAGCGCATGCTTAAGCATGAAACACTTCTGCCCTTCGCTTTACCTGAAAAATGGTTGGTATAGTTCTATACTGCACTTTGTGATCAGTGCGATGCGCGTTAGACAAGAAGTCCAGATTAGGATGGATGCACTCTACCAATATTTGTCTTTGCTGTGTATGCCCCCAAACTGAAGTAAACTAAATTAGGTACTGCAGTGTGTTTTTATACGTTTACAACAGCACACTAACTTCCTGTGTGTGTCAGCCAGAATGTGGTTGATTGGTGTCCAAACCTTAATGCCTATTCATAGTGTTTTTCATGCCAAAATTAACCAATCGACTCTTAAGTGCAATTTACGACCAAAACAGTGTGCACACCGCAACCCATGCAGTCTGGTGTATGCACTACAGCACACTAACACTGCACGCTGTGGGTACCAAAATACACCAATCAAGTGCGGTGTGCATGCTACAACACACCAACCCGTTGTGGTGTGCCCGCTGCAGCACACCAACCCAGTCTGGTGTGCACACTGCAACACACCAACCCAGTCTGGTGTGCACACTACAACACACCAACCCATTCTGGTGTGCACACTAGGACACACCAAACCGGGCTGGTGTGCACACTAAGACACACCAAACCGGGCTGGTGTGCACGTTACAACACACCAAAACGATCTGGTGTGCACACTACAACACACCAGCCCGGTCTGGTGTTAACATCAGAACAGACTACAGAAGCTGGTGTCCACACTAGGAAACACCAGAACACACCAAGCCATCCTGGTGTATTTTTCAACTGGGTTGTTCATAAAGCGAATCAAAGTTAGTTAAGCAAAAATATATCTTCTTTCGCAGTGCCTTTAAACTCGGCGCCTTGTATGAGTCGTTACATTCTCCCAACGGGTTGTGCGTACTCCAGTGAAATCTGTTTACCCGGATGCTTTGCATTTCATTACTTTGCAAAACAAACAGGATTACTTATTTCGAGCTGCATTTTCTTATTCGCCAAAGAATGCCGTTCTAGCAGCTTCTCGTTCACCGCGAAGTCAAGTACGAGGATGAAACGTTACCTGCGCATTATAACTTTGCCCCAAGCAAACATTGTCCTGGAATGCAGGCATTGCGAACGCCTTGCCTCGCGCACTTTGGAATTTTCTTGGTTCACGGCCGTCTAACTGGACCTGTGACTCCTACTTTATTTCTCCACCTACTTCCCGAGCCATGTGAAATAGCCGCTGCATTTTCTAGAGTGAGCAGACCACTGCGTGACCCAAAGAAAGGAGCATTTTTTTCTCCACTAGAAAGCAAACATGCTCGTTTCGTTGGCGTCAGGGAGCCACATCCGTAAAATTCGTCGCACGTGTTTCTGGACAGGCATTCCTGCAGTTTACATTCTTGTTGCATCACTTGTTGGCAGCTGTGGGGATGAGAGCTTGTCTGTCCTGTTGATTCGTCCTTGTCTTTTTGCGCGCTTAACGACAAACGTGGTTGTCAGTCTAGCCCAGACACATACCATAATGAGAGATTTATTGCCTTGCCCGACCACTACTGAGTGAGGCGGCAGGCCAGCGTCTTTTGGTAACTGGAGCCGATGGTTCCGCGGATGCGTAGAAGGCAGCCCCGTTGCTCGGACTCCCATTTTTTAGTTTAGCTTGTCAGGGATAATGGCATAAAAAGAAGGGGTTAGCAGAGCCTAATTCTGTGAGGTTACTTTTTGAATCAGTCACTTTAAATGATTTTTCTTCAAATTTTGAAAAGACAAAATAAATGCGTCAGTTAAATTTCTCATGGAATGAGGCTACTTACCAACTACGAATCAGCAAAACGCCGTCTGATCGTAGTTGTAGTCAACACCGTTGAGAGAGAAACTCGACTGTCTGCATTATTCTTTTGCGGAACAAGCAATTGAGAAAGCATGAAAGATAGGTTTCAGACATGTCGCAGCTGCACTCCTCAGAGCAGTGTGACTACGGACCGTTTGCAAGAAAAATTTGCTATTACTGCTGCGAATTCCCCACAGACGGTGTAATATTAAGGCTACGGGATCCAAGAGAATCCTGTGAACTGGGCGTTATCTACGCAGAAACAGCTATAAAGGGCAGGTCATCCTCGGCGCTGCTGGCACACCCGAGAAAAATAGGGCCGTGCAACAACAAATGCAACATAATTTTACTGAAATCGGCGATCATGACACCTAAAACTACAACTGCGAAGGAACAGCAAATAGCTGCTGCAGTTTTTCAGTGCGGCCAGTGACTGGGGAACATAATTCACCCTCATTACCTCTCGGTTGCAGCAAGGTTAGAGCGACGGCATCATGCATAATACACGCTCCAAAGTGCCGGTATATTATTCGCACGAGCGAAACAACTGTGTACTGCACATTTCCAGTTGGGTAGTATTATTCCAGCCGTGACGCAACCGCAAACAAAGCACGCCACATGCATAGCGCCTGTACGCTACCGGCGCATGGAACCCAAAATGCCGCTGCGAGGGGTGGCACAAATGTTGTCCTCACCCTGAAAGCGGAGGCGCGCGTACATCAAGAAATACTGTTGCTCGCAACGCCATGTCAAAAAAAGAAAAATGAAGACATGTGCGCAGAAACGTTGGCGCACAACGCCACCGATAAGCAGCGCGCAAGTTTCTGTTCAGTTATACACTGGAACGTTCTCCGGGCTAAGAGCACTGACTGGGCCTTGACTGAGTCCTCGAGACGTTTACAGAGCAGCGACATGTGCTATATACAGAAAAATGCTATACAGTATAAAATTAAACAGAGTGCATGCATATAACAAGTAAAACATTTATACAAAGCACACAAAAGAGGACTCGTATACAGAGTTATATAACCTCAAAGTACGAGACTGAAGGCAATTCCAATTTAGTGAAGTATTCTAGTAGTTTTTGCGCGAAAAGTTATTCATATGTTTATGGCTATTTAATATTAGAGGTAGATTGCGCTTTATGGACTGCAATTTCTAAGTTGTGCAAAAATGAGGAATGAGCCAAGGGTAAATTCTACGGGTAGCAACATCGTGTTCGTGGCGTGATCGCGGCCTTACACATTGCAAATGCATTATTTGGGTTGGGCTTCTTTCTGCCGGCCACCTCCAGTTCGAAACTTAATGTAAATAATGACGAATTTTTATTTCGCATGACCATTTGCGGCGAAAGAGTGCCATGGCACAAGGTTATTTAGTTTGCTCAAGGTGGGGTCAAAGACCGATTTGCAAGCATTTGATCCCAATTATGAAAAGCACCAGATCAGGGGAAGGCTTGTACAAATTGTATCACGGGTGGGTACCCGGCAGCACTGGGCATCTCACCCCGCACCTCCGGCATGGAAGGCGGATGCTCAACCACTAGGCCACCACTGCGGTTAAAACTGAATGTGCCTGGCACTCCTGCAATCAGCTCTTATGGGAACAATAACACCACATATTACAATTTTTCTGCTACGGTCATTAGTAACGTGTGGAAAACTGTTTCCGCTGCAGATGTACATTACTTAACGTTGAAGGCTAGCGGAGCTTTAAACTTCCTCAGGAGACCTGTTATGCTGGCACCGGTTAATATACAGAAAACATTATAACAGTCGAATGATCCTCCCATTCTTGTGTTCTCGTGCAGCAGTTTGGATCCACGTTGTCAATCAAGCATGCAAAGCTTAAACGCATGCGGGCACGTACTGCTCGCTTTGTGTCGGGGGACTAGAACTTTTCAAAAAAGATCTAGAGCTCGAAATAATGAATTACTTGCGCTCGTCGCTGTTTTATATTATTCTCAACTCCAGAACGGTCATCGGAAAAGATAGCTGTCTAAAAAAAAGTTACATTTCTGATTTGCGCTGACAGACGATACCAAAAGAGTACTCGGAATCGATTGAAAGGTTAACGTATGCAAACACAGCTTCTTCGCTAAGACAAAACATGCGTGGAATTTTTTCTTAGAACAGGTTGCCTCAGGGACTCTTTCATATTTTATCAAAGATCTGAAAAGTGTTCTGTTTAAACAAGTCTGACCGTTGCGTTTTTCATCTGGTTGTTATTCTTGTTTCCGAGCTACAGTGGGACCGAAAGATCAGAAAATCACGTTAAATGCCTGTATGCGTGCAGTGTTTTGGTTTTCCCTCGTCGTCTTTCGCAAGAGAATTCACCTTTTTTATGTTCTCTCATTGCTTCTGCTGTGCCCTCCCCCCCCCCCTTCCCCCCTTCCCACGCTAATGCCGGTAAGAATGCTGCAGGTATGTGAGTAAAAATATAAATGAATGGAGTACAGATAACTGAAAATGGAACCGATGCCAAAATGTGTTTCTCAAAATGACTGCTATGAGTTTCTCATCATCGCCGTTGATATTTAGCCACCCGCACCCCGCATACCTAATAATTGGTTCACGACTCTAGGCGGAAACACTGTTTTCACGGATGTTCTAGACCATGTCGGTATTTCACGCGCCTGTTCATGAAATTTTTGCACCTTTAAATATCGCCCGGCCTAAAGCACCACCGATTCTAAATTCGAAGCACGACGCGTGTATTCTTGCTAACGCGGGCACTAAGCTGCTTGCGTTGCTCCGTGGGCGCAAGTCTAACGAATAAAAGCTGTAAGTTCAGTTCCTTCCTGGTGGCCGCTTGTTCTCTGTCTTCTCAGTCTTCACAACTATGTGACGATATGTTCAAAGAAAAATAGAAACAAATACCATTAATTCAAATTTATATGTGATATTAGGGGTGCAATCGAAAAGCTCGAGATTGCCTCCAAACATGGGTGCACTTCTCACAATAAGAAGTCACCGACTGAGTATGGAGAAAGCTCGCATACACCCCTAAGCAATCGTATATATTTTAATGCATGCAGTTTTATAAATAATAAAAAAATAGAACCTCGGAAGGCATAGAAACATCAAAGTTCATAACCAGATCTTCGAGACTCAAACTGCAGATTTATACGGCGGGGGGTTTGCACGGGAAGCATTTGACTGCCCTAATTCTTCCGAAAACAAACATCATCGCCTGTGTCTCTGCATCGAGTTGGGTAATAATAATAATTAGTTTCAAACTTAGCGAATAGTTCAGAGACATAATTTATTTTACAAACTCAGAAAATACCTTAAAGCTGTTTACGTTGTAGTGACATTTTAATAAGAAAGGTATGCTCTTAGCACAAAATAAAATGTTGCCAAAAATAGGGGGAAACGTTTCAAATATTTTGAGTGCTCTATTTCGGTTCTAAATTGGTGTCGTGCCGCACACCAAGGACAATGGGAAAAGTGTGACAGAAGTATGGCGTTGTAAACGAAGGTCGGATACTGAATTCTAAACGAAAGAATGCCTTGCGGAAAACATATGCGCATTTGGCAAGTTTCCTAACAATGTTGGGAACATGAAAGTGCCGTGATATTTTATAATAATGTCACACCCAGATTCTTTACAGCGGAACCCGTTATAATGCATGTATTACGAAGCGTGTCTGTTCAGGGTGCCTTATTTGTCTGGTGAGAAAAAAATGCACAGTTGAGATTACCAGCTTAGCGCAACAGTCAGCTAAAGCGGTTGTAAGTTTTGTTTAGCCATTTAGCTCTGTACGTGGCTGCAAAACCTACCTCGTCAAACAACAAACTAACAGCGCAAATGCGAATCAGCGAAATCTGATGTCGATGCCCGTCGCCGCCTACTGTCTCATTCTCTTGCAGAACTGTCAGTCTTTTCCACTCCCTCTTTTCCCCTGAACGCAGAAAAGGTGATTTCCCTCGCTCACTTTGCCACCTGCCAACCACGTCAGGTGGCGCCCAGTGAATTGCAATATTGACATTTAAATAAATGCAGATTATTAGTTCAATAACGTAGATTCTCAAAGTAACTGAAATTGAGGCTTTGCTGTGGACGCTGTTCCCACGACAGAATGGAGACCTTTAAGGCTAAAGACGAGCTTTATCTGCTTTCAGTGTGAAACAGCTTCGGTTTTTGCTTAGTTAATTTTCCTGTACAAGGTGCAGCAAGTTTATGTGGTCTCTTAGTGCCAATGAATGTGCTATTTGCCCGCAAGGAATACTCTCATGTGGTTTGCATATGTGATCAATTCAGCACTATTATCAATACTGAAATTTTCACCAGCAGAGAAACTAAACAGTGTGACGTCCTGAATACTCTCTGGCGGCACATACACTAATGGACATATTTGAGGTCAAACATTTTTAATTGGTACCAATTACTGGCGATGCTCGAAATAATGTCACGTTGGTAATAAGCGGCCGAGGGTCAACAGCGGCGTACCAGGATCTGCGCTTCCAGAACACTTCCACACACACACTTCCTCATCTTCTGGAAAGGCGCTTTCGCCTACACGAGCGCTGGCGTCATTAGCCCCCCTCCTCCTTCAGCCGCCACGAACGCAAGAGGGGTCTCGTGAAGAGTTACTGCGCCCTTTCGTGGTAGGGCTTCAGGCGAACCACGTGGACCACCTCGGAGCGGAGATGGCGTCGAGATTGCTGAGTCTCGTGAGGGACGACTTCATAATTCAGGGCCCCGAGGCGTCGCACAATTCGGTAAGAACCGAAATAGCGGCGCAAGAGCTTTTCACTTAGGCCGCGTGGTCGGATTGGGGACAAACCCAGACAAGATCAGACGGGAGGTATTCACCAAGCCGCCTCCGCAGGTTGTAGCGTTGTGCGTCCTGGCCCTGTTGGTCCTTAATGCGAAGCCGTGCGAGTTGGTGGGCAGCTTCGGCGCGTTGTAAGAAGGATGCTACGTCGTCATTTTTGTGGTCGTCTTGGCGCAGCATGGCATCGAGTGTTGTATTCACCTGACGGCCATAAACGAAGCTAAACGGTGTCATGTAGATGGTTTCTTGTACGGCTGTATTATACGCGATTATTACATAGGGCAGTACGTCGTCCCAGGTCTTATGTTTCACGTCCATGCACATGGGAAGCATGTCTTCAATCGCCTTGTTTAGACGTTCGGTCAGTCCGTTAGTTTGGGGTTGATAAGAGGTCGTTCTACAGTGACCGGTGGGACTGAAACCTAGAATATGGTGCAGGAGCTCAGAGGAGAAGGCAGCCCCTCTCTCCGTAGTCAAAACTTGTGGGCACCATGACGTCAAACTATTTATTTATTTATTTATTTATTTATTTTATTATTTATTTATTTCAGGTTCCTTCATGGCCCTTGGAGGGCATTAGAGAAGGCAGTGAGCGGTAACAAATTCGCACAGAATATATACACAAAGGGTTATTTAAAACAATAGCTAGCGCGTGTATTTAGCAGCATAATTACACAAGATTTTTAAGTGAAGAAATTACAAAGTAAACAATATTGCAAAAAAAGTATGAAGCGAGAAAAAACTTTAGGTTTGAGAAACAAAACTATAAAAAGTAGTGTTAAGGCATAAGGTCATTTAGAAATACTCATAACACCAGCTTTAATACAAAGCAATGACAACACAGTTAGCAACAGTAAGCGGCAAAAATAACGAAAATGCAAGTGTAAAATTGGGAACTGGGCTACTTCGAGGGCGATGCTACTGATGCTGTCTCTGAAGAAAGCGTGAGATAATCAGTCGCTACGATTATCCACCATATTCAGTCGCTACGATTATCCCCGATTATCCACCTGAGCCTGATGTAGGGAAGGGCCCCAGAAAATCCATGCAGACTTGTTGAAACGCTTGCGAAGGCGGCTCAATGGGCTTAAGGAGTCCGGCTGGCTTCAGGAGCGGAACCTTACAGAGCTGGTAATCCTGGCAAGTGCGGATGTAATGTGGAACATCATGACCCAGGCGAGGTCCGTAGTACTTCTCTTGAATTCTGCATTTTGTTCTAGTAACACCAAGGTGGCCGGAAGCTGGTTTGCCATGGCAGGCATAAAGAATTTCATTGCGTGGGGTCACGGGAATGAGCAGCAAATATGGCCTAGTGTTAGCAGCGAAGTTCTTAATGAGAACACCGTTATGTATGCAGAGAGACGACAACGCTCGCCTGAAGGCTTTAGGAATTCTGCTGCTGGCACCTTCAAGATAACTAATGACGTTGCGAAGATCGGGGTCGGCGCTTTGATGCTCGGCGAAGTCGTTGGTATGTATTGCACTCAGGAATACTGCATCTTTGTCATCAGCGTCTCCGGAGCTGGTTGCACAGGAGCACGAGATGAGCAGTCTGCATCTGCGTGTGTGCGACCGGATTTGTAAATGACGGTGATATCAAACTCTTGAAGCCGATGGCTCCAACTAGCTAGGCGGCCGGAAGGATCTTTGAGATTGGTAAGCGAGCATAGTGCGTGATGATCGGTCACTACTTTGAAGGAGCGGCCATAAAGGTGTGGTCTGGGCTTAGAAACTGCCCACACGATGGCGAGGCATTCTGTTTCAGAGGCAGAGTAGTTGGCTTCTGTCTTGGACAGTGCGCGGCATCCGGGAATCCGGGAACAGGTAGTGGTGTACAGGTGCCTAGAGCTTACGGCGCCACCTCACGGACAACATGAGCAAGTTTGCTAACCTGAGGCTGTTGCTTGACCGGAAAGAGTTTCGTCAGTTTTTCCATCAAGATGCATCGAATAATCTCACGTAAGGAGTCTGCCGAATTCACCGTAGCGCCCTCCACAGTGGCCGTGCGCGCCGATGGTGTCGTACGAACCTACTGCTGAGCCCTTATGTCCAGAGACTTTTCGACACTGCTCACCTCCTTTACGAAGTCAGCTACAGTCACTGGTGGACTTCGAACCAGGCCTGCGAACAGCTGTCCTTGACCCCTTTCATCCGGAAGCACACCTTCCTCTCCCCCGACAAGCTTGGGTCTGCACGCCGGAAGGGTCTCTTCATTTCCTCCACATACACCGTCACACTCTCAATGGGGAGTTGATTTCGGGCAGCCCGAGTCGTCTCGAAGAAGATTTCTAGAAAGCAGCAGAAGCCGCACCAACCGAAGGCAAAGTGCGAAGCAGTCGTCGTCCCCAGCGGAGTTCAACTGAATACCGACTACTGCCGGACCGTACGCGAGCAAAGAAGGACTGGTTAATTCCGACGTCAACCATGGAAACGACACCAGCGCCCATTATCTTGGACCAGCCCCGACTACCGACCGCGTTTAGCGGTTCACCGGCCGAGGATTCTGAAAAATGGCTCGAACATATGACCGTGTCGACGTCTTCAACAGATGGGATGACCATACTAAAGCAAGAGAAGTTTTCTTTGCCCTGGAAGAACCAGCCAGATTTTGATTCGAGAACCACGAAGCTTCCCTGGCGACGTAAGAATCATTCAAGCGGGAGTTCCCGAAGGCATTCTCAAGCAAAGCCAGAAAAGAAATAGATCAGCTGCTTATAAAATTGCGCAGCCAACACGCGAATGAGACTGTGACCGCGTACATACAAGACAGGAAGCGCCTTTTTCGACGTGTCGATCCTGATATGAAGAAGGGGAAGAAGGTGGAGTTCTTAATGCGTGGTGCTAAAGAAGCACTTTTCGGCGGTCTGAGCCGCAATCCACCGAAGACGTTCGCGGAATTCACCAGTGAAGCAGCCGCAATTGAGAAAACCTTGAAAGCATGAGCCCATCAATTAGGAGGGTAGACGTGTAGGCCAGTTGGTGAGACATGAAGGATCTAGACACCGCAGCGGACACGGGACGGAGAAAGAAGACGACACAGGGCGGTACCAAAGCTTTCAAAGCACACATTTCGAAGCCAAGCGTTGAAGAATCCCACTTGCCTCCAGCATTCTGCTTTTAGAATTTTCGAAACCCTTTTCCAATGTCCTACAGATGGTCCAAGCGCCCCGAACATTGACGAAACGTCAAGGGGGCAGGTATTATTTCACAGGCAATAGGCATAGGCCCTAGCTCTGCACGTCTATTGCCTGGCAGGCCGATGCGCCTGTATGGGCAGTGGCGAAGTATGTGCCCGGAAAGGCCACAATGGAAACACAGTGGGCGGCTGTCGGGAGTCTTCCACCGGTAGCATTTTCTAGTTCAATTGTTCGTTGCTTCGTCCTAAGGTGGGGGTCAGGATCCAGCGGTTGCCATTCTTGTAGAGCTGGTGCCCTTAGATGAGGGCTTGGGGGGTCTCGTCGAGGCGCAGAACTGCGTAGTGCGTAGGCATTGGTCATGGCTTCAGCTGTGGTTGGTGTAGTCTATGAAGGGGAGCCAAGTGCATGCTGCACTTCTTGGCGGACGATTTCGTCAAGGGTCGCTACTTGACGCAGCTCTTCCCGTACAGTTTCGCTGATAACAACCCCCAGGATGCCTCCGAATGCTCTTCCGTCCGAGAGGGCAGTGGAGGTCAATTGAGGCTGTCGAGGAAAACGTTGGGCTGATGAAGGAGCTAGACCCCACGACCGCTCCCCGGCCATCGACCACGGGAAATCGACGACTACCTGCGCAGAGGGGAGTACGTGTCGTCAAGCCGTCTTTCCCGCTCCCCGTCGCCGTCCAATGCACATGTAGCATCACCGGGCCGCACCTACACCACGGCTCTCCGAGGAGGGTCCCCTAGCCCCCTAGGGGAAACTAAACAAAGAAACCTTTGGACGTATGTTTGCTTGCCGAGGAAACGACGACAATCCTCCAGCGACAACGCCATATGAAGACGCCGCACCCACTACGCTGACGCCGCATACGACAACCTCGACCACGACGCGAACCGCCTTAAAAACGACGCTGCCATCAAGAAAAGCTTCGCCCACACGCCCCACCCACAATTCACATAGCCGACGAAGCCATGACCCGACGCCGAGGACGACATGCAAATCCAGAGCCAGGACATCCTACTTTATTTATTTATTATTTATTACAGATACCGCAGCGCCCAAGGGCGTTATTGCAGGGGGGGAAACACAATAAATTCTGCTCATTTGGCCGAAAGATACACGCAATAACAGAAATATAATCACACAACTAATAGATGAGGAAAAACATGCACTGAAGGAAGACAACCACGCTCCACAAATAAAATAACACTAATGAAATGAAAAAGAAACGCGCAAGACAACTGCGCGCCACGTCACACATCAGATAAAAATGCGCGGAATTGTCCTTCCGTGCAGCACTCAGTGACGCCGGCTGGTAGCCTGTTCCACTCATTGATCGTCCGTGGAAAGAACGAGGTTTTATAAACATCTGTGCGGCACTTAATCTCTCGGATCTTCCACTGATGATCAACTCGTCTAGAAAAAAAATGAGGTTGAAGCAGATACCGGTCTTTGTCAATGCTCAGCTTACCAAAATAGATGCGATGCATGATTTGTAATCTCAAATGTAATCTCAAAGAGACGTGACACTAGTTGAGAAGCTGTAATTATTGGACACAAATCTCGCAGCATTATTTTGGACGCGCTCGAGCCTATCACATAAGTAAGCAAACTGGCGGTCCCATACAGGACAGGCGTATTCAAGAATTGGTCGAATGTAAGGGAAATACAGGAGTTGTTTGACATTAGACGGTGCTTTATTGAACTTTCTTTTTAAGAAATTAAGCATTCTGCAGGCTTTGGATGTAGTGTACTCAACTTGCCTCGTCCATGTTAGGTTAGATGAAAAATAAACGCCGAGGTACTTGTATTCAAGTACTTTTTGCAAGGGAACATTATGTAGTGAGTAATTTGTTTGTAATGGCGAACGCTTTCGAGTGAAAGAGACAAATTGGCATTTTGTGGCATTCAAAGACATTTGACATTTTGAGCACCAGGACTGGATGGAATCCAAGTTTCGCTGTAGTTTTAACGCATCAGAGGACTTTTCCACAACAGTGTAAACGACCTAATCGTCAGCATAGAGCCGAACTTTGCAGGTAAGATCCAAAACAATATCATTTATATAAATCAGAAAAAGAAGGGGTCCAAGAACAGACTCCTGTGGTACACCTGAGAAAACGCTTACATAACCTGAGTGCGAACCATTAATCAAAACACGCTGCATGCGGCCCTGAAGATACGAATGAAGCCAATCGATGACACTGGGGTGCAGACCAAGACAACATAACTTATGTAACAATAGTAAATGAGGTACAGAGTCGAAGGCTTTCTTAAAATCTAGAAATACGCAATCTATTTGAGAGCCACGGTCAAAGGAAGAAACCAGATTATTACTAAACTCAAGCAACTGAGTAGTACAGGAAAAACCTGACCTAAAGCCATGCTGAACTTCTGTAAAATACCCATGAAAGTCAAGGTGTTTTATGACTGCGCTATATATTATGTGCTCCAACGTTTTACAGCACACACTCGTTAAAGAAATCGGTCGGTAATTAACAACAGAGCTTTTTGAACCACTCTTATGCTCTGGTACCACATTAGCATTTTTCCAGTCATTTGGCAGAGACACCGACTTAAGTGATGATCGGGACAAGATGACTAAGTAGTAAGATATTTCATTCGCGTAAGACTTTAAAACAAAGTTAGGAACACCATCAGGACCACCGGCAGAAGATGAATTGACATCACTAAGCAATTTTGACACACCTTGGTGAGTAAAAACCAATTCAGACATGCTTTCAGTGACAGATTCACGAGTTAACGGAAGTTCTCTTATGTAGTACATTGGCGCAAAAGAAGACTGAAAAAAAAAACATTAAAGCAGCATGCCTTATCACCACCATTAGTAATAACTTCACCATCATGGTCTAAATTCGGTATTCCGACTTGTTCACGTCCATTGTGTTTCAAAAACGTCCACAATTCCTTAGGATTATTATGCAGTTTTGATCCCAAGTCACTTAAAAAGCTATTTTTAAGAGCTTTAATTTCAGTTTTTAGTGTACTGCCAAGAGCCCGAATCGACTGCAATACTGCAGGGCACCGATTTTTTTTTGTATGATTCTAGAAGGCGATGTTTTTTCCTGATAAGCTGTCTGGTTCGCCGTGTGATCCACGGTTTGTCGCGGCGGCGCTTTCCGGAAAGGCTTTTAGATGGGATATATTTATCAATTAGGCATTCCAGCTTATTCTTGAATACTTCCCAAAGGGAATTACAATCTAAATTCTGGTTAAGATCAATAAATTCAGGAAGGAAAGACGCAAGTTCGTTCCTCATTGACGTATAGTCTCCCTTATTAAAAAAGAAAACCTTTCGTGATCGACCTTTTGAAATTAAATAAGGAAAATGCCGAACATTAGCGACAACACTACTGTGGTCGCTTATTCCCGGTATGGCCAAAGTGTCACGCACTACTGAAGGCCTGTTGCAGAACAGTAAATCTAACACTGAAGATGAGTGCTCAGTTTCTCGTGTGTGCTCAGGGACGCACTGATATAGGTCATTAGTAGTAATTAATTCATAAAAGGATTAAGATAATGAAGAATGATTCGCACGAAGAGGTTTGTAGTCTACCCATTTGAAATAAGGCATGTTAAAGTCCCCACAAAAAAGAAAGTCATTTTTTAAGCTGAGTAGAAATTCATACAACGAACTGAAAGCGTCAGGGTTGGTAGCGGAAGGAGGACGGTAGACAGAGCCAATAGCCAAGTGGTTATTGACGGCCCGAAAGTCATCGCTCTAGTGGACACAGGAGCCCATTATTCGGTGATGAATGAACCATCTGCTGCGGAGCTCAGGAAAGTAACGACCGCTTGGGACGGCCCGCGAATTCGCACCGTAGGTGGCCGCCTCATTAAGCCAACACGACGATGCAGAGCGCGAGTGACTCTCAAGGGACATACCTATCCCACGACCTTGGTGGTGCTACGGCAATGTCCCCGCGAGTGATCTTGGGCATGGATTTCCTTAAAAAACGTCAGGCGATCATCGACCTGCGATCGAAGCTGATCACACCTTCCACGGACGAGGCCATCCCGTCGATGAGAACTCCAGAACATCAAATTGCAGTTAGTGTCCTTGAAGAACAAATGAGTGTGCCACCCCGATCATGCGTCATCGTCACCATAGGCGCCACGGAAGCGATTAACACTGAAGCCATTATCGAAGGGAACATGCAGTAGCTTCTCCACCGCGGAATCGGTACAGCAAGAGGAATCGCACATTTCCGCAAAGGACAAGCCGAAGTACTGCTAACTAACTTCAGCCGAGAATACCGGCACGTTCGCAAAGGAAGGACGATTCTTTATTTGACGAAATATTCGACGTACGAGAGTTTTTCGCCCTCTCCGACCCATCCGTAAAAGATTCGCCTGACCACGATACCTCGCCCACTTTCGACATAAACCTAACTCTGCCCCGGAACAGTTAAGACCAAATCCGCAGTCTCCTTCGAAGCTACAGCGAGTGCTTCTCGTCATTGCCGAAGGTCTGACAAACCCTGACTGCCAAGCATCGCATTATAACCGACCTGCACGACCGACCTCTCCGCCAAAGCACCTACCGATTCTCGCTGCGACATTGACAAGCCATCCGGGACCAAGTGGAAGTAATGCTTCGCGACGACGTCATCCAAGCTTCAAACAGCCCCTGGGCCGCACCGGCTGTCCTAGTGAGAAAGAAAGATGGCACACTTCCATTCTGCGTTGATCGCCGCCGCTTGGAACATCACAAGTAAGGACGTCTGCCCCCTCCCCCGCGTCGACGACACACTGGACCGGCTCTGCAGCGCTAACTCTTTCTCATCGATGGACCTCAAGGGCGGCTACTGACAAATTGAGGTGGATAGAACAGATCGCGAGAAGACCGCGGTCATCACTCCAGATGGCCTCTTCGAGTTCAAGGCGATGTTGTTTGGTCTCTGTTCCGTACAATCGACATTTTATCGAGTAATGGATAGAGTGCTGGCAGACCTGAAGTGGTAGATTTGTCTGGTATATTTAGATGACGTCGTTGTCTTCGACTGCAACTTTGAGGAGCACCTAAAAAGGCTTCGAACAGTACTAGACACAATCAAATCGTCCGGCCTAACCTTGAAAGCATAGAAGTGCCACTTTACCAATGAAGAGCTCCTGTTTCCATGCCTCATCGTTAGCAAGGAGTGAGTACTCCCAGACCTGCAGAAAAAAGCTGCTATCGCAATGTTTCCGCCACCGGCCAATAAGAAAGCTGTGCGCAGATTCATAGGACTGTGCGCGTATTACCGACGATTTGTCAAGAACTCTTCTCGCATCACTGAGCCACTGACCCACCTCACAAAACCATACGTGCATTTAAATAGGAAACGCCGCAAGTGGAAGTCATCAAGGAGCTTCGACGTCGTTTACAGTACCCATCGATCGTCGCTGTCAAAAAAATGGCTGAGGCTTAGCTAAGGTTAAGCCTAGTCAGATGCGAAGCATATTGATGGCTAGGCTTGGTAATACATGGCTTTCCTTTGTTGAATACTTGGTCATTTTAATACAACCACTAGAAACCTTCGTCGTGGGGGAAGACAGCGGTATGGCTACAGCGGAACGCCGACTAACTCCGAGACGCACGTTGCGCGAGCGCCTGGATTACCACGGAAGTCGCGTCCGCCTGCCCGGTGGAGCGAGCGTTTCACCTACACCGAGTGTGAACGCGCGTTCGAAATTCGCGGGAGTGTAACGTCACCATACCACGTGATTCACACGGCGTGCAACCGCAGCGACGGCACAAGTTGGAGCCCCGTCTCTCATCTGTCGTGACGTCATTGTGTCACGTGGTGCGACGTCACCATACTACGTGGTCTGCACGGCGTGCAACCACAGCGACGGCGCGAGGTGGACCCCCGTCTTCCTCTGTCGTGACGTCATGTGTCACGTGGTATGTCACGTGGTGTGACGTCACTGTACCACGTCGTCTGCACGGCGTGCAACCAGAGCGACGGTGCGAGGTGGACCCCCCTCTTCCTCTGTCGTGACGCCATGTGTCACGTGGTGTGACGTCACTGTACCACGTGGTGTTTACGGCGTGTAACCACGGCGAAGGGCTGTAGTGTACCTCTAGTAATATGCTTCGCATAAAAATTCGACGCATTTTTGAAACAAACAAAGAAAGACACCGCCGCGCGCATAGCGTCTCGCCAGCGCGAGCCGAACGGTGGAGAAGGAAAACCCCCGCTGAGCGCGTGGCTCTCTCTCGCCTCCACCACCGCTCTCCGACACGGCGTGCGCCTAAGGAAGGAGTCATCCATGCCGAAGATTTCTCTCGAACATCCGAGTCGCTTCTACTGCTGACCAGGGGAAAAGGGCGGAGCCTTGCGTGCACTAAGACACGTCCCCATCGCCCGTCGGCGGCGGCGCCAAGCCAGAACTAGCCCGAACCTTCGCGAAACGTCTCCTGATTTTGACCAATGAGGACGCGCGGCCGGCGAGAGAAAGGAAGGGAAACTACACGGGAGATGCTGCGTGTATGTGCGTGCCTACTTTGGCACGTAGAACAAACAGACGTGAGAGCGAGCCTATAACAGAAGGACGTTGACCGCTGTCAAATTAGCCCGGACCGCCGTTTAAGCTTCGGAGAATCGCGCCCGCTCGACTCCCGGGAAAAACACCACTCGGCCACGGACCAACGAGCCAACGTGCGCCAGTCTGCGGGACGGCATCATCGTGGACCTCTGGTCGTCGGACTGTCGCAGTGCCCGGTGGACAACTTGTGCTTTGCTTCTTTGTCTTTCTCTCCTGTTAGTGCACTTTAGGTCCAATATTGTCTTTGTATTGTATTCTCTGTCGAGTTTAACTTTGCACGAGTTGCATTGTTCTGTTAATCACTTTGTAAGTGTTTGTACTAGTGATTGTGAAATCCTCTGTATCGTGTCATTGCTGTATAAACTTTGTTTTGTTTGTGAACCTTTGGATCCGGCCCATTCTCTGGCTTGCGACCAGGGAAAGCTGGGCACCAAACGCCCAAAAACCTCTTGTCACTTGGTAGCTGGTCTCCGCTGAGCTTGCCACGCTGAGTCGAGGGCATCTCCTATTATGAGTCCGAGACCGCTACCCCCACCCGCTCTAAGGGTGTCTGGGAGCTTCGCACTGAACAGTGCGCGGAGTTGGGTGTCAGTCGAGCACTTTGAAGAAAACGCCGAGAGTGAAATTCATACCGACGCAAGTAGTGTGGGCTTAGGCGCGGTCCTGGTTAGGCGCTGGCCGTTACCTGCCCAAAGCTGAGGCTAATTATTCGACAACCGAGAAGGAGTGCCTCGTCATCATCTGGGCTACGTCGAAATTACTCCCCTACCTGTACGGACGACCATACAAGGTGGTCAGCGATCACCACGTGCTCTGCTCGCTCGCCAGTTTGAAGGACCCCTCTCACCGCGTCACTCGGTGGAGCCTGCGCCTCCCGGAGTTTGACGTCACCGTCGTTTACAACTCAAGACACAAGCACTCTGACGCCGACTCTCTGTCACGAGCCCCTGTAGATGCACCACCCCCAGACGACGATGAGGACGCCTTTCTGGGACTCATAAGCTCCAGCTCCTTTGCACAACAGCAATGCTCGGACCCCGACCTAAAATGTCTCATCCAGTACTTGGAAGGCAAGGTTTCTTCTCCCCCACCTCGTTCAAGAGAGGATTGTCTTCGTTCTGTTCACAGAATGATGTCCTCGTGAAGAATAACTTTGCAGCAAACAAAACAGCCTACCTCCTTGTTGTAGCTGCAAGTCTGCGGCGGTACAGTAAATCTCACAACAATCACCTCAAAAATGGGCAGTTTTCTGTGATTCAAAAGCTGCCCTACAATGTCTTCAGTCTGCTTTGAGACATAGGGACCGTGAGCAACTTATAGCGGAGATACGATATCTGCATCACCAGGCAATCGAACAAGACCATGAAATCATCTTCCAGTGGGTACCAGGCCATAGCGGCATTGTTGGTAGCGCCTTAGCTGACGATGCTGCTCGATCGGCTCACGAGACAACCAACACTGTCCGCATACCACTGACAAGAGCTGACGCAGCAAGGCACCTTCAACTGCTCGCCCGAAACCTGACTGCAACGTCGTGGTCTGCCCCTGGAGGTAGGACACCCCGCTCGCATCACTTCAACCTCTTGCTCCAACATCATATACCATTCGGCCTCCCCCGCAGTGATACTACGCTGTTGTGCCGCCTGTGGCTGGGAGTGGCGTTCACAAACGCCTATTCCCATCTCATCTCAATGGCTGACTCTCCTGCGTGTGGCCAGTGTGGTTGTGACGAGACGATCAGCCACCTCCTCTGTGACTGCCCTCGTTTTGAGCGAGAGCGCGGTTGCCTAGTTGCTTCTCTGCTCCGCTTGGACTCGCGTCCTTTAACAGAGTCTAACGTTCTGGGGCCTTGGACACAACCTTCCAGACAACGGAAAGCGGTGAAAGCGCTCCTGAATTTCCTAAGAGACTCGGGGTTGCATTCCCGCCTATAATCTTTAAGTTTTCAGTGCGCGCCCTCTGTCCCTGTGACATAGTGGTCGCTGGTCACTTAGAAAACTCATTTCCTTGCCGCTCTTTTTCCTTTTTTCCCCTTTGTTCCCCTCCCCAAGTGTAGGGTAGCCAACTGGGCATCGCCTGGTTAACCTCCCTGCCTTTCCGTCCTTTTCTCTCTCTCTCTCTCTCTGCGCGGAGAATTTCTTCAGGCTTCACACGACGAACCGACAGCTGGACATCTCGGGTTTTCTCGTAACCTGCGCCGCATTCAAGACAAGTATTACTGGCCACGATGTTCTGCCGATGTCGCAAATTATGTGAAAACATGCCGACTTTGTCAGCTAATAATAAACTCTCCGACCCGACCAGCACGATTTCTGAATCCCATTGAACCCCCTCAAGGGCCTTTCAGCTGATCGGCATGGACTTGCTTGGCCCTTTGCCGAAGCCAACATCTGGAAATACGTGGATCATTGTGGCAACTGACTACCTGACCCGCTACACCGCGGCAAAAGCCCTACCGAACGGAACAGCAGCAGAAGTTGCCAAATTTTTCATGGAGTGCATTCTTCTGCGACACGGCGCCCCCATTGTACTCATCACGGAGAGAGGAACACCATTCACGGCGGAACTGACGCAAACAATCCTGCGTGAACCACAACCAGCCATCCGAGGACAAATGCATACCATCGGCAGACCAACGCACTGTCCGAGCTCCTGATCAACACCATCACCGATATGCTCGCCGTGTATGTCGATCCGGAACACAAGACCTGGGACGTTACCCTGGCTTACATCGTCTTCGCATACAACACCGCAGTGGGAGAGACCACCTAGAAGACGCCTTTTAGGCTCGTCCATGGCAGGGAGGCCATGGCCGCGCTAGACGACATGCTGCTCAATGTTACCGAAGAAAACATCGACGTCGCCGCTTACCTTCAACGCTCAGTAGAAGCCTGAAGACATGCCATATTACGGATAAAAAAACAGCAGCGATCCGACGCCAGACCTTGCTACCTAAGAAGACGCAACACGGAATACAAGCCAGGAGACCGAATCTGGGTTTGGACGCCCATTCGCCGCCGCGCATGGAGTGAACAACTTTTGCGCCGCTATTTCGGCCAGTGCAAGGTTCTTCGTCGGCTAGGTCAACTGGACTATGAAGTCGTCCCTGACCAAATGACTGCTTCCCAGCGACGCCGCGCACTACAACATGTTTTCCATGTCGTTCGTCTGAAGCCCTATTATGCGCGCTAAAGCACGTTGTGTTTACACCCTTGGTGTTTATTTTCACACACGCCGTTTTAGATGTTTGTGGCCATTTTATGTACTAAAGAATCGGCTCGATGCTTCTTTGAGAGGGGTATAATGCCGCCAATGTTTGTAGTGTTTGTTCATTCTTCAAAGCTGCGGGCACGCCGCTTGATGGCTTTGGTTTTGATGCAAGACGCGCCTAGAATTATCTCTATTGATCGCATCCAGACGAAGCCGACTTTACGTTGTTCCAGAGTGTTCTAGTAACTTTACAAGCTTTATCTCGAAAGTTCGCTACCAGCTTTAAAAAGAGCACGGCCGAGAGCGGCGGGAATTCTTTTCGACGAATGCCGAGCACGCTTGTTGCTGTGCCGCAGCCGAGTGATTAAGTTCTTTGTGGGCGCAAGTCAGCCCAAATAAATAGCTTCGTTTAGAAGCGACTCTCGCTGTTTTCCTGCTCGCAGCACTGCAGTCAAAACTACGTTTGGTTTGAGAATATGTATGTATGTATGTATGTATGTATGCATGTATGTATGTATGTATGTATGTATGTATGTATGTATGTATGTATGTATGTATGTATGTATGTATGTATGTATGTATGTATGTATGTATGTATGTATGTATGTATGTATGTATGTATGTATGTATGTATGTATGTATGTATGTATGTATGTATGTATGTATGTATGTATGTATGTATGTATGTATGTGTGTGTATGTATGTATGTATGTATGTATGTATGTATGCATGTATGTATGTATGTATGTATGTATGTATGTATGTATGTATGTGCGTGGGTGTGCGTGCGTGTGTGCGTGGGTGTGCGTGCGTGTGTGCGTGTGTGTGTGTGCGTGTGTGCGTGCGCGCGCGCGTGTGTGTGTGTGTGTGTGTGTGTGTGCGTGTGTGTGTGTGTGTGTTTATTTATTTATTTATTTATTTCATAATACTGCGGCCGCCGCGGTGGCTCAGCGGTTATGGTGCTCGGCTGCTGACCCAAAAGACGCGGGTTCGATCCCGGCCGCGGCGGCTAGAATTTCTTTGGAGGAGAAATTCTAGAGGCCCGTGTACTGTGCGATGTCAGTGCACGTTAAAGAACCCCAGGTGGTCGAAATTTCCGGAGCCCTCCACTACGGCGTCTCTCATAGCCTTAGTCGCTTTGGGACGTTAAACCCCATAAACCAAACCAAACCATAATACTGCAGGCCACTGATTGGCCCAAGCAGGAGTGAACACACAATGTTACATAACCAAAAGAATAAAGTTATTCGATATTAGCAGCACACGGAAACCAAAAGAATAAACTTATACAATGCTAGCAGCGCACGGATACCAAAAGAATAAAACCAAGCGAATAAACTTATACAATATCAGCAGCACACGGATACAAAACATACATATAATCAATATTAGCAGGTAAGTAGACGATTTAACGCATCAGAATACTTTTGCGAGGAAAAACAGATTCCGGTAACGAATTCCAATCTTAGCACTGTTCTAGGGAAAAAACTGTATTTAAAACTGTTAGTTTTGGCGAAAAGGGGAGTAAGTGAATGTTCACGAACGTTCCGAGTCCTTCTCAGTAGAGGACGCTTAATGCACTCCGTAGTATGTATGTATTTCTGTATGTATGTATGTATGTATGTATGTATGTATGTATGTATGTATGTATGTATGTATGTATGTATGTATGTATGTATGTATGTATGTATGTATGTATGTATGTATGTATGTATGTATGTATGTATGTATGTATGTATGTATGTATGTATGTATGTATGTATGTATGTATGTATGTATGTATGTATGTATGTATGTATGTATGTATGTATGTACGTACGTATGTATTAAAAATACCTCAAGGGCCCTCGGGTGAGGGCTTTACATGAGGGGTGGGCTAACAACCTGGTGTTAATAGCAGATTTTTTCGATGGCTTTCTTGAAATGGTCTGGGTTTGTATGAAGGATGGTACTTGTGGGAAGACTGTTCCAGTCACGCGCTGTTTGGATGAAGAAGGAATGAAGATGGGTCACGGTGTGAGCAGGGGGTGGGTAAACGGCATTTTGGTGGCTTGTGCGGGCTGAAGAACGATGAGCAGGCTGAATAGGACAGTGGGAAGAAAAGTTATGATACATTTTGTGGTACAAGCACAGCCTTGCAACCGTGCGACGTTGCTTGAGGTTAGGTAGGCATGCATTATTTTTGAGGGAAGTAACACTGGTGGAGTATGAGTAGTTTGAGTAGATGAATCGAACGGCGCGATTTTGGGCAAGTTCAATACAGTTAGGTTTTAGCTGAGCGGCGTCCCAGATGGCAGATGCGTATTCTAACTTTGGCCGAACTAATGTTTGATAAACTTGTAATTTAACTGCTGGTGAAGCTAGACGTAAATTACGACGAAGATAGCCGAGAGTTTTGTTGGCATTGTTAATTATCCGCGTTATATGGATAGACCAGTTAAGGGTACTCGAGATGTCAACACCAAGATACTTAATGGAATGGCGGGGTAAAACACTACAACCGTTCAGAAGATAATTTGGGGTCGGGTAATTTTGTCGTCTGTGGAAGGAAACAAGCGCAGTTTTGTTAGTATTTAAGACCATCAGCCATCTGCGACAGCACTCTTCCAGTCTTAATAGATCACATTGAAGGGCATTATTATCTGCTGCACTATTAATAGGACGGTAAATGACACAATCGTCGGCAAATAAGCGGATGTTTGTTGAAATATGATTAGGCAAGTCATTGATGTAAATTAAGAAAAGGAGAGGGCCAAGAACTGTGCCTTGCGGCGCACCAGAGAGTACGTTAGAGAGTGAAGAAGATTTGTTGTCGGCTTCAACAAATTGCTGACGGTTAGTGAGGAAGTCCTGTATCCAGTTGAAGACGAGCGGGTCAAGATTTAGTTGTGAAAGGTTTAGTAGTAGGCGTTTATGAGGGACTTTGTCGAAAGCCTTCTCGAAGTCGATGAAGATAGCGTCAACAGGAGTATTAAGGTCTAAATTAGTACTTATGTCCTGAAGAAATAGCGCAAGTTGTGTGTCGCATGAAAGTCCTCTTTGAAATCCATGCTGGTTAGGGTTAAAGAACTTAACAGATGTAAGGAAATTTGTGATTTGCGAATAAATAATGTGCTCCGTAATTTTAGAACAGACGCTGGTTAGAGATATGGGCCGGTGGTTAGTAGAGCCTGGCTGAGGAACTGGAACAATCTTACCCACTTTCCAGTCACGAGGGACGATGCCGGATGATAATGACTGCTGAAAAATGTGGGAGAAAATAACACTGGTGACTTCCTTGGTGCTTTTGAGCACTTTGGCATTGATGCCGTCGACGCCAGCTGACGAGGTCAATTTTAAAGATTCGATTAGTTTCAAGATTCCTTGGGGTGAAAATGTAATATCTGGCATGACGGGATGATTATACGAGGAAATATACGGGAGGTTATCATCTGGTTCTCTTGTAAAAATAGAAGAGAAGGCTAGATTGAGTGTTTCCGCTACGTCGTCACCGGGGATAGGTTGACCTGACTGATTCATTAATGGAACTGATTTTTCATTCTCTTTGGGATTAATTGCTTTCCAGAATTGTTTTGGGTTAGTTCGAAGTAAGTTAGGCAGGGTGGTTTCATAAAAGGAACGTTTAGATTTAGTAATCTCTGAGTTATATAATTTGGACGCGGTGCGGTATTTGTACCACGCCTCTGGACTCCTAGTAAGTTTGGCTGCTCGTAATAGGCGATTCTTCTTGTTTTTAAGACGTTTGAGTGCAGAATTAAACCAACGGGAGAAACTACGCTCGCTAATGCTTACGGTTGGAATATAGGTATTGATTAGTTCCTGCATTTTTGACTTAAACATTGACCAGTTCTCCTCGACAGATCGCGTGCTAAAATCAACAGATATTAATTCCCAAAACCTGGTTAGTTCTTTGTTGAAATCTAGATAATTACCTTTGTCATATATGGTCAGTTTTTTGCTGCTTTTCGCTGCGCGGTTCAGTCTGGTGAGGAATGTGCCATGTGTTACTTTATGATCGCTAATTTCATCTAGGTATGACAGCGAAGGATTTCTATCGGGGTGGGTTGTAAGTACAAGATCCAGGATGTTAGCTGATTGATGGGTATTCCTAGTTGCCGATTCAACAATCTGGGATAGCGAAAATGTTAGGCATGTGTTAACAAAATTGCTTTCAATATTATCTTTCGAAATAGAGAGGGCAAGGTCAGACCAAGTAATATCGGGAAAGTTGAAATCACCGAACATAACAATAGGGGCATGCGGATATAGAGATCTTATAGAGTTAAGTGCGTCATGGAACTGGGGCACGAATGAGTTGTCGGAACCAGGAGGGCGATAGAATCCGCCTAGGATGATATGGGGGTGTGCAGCTGCACAGCATACGAACATGATTTCTAAAGAAGTATGAATGGATATTCGGCGGCAATTCAAATCAGGATGAGTAGCGATGAGAACTCCACCGCAGCGTCTGTCGTTGCGGTCCGCACGAAAAATTTGGAAGTCTGGGTGAGAAGGAAAATTCTCTGAATTATCTATAGATGAATTCAACCATGTCTCTGTTAATGCGATGACATTAGAATCTGATGAATCGATAAGGTTATCAAGGATGTCGCGTTTGGGTAGCACGCTCCTAATGTTGGTGGAAAGGAAGGAGAGGGATTTCTTTGTACTGTCATCGTTGGCACGTGCCAACTGCTATGTTGAACGAAGAACAACTTGTTGGCTGGCTGGGTCATAAACGTACGTGTCCTTTCCTGCTTCCAGTCTGTTGTGGCGAAGAGTGCTGCGAAAGCTTTGTTTCTTTTGAAATTCAATAAGCGTTTTCCGGGCTAAGCGAGTGGCTGGAGAAAGGTCTTGGGCAACGCTAATTTTAGAGTGTTTGTTTGCCCTGCTAGTGGTCAGCAGTTTTTCTTTATCCTTAAAATGGGCAAACTTCACTAAAATTGGTCTCGTTTTGTTCGGAGAAAAGGACCCTAGCCTATGGGCACGCTCTATGTCCCTCGCTTCGATGCACAATTTCAAATGTTCCTTGGAAAAGGCAATTACCTTTTCCTCTGAGCTCGCCCAACTTTCATCGCACTCATCGTCCACCCCGTAGAACACCAGGTTGTTTCGCCGCGCCCTATCTTCGGCATCGTTTGTTCGAGAAGTTAACTGCTCAATCTGACAAGCGTTTGCCTCTGCGAGCGTCTGGACACTTTTTATATCTGCCGTGATTGTCGTTAGAGATTGGCACTCTTCTTCAATTTTAGTTATTCTTTCTTTGATATCTTGCAGCATTTTATCGTTTTCAGTCTGCTTTTCCTGAATATTTCTAACTTCATCTAATAACGTCGCCTGTCCATTCTTAAGTTCGTCCAGAGCTTCTAACAGAGCAGATAGGTCGTCGCCAGCAGCGACACGAGTAATGGGACCCGGGTTTTGCTCGACGTCCTCGGAAAGTTGCAGAAGCGCCTGTATTACACGTGCACAGTCACTAAGAATGACAAAAGCTGCGTGTGGGCCTTGCAGCACTAAAAGACCGTGATAGCGCGTGCGCTTAGTTAATAAAGAACAACAGTTCGTTACCTGCGCAAACAACGGTGGCGTACGGTGAGGCGATGTGATCGCGCCCGTGCTGCCAAGCCCACTGAAGCTCGTGACGATGTCGCGGCGATTTATGAACGCCTGGTGACGTAGAAAGGATAGACCGGAAGTGCACGTCCATGATATGAGGGTGCCCAGTAGGCAGGGGGTCGCTGCGATGCAGGGAGCCGGGCATCGCTGAGGTAGAATCCGGTGGGCGGATAAACCAAGTGCCGCAGCCGAGGCATCAAGGTGGCATCGCCACGGCCCAGCCACGTCGTCCAGCAGGTAAGCACCGAGAACAGGTGCGTCTCCGGTAGCCCAGTTGTCCGCTCCGCAGGAACTGCAGGCGGCCAGGACTAGTAGCTGCGAAAACAGTGATGTACGGTGAGGCGATGTCATCGCGCCCGTGCTGCCAAGCCCACATACATACAGATGTATGTATGTATGTATGTATGTATGTATGTATGTATGTATGTATGTATGTATGTATGTATGTATGTATGTATGTATGTATGTATGTATGTATGTATGTATGTATGTATGTATGTATGTATGTATGTATGTATGTATGTATGTATGTATGTGTATGTATGTATGTATGTATGTATGTATGTATGTATGTATGTATGTATGTATGTATGTATGTATGTATGCATGTATGCATGTATGCATGTATGCATGTATGCATGTATGCATGTATGCATGTATGAATGTATGTATGTATGTATGTACGCACGCACGCACGCACGCACGTATGTATGTATGTATGTATGTATGTATGTATGTATGTATGTATGTATGTATGTATGTATGTATGTATGTATGTATGTATGTATGTATGTATGTATGTATGTATGTATGTATGTATGTATGTATGTATGTATGTATGTATGTATGTATGTATGTATGTATGTATGTATGTATGTATGTATGTATGTATGTATGTATGTATGTATGTATGCGTTATGTATGTATGTATGTATGTATGTAATCCAGCAAAAAAAAAGGAAAATCTTGGCACGGTATGTGGTAGTAAGAGCGTAGACCAACGTTTCAAGCATTGTTTACAGTGTTTAAAGCTGCACTGTTTCAAGCGTTTCAAACGTTGGTCTACGTTCTTACTATACAGGGTGTCCCAGCTAAATGTAACCAAGCTTTTAAAAAACACGGGGTGTTCTAGCTGTGTGAAACCAAATGAGGGTTGTTTAGAGTCGCGTGACCTTGTCTACAGTATTTTTTTCGTCCTTCAAGGTTGACTAATTAGTGAAGCTTAATTAACTAACCTTTTTAATTATTGACTTGAGGAACAAAGTGTCAATGGAAAAGTTGTAGATCGCTTTGAGAAACAGCTTACTGAGACATTTGCAGCAAAGTAATATTTACGCATAGTAGTTTTTTTACCGGCCTTTAACCAAAACCCGCACAATAAGAAACAGCTTCCACACGACAACTGTGCCACTTCAACGTCTCAAGACGCGCCTTAAAGAATGAAATCTGTTTTTTTTTTCCGAAGTCCTCTCTTCGATGAGACTTTGGGTGCACATTGGGGCATAGAAGTGAGCGAGCAGCTGGTCACGTGACAACTTTCTTTTAAGGCCAATAAATGAAGCTACGTAAATCGTAACTTGACGGAAACCCTGGGACACCCGGTATATACCGGGTGACGGAAGCTGGGACACCCGGTATATACCGGGCGTCCCAGATAAATGTAACCAAACTTTTAAAAAACCCGAAGTGTCCTAGTCCAGTGATACCAACTCACGGTTGTTCATAGTTGCGTGGCCTAGACTTGAGTTTTTTTTTCGCTCTTCAAAGTTGCCAATTAGTTAAGTTTAATTAGCTAACTTTTTAAATCTCAACTTCAGGAAGAAAGTGTCAATGCAAAAGTTTTAGATCACCTCGGAAAACCGCTAGTAGTGCTGTTTCCATCAAGTTGCGATTTACGTACCTCCGTTTATTGGCCTTAAAAGAAAGTTGTCACGTGACCTGATGCTCGCTCAGTTCTCTGACCCAATGTGCACCCAAAATCTCATCGAAGAGAGGACTTCAGAAAAAAACAGATTTTATTCTTTAAGGCGCGTCTTGAGACGTTGAAGTGGCACAGTTGTCGTGTGGAAGCTGTTTCTTATTGGGCGGGGTATGGTTAAAGGCCGGTAAAAAAACTACTATGCGTAAATATTACTTTGCTGCAAATGTCTGAGTAAGCTGTTTCTGAAAGCGATCTACAACTTTTCCCATCACACTTTGTTCCTCAAGTCAGTAATTAAAAAGTTAGTTAATTGAGCTGAACTAATTAGTCAACCTTAAAGAACGAAAAAAATACTGCCGACTAGGTCACGCGAATCTAAACAACCCTCATTTGGTTTCAGACGGCTAGGACACGCTGCGTTTTTTAAAAGCTTGGTTACATATAGCTGGGACACCAGGTATATATATATATAGAAAGGAAGCGGAATGGGGGCCTCGTTATAAATGTGAGAGAGTAGCCAACGGCCACAGAAACCAAGGACACAGGAGATTTTTTTAATTTATTTATTTTGTGGCGTTGATCAATTTAGAATATTACTGAATATGTTATCGCTTAAAGCTAATTCATTAGAAAAGCAGAAGAAAAAACAGAAGCTTTCAGCGATAGCATATTCAGTAATATTCTAAATTCATCAACACCACAAAATAAATAAATAAAAAAAATCACCTCTGTCCTTGGTTTTTGTGGCGGCTGGCTTCACTCTCATATATATATATGGTCTGTTCTGAATGTAGTAGGACTCATTTTTTTAAACAAAATTTATTCATGAGAATAATACAAACGATTACAATTTTTCAAGGTCGCACCCTTCCGCACCTACACGTTGCTGCCAATTAGTTTTACAGTTTTCGTACGCCTCCAGGAACGCCTGGAACGGAATGCTGTTTAGCTCCCTCTTCACGGCCTGTTGAACCACCTCTACCGATCCGTGATGTTTCCCCTCGAGCGTCGATTTTATACTCGGGAATAGAAATAAGTCTGGCGGGGCCAAGTCGAGGTTGTAGGGGGGCTGAGGCAGCGTTGCCGCCTTGTGCTGGACAAAAATCGGGGTCCTCATTCAGATGATGAAGAAGATCCTACCGGTTGGCCTTTTCCTCCTCTGACAACACTCCTGGCACCATCTTCGCGCACGCTTTCCTCATGGATAAGTTTTCTGTCATGATCCCAAAAACTTTGGTTTGAGGAATGCTCAAGTCATCAGCAATCATTATGATACCCATCCTACGATCACTGTTAATTAAATGTTTCCCTCGCTGCACATTTTCGTTGGTCTTGCTGGTCGAAGGGCGCCTGAAGCGGTCGTCTTCCTCCACTCATTCCTTACCTTCTCGGAAAAGCTGGTGCCACTCAAAAACACCTGATCTACCCATGGAAGCGTCACCGTAGGCCTCCTTAATCATGCTGTGAGTTTCTTTCCCCGTTTTACCAAGATTTACTCAAAATTTGATCGCGTATCGTTGATCCAGTAAAAGCTCGATGATTCTGCGTGACGAGACGTTTCGACAGGGGTTCACAGTACAAGCGACCTCCTCTCTTCAACGGCCGAGAGCCGACTGCCGATTTTCCCCAGGTTTCCCAATATCCCCCTTCAACTATCCGGCACGCGCAGACCACTTCTCGTCCGCCGGTTCGCCCAGGAAAAAACCAGTCCTACTGCTTTCAGAACAGACCCTCTATATAGCGAAGTATACGCTTCGTTAAAGGAAACATTTATTTGACTCGACGTTTCGATCGGAAACCGATCTTCTTCAGGAGTGATTTTACTTTGTTAATGCATCCCCTTTTATAGTGGTGGGCACAGTACAGGTAAGTGGGAAACACAAAGCACATAGCAGGAAAATACACATAAAAAATCATTAGAGGCAGAGCGACGCACACGAAAAAAACACGAGTGCGAGGAATAGGTACTCAGTAAGAAAATACAACGGCCTTTGCATTGTTAAGCACCACAGGCTTGCTCATTGACAGGCGTGTCCAGCTCGGAGCTCGGAGGTGCTCGACAGGTGCGTGGCCGTGCAGCAACTTTCGTAAAAAAAGGCGAGAACTTGTTCCTTCTCCAGGCCGCGGGGGCAAGAAAAAAATAATAAAAAATATATAAATCTCACCCTCGAACAGAGAGGGCAGACAAGAGAAAACGAGAAAACGAAAAGACCAGGGAAGAAACCTCAGAAAAAAAAAGTGAAATACTTAAAAAAAAAGCCTTTTAAAGCAGTGCTTTTTCTTCGCACCCAGCAATAATGCACCCACGCCCGGTTAAGCGGAAGTATTGGAAGGAATGTAAAAAAATGTAAGCTTACATAGTAAAAATAAAAAGGAAAATAGAAAAAAAATGTATATATGTGGCATTCGCGGGACCACAAGGTGAGCACACCCGTGGGGGGAGGGGGGGGAAGGAACGGCACAGGTGTGGCATGAAGAAAGGAGTATGACCTCAGGCGACATAGTCAGCGGCGCCTTGTTTAATTTCGTAGGCCTCTGACCTCGGAAGAGAGGTGAGGGTACCGTAAGTTTCATTAATGCCATTTTGCACTGTGTTAAATTTAAAAATAAAATAGGATTCTCGTTGTTCGCGCTCACGAGTGTTTTTGAAGCCACTTTGTAGTATAGATACTTTAAGTTTGTCAAACTCGTGACCTTTCTCGCGGAGGTGTTTCGAAAGAGGGAGGTTGGGGAGGGATTGGGTATGTGAGCGGTGGTTATTAAATCTGAATCGGAAGGAATTGTCTGTTTGGCCTATGTATTGCATTCGACAGTCGCCACACTCGAGCATGTAAACCACGTTGTTGGAATCGCAATTTAAGTCTTCCCGCATAGAATGCATGAAATCTCAGTGGGTGCTTTTAGCTAGTGCCGTGGTTTCCGTGTGTTTGCAGACTTGGCATCGGCTTTTTCCGCATGGTGTGCAACCTACAGCTCTCGGTTTATTGACTGTCGAATGGACAACATGATTTAGCAGATTTTTTGGTCGTTTATATGTTACTTGCGGGAGCGTTGTGAAAATTCTTGAAAGCCGGTCACTCTGTTCTATGATATTGAAGTGTTTTTTTAGGATTTTATTAGCGTTAGGGAGATTATTTGTGAAGGTTAGTATGAGATTACAGCGCTGTGATGTTGGCTGAGATTCCTTAATGACATGATTAATATTAGTTGCTTCTGCCTTTTTAATGGCATCGTTGATTATAGAAGACGGGTAATGTTGTTTGCTTAGAGTGTCCCGCATGCGATTAGCATTTTCGTGAAAATCTTCCGAACGTGAGCAAATTCGTTTGAATCTGATGGCCTGTGAGTATGGGATTGAAGATTTGAAGTGGCGTGGGTGGCAGCTGTTGAAATGAAGATACTGTTGTCTGTCTGTCTGTGGGGGTTTGATAGACACTAGTGATTAATGTACTTCCTTCTACTCGAACGAGAACATCCAGGAAGTTAATTTCATTGGTTGAGTAGGTGTGTGTGAAAGAAATATTGGGATGAATTTTGTTGAATAGGGCGATAAAATGGATGAGATCGTCCTCGGTTTCTGTCCAGATTGTGAATATGTCATCCAGAAAGCGTTTGTAAAAAGCTGGTTTAGTTGGATATCAGGAGAGAAAGTCTGATTCAATTTTGTTCATAAATATGTTGACGGAATTTGGAGCCATTTTTGTGACCATAGCTGTACCGCTAGTTTCAAGATAATATGAGCTGTTGAATTCAAAACTGTTAAGTTTAAAGGCCAAATTTGCAAGTGTCTCGACGGCACTTGGACTAGAGGTGTCTAGAATTTTGTACTCCTTATATGATCCGACCATATCCTGAATTCCGTCGTCATGTGGGATGTTAGTGTAGTATGATACCACGTCCAGGGTAACTAGGAAAGCCAGTTGAGGGAAGGTGACATTGGGTAATTCTTTCAGGAAGTGATTAGTGTCGCGTATGTAGGATGGATGTTTCGGAGGTATATGCTTGATGAGCGAATCGATATACTCTGAGATCGGTTTTGTTACTGTGCCAACTCCAGAAACAATCGGCCTCCCTGGATGATTCTGTTTGTGTATTTTCGGGAGCATGTAGAAGCGCCCCGCGGAGGAATTTATTGGCGTGAGCGCCTTGTCTACTCGCGGTGGTGATTCACTTTCATCTGTTAATTTATTAATAGCTTTCTCTACGATGCTCTTTTGCACAGCGGTCGGGTCTGATGGGAGTTCAGTATAGAATTTTGGGCTGTTGAGCTGGCGGTTGCCCTCCTGAATGTAGTTGTTTGTGTCTAAAATAACTATGTCTCCACGTTTGTAGGCGGGCTTAATAACAATGTCGGTTCGTTTGCTAAGTGAGCCTAAGGCGTTACGCTCTTTATTTGTGAGGTTAGGTGGCCCAGATTTCCGTGTGCCAAAATCTTGAAGAACCTCCTTTTGTACCGCTTTTATATATAGGTCTAGATGTCTGTCCCTGCAAGTTTTGGGTGTCAACTGTTACTGAGGTTGGGGGAACCGAACATTATTTGTGTTCGGTTTGTCGAAGAAATATTCCTGTAATCTGAGAGTTCGCGAAAAGTTATCTAGATTCTGGAGTAACTTGTACTCGTTATACTTGTTTTCACCGGAACAGCGCGCACTAAGACACGGACACGAAGGGAGACACGACACACACGAGCGCTGACTTTCAACTGGTGTTTATTGTTTGGAACGAAGCATATACACAGTTCCAACAACACAAGGAAAACAACCTATCCATTCATAGATTCATAGTCAATTCATGCATGTCGTACTGAACAAGGACGATAACAACATTATCATTTTCTCTTCGCTAAAAATGCCACTTCTTTAGAACCGATCGATAAAGAGGGGCTACTGGCGCATGCGTCTTTAGGCCAGGCGATGTGCGCTGCTTCGATTAGTTCGCGTGTTAATTGGTCACTGTGTTTACTTAAAATTTGTGTGCGAGTGAAGTCAGGGTGGCAAGTTTTGCTTTCACAGCCTCTACAATGGATCCCGAGATGCCCTTTTACTGTGTTATGCACGTTATTATTGTGCTCTTTCAGGCGTTCATTGAGGCATCTTCCTGTCTGACCCACATACAGCTTGCCGCATGACAAGGGAATGGCATACACTACACCTTCTTCACATGACACGAATCGATTTTCATGCTTGATGTCGCATTCTCTGGGAACGAAATCAGTGTTAACCATTTTGCACATCTTCCCAAGCTTATCCGGAGCCGAAAACATAACCTTAGCACGTGCTCTATTCGCTGTCTTTTTTAGTCTGTGGGAGAAATGATGAATGTAAGGCACAAGAGTAGTTTTTTTCTTTTTCCTTCCGTGTCACTGAATCTGCCTGCTCCCCTTTTCCATTTTTGCTCAAGCTACTGAGAATAGATTCGGACACTGATACTAGTAGCTGCTTGGGATAACCAGCCTTAACGAGCCGATCAGTTTGGAGAAGGAAACTGTCTTGCATGGAGTGCATGCAAGATTTGTTAAGCGCGTTGTGATAGCATGACTTCGCCACGGCACGTTTTACCAGCTTAGAATGAGATGACGTAAAAGAGAGCAATGGCTTTTTGCTTCGTGGCTGGTAAGACCAACCAACACATGTGATGGTGCATTAATATGAGTTTGAGGTCTAAAAATTGGATGACATTGTTTTCTGGCACTTCAGTAGTTAGTATGAGGGGATGAAGGCACTCAACAAAGTTAGCTTTGATCTGCGTAAAGACTGCGTCAAATTCTACATTGGAGTCTTTAAGGACAAGAAAGTCATCAACATAGCGAAAACATTGTACAACCTTTGACCCTTTCAATTTTTCTTGAAGCCTTCTACCCTTTTGTGCTAACAACAAGTCACTAACCACGGGAGCTATGCATGACCCGATGCAAACTCCTCGTTTTTGCAGGTAAAACTCACTTTCCTAGGAAATGAAGGTAGAAGTTAAATACACTTGAAGTAGTTCTAAAAAGCCCTCGGCGGATATGCCGTTCTTGTTTTGGAATTCGTTATACTTGCCTGTGCGCTACGGCCTTCATTTCGCAACCCGGAGCCGGCATCAGCGAGGTGAGAGACCTCCTGGACTTGGTGCCTCCCAGTGTCACCGGACTGATCCTTCAGTTGGGTACGAACGACCTCTACGGTTCAAGCACGGACACAACACTTAGCCCCTATGAGGAAGCCCTGAAGTTTATCCGCTACGCACGGCCTAAAATCGAGGTAGTGTATGCCACTTTAGTATTGCCCCGGGCCCCTAATCGCCGACGAGGTTCCGGAAATAGGAGGACAGTTGAGAAATTCAGTCAACGAGCCATCGCGTTCAACTGTAGACTGGTGCAACTGTGCGGCCAAACCGAAGCCGTGTTCTACATCCACTACTCCCTGGAGGCCTTCCCCGCGACCAGAGTCCAAGCCGCTGACGGGGTGCACCCAAGTTTTGGAGGTGTTTCGGTGCTCGCTTGGAGCAGTTACAACCTTCTCCTGGCTGCCAGACGACACTGCTTGGTCCCATGGCAGAATTACCTCACTTCCTCAGAGAAGATCCTCCCGTCCAGCATGGAGCACAGCACCCGAACAGCTTCGAGCTATTTTGAGGTCACAAGCAAAAAAAATCATCATACCAGTGGACCTGCAGTGCCAGATTTCCCGACCATCGCTGAAGCAGATAATCTCATCAAGCAAAGAGAGACACCTGGCTTGCAAGGCTTCCGTCGGAAGATTCCTCCGAAATATTCCTCACGTAATCCGCCGCGAAGATCTTCAGCCGACGCCAGACCCCCTAGGGCAGCTTTGCTACCAATCCCAACACAGAGAGCCCCGTACTGTACGGTGTCTTCATTCGCCGCCAAACCAAGCAGAGTTGCGGCGCGAGACCCCACACTCGAGAACCAGAGCTCAACAGCAAATGCCCCGTCCCCACTGCCGGCACCCACTGTACAGGCCAAGGCGTCACCGGTTGCCACGCCAACGAGCCCCGGATCACGGATGGCCCCCACCTCAGCACCAGCAACACCAGCCCCTGGATCCCGGCAAGCTTCCGTCATCATCCAGGACCTCGGGAATGACGCCACCACGCCGAAACAAAGGTATGACCTCCGACGCCGCTGTGGCTCAGCCCAACGGCTGAAGTTCAAACAATACTGACGGGCCGACCAAGCTCACGCGCCCACCAGCTCTCCCCCTACTTGTGCCACACACTCTTGGAATTTTTTAATGCTAAGAAAAATTATTGAGAAACGAATCAAGCACCAGCTCCACGTAAAATTCCTTCAAATATACCTTAAATCAGAAACTGTGCCAAGAGGACTTTTTGTATCTTTAACCCCGTCCATTAGCAACCTTTCGGAATCAAATCGCCTAGCATGGAGCGCAGAACTACTTAAGGGATCCATAAACCTGTTAAAAATAACAATTGAGCACTTCGAAAAGACGTTGGCATCACTAACAATCGAGGAGAGGCGGGCGCGTCAAAGCATGATACTCTCAACATGCGAGGTAAATGAGCTTAAGGTCTTCAAGTATAACAAAACTCAGCAAATTTAGACGAAAAAACTTACTAAATTCTCTCCCGTGATGGCATCCTTGTCGAGGATTGTACAGAGCTCACAATGCCATTACAACTAGCAAGCCACATACCCACACCCGACATTTACAACGAAACCGTAAACCAACATCCAACCACATTAGACCGAACACCCGAAGAGCCACACCTTCCGGAAAATATAATTAACCGGTCAAGGCTCACAGCTCACCCCCGAGGAAATGTCACTTCTGTCGCAGTCTAAAATTCTGCCCAAGCCATAGCAAGTATAACGAGTACAAGTTACTCCAGAATCTATATAACTTTTCGCGAACTCTCAGATTACAGGAATATTTCTTCGACAAACCAAACACAAATTCAATTGAATTCAATTCAATTCATTTATTTTCAACTCGAGGTTGAAGGCCCCAGGCGAAAAAGCTGTTCTACGACAGCTTGAAAGGTGCGTGGGGGCCCATACAAGGCAGCAGTGGTTACAAACTAAATTGTAGTGTTAGTACACATCTTCAAACAATCATTCGAACAACTATAAAGTACAATAAATTAACAAAACAATCGTTGGTAGTAAGAATTTCAGGTGATGGGCGTTCGGCCTCAATTCTTCCTGAACATCAGAAAACATACCGGAATTCACATATGTCAGTCGTACTCTAATACAAAGCATGATTATTGTACACAGGTTGTTTAGTGGGTTACAGAATATTGTCGCAGTTGTTTTTTACTGTAGGTCTCGAAATATACATCCTTCTTTTCATAATCGTTCAGAAGAAATGGAAGCAGGTACTGTAGGGACTGACAGAGATAATCGGTACGGCGGTGTGGTACAAACCATTTGTCACAACTTCGAGTACGACCGTCGATTTTTTGTTTACGTAAACTTGCGGTGTTCTTTACAAACGTTTGAAGGGCATTATTTGCGTAAAAGAAAGTGTGCAGTAAGCGAAATTGTAGATAAAGTTTTGCTTTTATTATTTTATACTTCACAAACAATTCTTCTGTCGGATGGTAGTACGATACATTCGCAATATTACGAGGAGTTTTTTTCTGTAGGAGGAAAATTGCGTTAATGTCACTGATAGTTGTTCCCCAAACAAGCGAGCAATAGTTTAAATGTGACGTGAATAATGCGTGGTAAATGCTAACCTTTATTTTTTCCGGGAGATAATGTCGGCTTCTGGAAAGTGCTCCCGCAGCCGATGATAGTGATTTGCGCAAGAAATCGATGTGGTGTGCCCATTTAATATCAGACGAGAATATCACTCCTAAAATCTGTTGTGTGCGCGCGAAACCAAGCACGCGTGTTATCGCGTACTGTCTGCGCATGCTCACTGCCCGGCTATCTCTTATCGGGTAGCCCGTGCTGGCTTTAAAGACCGCTCGCACGGGCCCACCGTGCTCAGTATGTAACCTGTTGGCTTCCTGCCAAGTAGCAGGAATAAACGTTCCTTCGATGCTACGTCTACGCCGCCCAGTTCTTGGATGCCAGACATGACAAAATCCTATGTTGGTTGACAACTTCAATAGTAGCAGTACCGAGTGTTAAATGATGATGCATTATAGCGTGTTTGCCACTTGGTTTAAAAATTATGGCTTTCGATTTTTTCGCGTTAATCTTAAGACCGTTGGCTGTGGACTAGTTGATTATCTTTGTCATCTCAGTTTCTGCTTTAGCAATCACCTCTTGTATGTCACGACCAGAAACAAACACGCTAGTATCGTCAGCGTAAAGAACATAACAAGCATCTGAATTGGGTTGGACAATGTCATTGACATATACATTGAAAAGAAATGGCCCCAATAGACTGCCTTGTGGCACACCAGATGAAATGCTCTTAAAGGATGAGGTGTGGCCCCCAATACTGACACATTGCATTCGATCACTCAAGTATGAGTTAAACAACACCAAAGATACACCGGGGACACCGTAAGCACTAAGGTTTTTCAACAGAATTTTGTGGTTTAGAAAGTCAAAGGCCTTGCTGTAATCTATAAAAATACCAGGCGTAAGCGTCTTGCATTCAATATTTTTGATGATGAGCTCTTTCATTGTTAGTAGCGCTGTTTCAGTCGATTTGCCTCGACTGAAACCACGTTGGTACTCTCGTAATATGTTATGTCTGGAGAAAAAGTTTTCTATGCGCACCAATATTATTTTTTCTAGGCCCTTTCAAAACACGGGTAATATAGATACCGGCCTGTAGTTAGCCGCGTCGTTTTCTTTGCCGCCTTTTAAAGAGGACCGATACCTCTGCTTTTTTCATGCGACTTGGGAAACAGCCTGTTGTGAGGACGAGGTTAAAAATATATGTCAAGTGAGGCGCAATAACGTGAATTACGAACTTGACAGGCTTTATCTGAAGATCGTCGACATCGACTGAGTTGGCGTTTCTCTGATTCAGGAATGCGCTACAAATTTCGATTTCATCCGTCCGTTCCAAAAATACGGTGGCATTTCGTTTGTCAGTGGGCGTTGACCCTGTTTCGTCGCCGGTTGGTTTTATCATGTCTACAAAAGCGCATTGAAATGTTCAGCTAAAGCTACACCCGGATTACATTTGCCATCTATTGACATTTCAGGGGGGCTGCACTTCCGACGTTTCCTTTGAAGAATTTCATTAATCACCTTCCACACTTCCCGAGGACCGGTTTTTGAAGCATCAGATATGAGGTTATTATAGTAAGCGATCTTTGCTCTTCTTAACTCTGCGGTCAACTTATTTCGGTATTTCTTGAAGTCTGTTAGGGCTGTCATTTCTCTCGTACGCAAGAAATCTTTGAAGAGTTTTTGTTTCTCCTTAATCGCCTTGAAGTGATCGGGTGTTATCCATGGCTTCCTAATTTTGTTCTTTTTTCTTGCTTTCTTGTATGGAAAGCATTCGTTATAGAGACAGCAGAACATGAGCAGGAATTTGTTGTAAGCTTCAGAGGCATTATTCTCGTTATAAATTGGAGACCAGTCGTTGTTTGATAGGCGGGCCCGAAAGGATTCCATATTACCATTCGATAAAATCCTTTACAGAGGTACGCCCTTGCCTGTTTTCTCTCGTGGTCTATAGCTGGAGTACGCAATAAATATTGGACAGTGGTCGCTTAAGTCATAGCATATGGTGCCAGCAGTATGTACCGAAATGTCTGAATTGACAATGAAAAGATCAAGGACAGACTCGCCTGTTTCGGTTGCCCGCGTTGGTGTATTGATAACGGAATAAAAGGCTGAAGCCAGAAGTGTGTTATTGAACTGAACGGTATGCGTGTCATTTCTAGTTAAGTTAATATTGAAGTCGCCTCCCAGAAGCAAACGGTATTGATGAAAGGAAGCATACTCCAATATTTCTTCGATGAAAGTAAAAAACTGGTTTTTGTTTCCGGAATGAGGGTGATATACTACATAAAACATATCTTTCCCACTACAAACACCTAACGCCTCCAGATCAGCAGTAGTACACGTGAAACGGTGCTCCACTTCGCAGCCCACATCATCCCTGATATGCATCGCTACGCCGCCGCCACGTCCCTCAGTTCTGTTTTGGTAGTAGTGTTTATAGCCTGCTAATGTTAGCGTCTGGCTTTCATCGTGATACCATGTTTCCGTGATCATGATGACATGCATTCGGAACCGGAATTCGTCGAGAAACATAGTGAATTGTTCTAGCTTTGATGCCAACGAACGTTCATTGATATGGACAGCCTATGTTAATGCCTGGGCCGCCGCCTGCAGTGTTATGTCAGAAGGTGAGCAGAACTCTCGATATAACATGATGAGGATGAAAGCAAGGAACTAGCAACACACCACCTTAGTCAATCTTTGACAAGTCTTTATCGTATTCGATTCGCACCACGTCGCTTCCCTCAGCTTTCCGCGCAAGAACCTTTCCGTTCCTGGCCCATACAAACTTCCATTCAAACTCACGTTTCTTTTTTATCGCCAAGGAAAGAAGGCGCTTCAGCGTAGGGCAAAGATGTTCGTTAACGAACACACTTTCTCTATCTACGAAGCCGACTTGTTCATTCGTTATGTATTTGCTTCGAGCCTTTTCCAGAAGAGCATCTCTTTTTTCGCGGCATTTGAATTGCACAACTATGTTGCTTTTGCCTTCCTCACGAGTTGGCACGCGATGACAAACTGCTATGTCATCAGCAGTGATAGTCTCGCCTATAGCACTGCCTACCTTTGTTACCAGTTCAGCAACATTTCAGTTCAGCAACATGATCGGTACCCCCAACCTCAGCAACAGTGGACAACCAAAACTGGTAGGGACAGACATCTAGACCTATATATAAAAGTGGTAGAAAAGGAGATTCTTCAAGCTTTTGGCACACGAAAATCTGGGCCACCTAACCTCACAAAAAAAGAGCGTAACGCCTTAGGCTCACTTAGCAAACGAACCGACATTGTCATTAAGCCCGCCGACAAAGGTGGAGGCATAGTTATTTTAGACACATATAACTACATTCAGGAGGGCAACCGCCAGCTCAACAACCCAAAATTCTATACTAAACTCCCATCAGACCCGACCGCTGAGCAAAAGAGCATCGTAGAGAAAGCTATTAATAAACTAACAGATGAAGGTGAATTACCACCGCGATTAGGTAAGGCGCTCACGCCAAGAAATTCCTCCGCGGGGCGCTTCTACATGCTCCCGAAAATACACAAACAAAATCATCCAGGGAGGCCGATTGTTTCTGGTATTGGCACAATAACAGTACCGATCTCAGAGTATATCGATTCGCTTATCAAACATATACCTCCGAAACATCCATCTTACATACGCGACACTAATCACTTCCTGAAAGAATTATCCAATGTCACCTTCCCTCAAGGCGCTTTCCTAGTTATCCTGGACGTGGTATCACTTTACACTAACATCCCACATGACGACGGAATTCAGGCAATGGTCGGATCATATAAGGAATACAATATTCTAGACACCCCTAGCCCAAGTGCCGTCGAGACACTTGCAAATTTGGTCTTTAAACTTAACACCTTTGAATTCAAAAACTCATATTATCTTCAAACTAGCGGTACAGCTACGGGCACAAAAATGGCTCCAAAATACGCCAACATATTTATAAACAAACTTGAATCAGACTTTCTCTGCTCATATCCAACTAAACCAGCTTTTTACAAACGCTTTCTGGATGACATATTAAAAATATGGACAGAACCGAGGACGAACTCATCCATTATATCGTCTCATTCAACAAAGTCCATCCCAATATCTCTTTCATACACACCTACTCAACCAATGATATTAACTTCGTGAATGTTGTGGTTCGAGTAGAAGAAAGTACATTAATCACTAGTGTCTATAAAAATTCCACAGACAGACAACAGTATCTTCATTTCAACAGCTGCCATCCACGCCACTGCAAAACTTCAATCCCATACTCACAGGCCATCAGATTTAAACGAATTTGCTCACGTTCGGAAGATTTTCACGAAAATACTAATCGCATGCGGGATACTCTAAACAAACAACATTACCCGTCTTCTATAATCAACGACGCCATTAAAAAGGCAGAAGCAACTAATATTAATCATGTCATTAAGGAATCTCAGCCAACATCACAGCGCTGTAATCTCATACTAACCTTCACAAATAATCTCCCGAACATTAATAAAATCCTAAAAAAACACTTCAATATCATAGAACAGAGTGACCGGCTTTCAAGAATTTTCACAACGCTCCCGCAAGTAACATATAAACGACCAAAAAATCTGCAAAACCATGTTGTCTATTCGACAGTCAATAAACCGAGAGGTGTAGGTTGCACACCATGCGGAAAAAGCCGATGCCAAGTCTGCAAACACATGGAAACCACGGCACTGGCTAAAAGCACCCCATCAAACTTCATGCATTCTATGCGGGAAGACTTAAATTGCGATTCCAACAACTTGGTTTAGATGCTCGAGTGTGGCGACTGTCGAATGCAATACATAGGCCAAACAGACAATTCCTTCCGATTCAGATTTAATAACCACCGCTCACATACCCAATCCCTCCCCAACCTCCCTCTTTCGAAACACCTCCGCGAGAAAGGTCACGAGTTTGACAAACTTAAAGTATCTATACTACAAAGTGGCTTCAAAAACACTCGTGAGCGCGAACAACGAGAATCCTATTTTATTTTTAAATTTAACACAGTGCAAAATGGCATTAATGAAACTTACGGTACCCTCACCTCTCTTCCGAGGTCAGAGGCCTACGAAATTAAACAAGGCGCCGCTGACTATGTCGCCTGAGGTCATACTCCTTTCTTCATGCCACACCTGTGCCGTTCCTTCCCCCCCTCCCCCCACGGGTGTGCTCACCTTGTGGTCCCGCGAATGCACACATATATACATTTTTTTTCTATTTTCCTTTTTATTTTTACTATGTAAGCTTACATTTTTTTACATTCCTTCCAATACTTCCGCTTAACCGGGCGTGGGTGCATTATTGCTGGGTGCGAAGAAAAAGCACTGCTTTAAAAGGCTTTTTTTTTAAGTATTTCACTTTTTTTTTCTGAGGTTTCTTCCCTGGTCTTTTCGTTTTCTCGTTTTCTCTTGTCTGCCCTCTCTGTTCGAGGGTGAGATTTATATATTTTTTATTATTTTTTTCTTGCCCCCGCGGCCTGGAGAAGGAACAAGTTCTCGCATTTTTTTACGAAAGTTGCTGCACGGCCACGCACCTGTCGAGCACCTCCGAGCTCCGAGCTGGACACGCCTGTCAATGAGCAAGCCTGTGGTGCTTAACAATGCAAAGGCCGTTGTATTTTCTTACTGAGTACCTGTTCCTCGCACTCTTTTTTTTTTCGTGCGCGTCGCACTTCCTCTAATAATTTTTGATGTGTATTTTCCTTCTATGTGCTTTGTGTTTCCCACTTACCTGCACTGTGCCCACCCCTTTAAAAGGGATGCATAAACAAAGTAGAATCACTCTTGAAGAAGATCGGTCCTCCGATCGTAGCGTCGAACGTAGATATATATATATATATATATATATATATGAGAGCATATTAACTTTTTAAAACTTTATTTAGCCCCTCATCAAATACCTCACGATGAATTGAGCACTGGGTCGGAACTGTTCCGCGGAGTGAATTTTTAACTTCGTCCCTCACCACAGATACCTTCCAGAAGTGAAATCGAACAACGCTGTCCAAAAGCTCCCAAATCAGACGACTGCTTTCTAATAATTTGCACAGTTGCACAAAAAACAGCCAGACGATACTTCGCTTAGAAATGGAAAACAAGATTGCTAACCTCCAGCTCTTCTTGAAAAATAAAGAATGAATAAATGAATGAATGAATGAATGAATGAATATTACATGCTATGGGATGTACATGGTGTCTGAGCGACTAGTTTGAAAGTACTGAAAGCTTTGTTTGTTTTCGTAAATGTTACAAACATTTGCTGAGCTGCTAATGTCGGCTTGGTCAATCCAGCGGCGGTAGTTCTGTGCAATTAGACTACCCGTGCAACTCGCGCTTCACAGAATTCACGTCGCAGTTCTTATTGATTACGAACATCGAGATTTCTTCACTCACAGGCATTGGTATATTTTGTGGTTGCTTCTTAGAATAGTCAGATCGTTACCCACTTGAAGTCTCTGAAACCTATAAATGGTACATCAGACCACCTCATCTACCACCTAGCTGCATTCCCATCCGGGCCATTCATCATTTACGTAGAAAGATATAGTGTCCCTGCGAACCTGGATGGGAAAACAAGAGATGCGCAAGACTGCAATTTCTTTGCGTCCTCAAATATTTAACATTCATGTTGAACTTATCCCTAATTTAAAGCTCTCACACAGGGGTCCTTGAGCTAGGTAAAATGAGACGAAAAAATACGCTCCATAGGACTGCTCTAAGGATACATGCGTGAAGAATACTTACGAAACGGTACACTCGTTCTTGTTTTTTTTTTTGCCTGCAACTACGTCCCACAAAAATATCAGATTTCAGCACACATGCCTTTCCTGTGCTCGATCCAAGTTCAGGTTAGGATCAGGCGTGCACATGCATATTGGTGAACGCTTTTCGGATTTTCTAGATAATTCTGTGCTCGATTTGGATCTCAAAAGCTATAATCGAGAGAAAAAAAAAACAATTTGGCGCTCTCACCACCTTTAATCATAATCTCCTAAGGATGATCGCACCAAACAATGAGTTCGCTGCCTCGCGTCTGCGCTGAATCCATCTTGTGTTCGGGAATACGAATATGTCGCGACAGGTAAAGTGCATGAGTTCATAGCCCAGACAACGAGGCAGCCGGCTTCAACCAAAATAAAAAACTGCTAAATATATGAGCTGTATGTCGCCTTGAGAAAACGGCGAATTAGAAAGCATTTATGAGAAACCAGTGCAATACGCTCATAAAAAAGTGTTACGTTATGAAATAAGTGCTTAAAACTACTGCGGTGGCTCAGTCGTTATTTGAGCAACACTTGTTGTTGGGCTAGTTGGTAATACATACTTCTGAAGGAACCAGCGCACAAAACACAACGGACAAGAAAAAGGTGGTACACGACGGACAGGAGCGCTCCTGTTTTTCAGCGCTCCTGTCCGTCGTGTACCACCTTTTTCTTGTCCGTTGTGTTTTGTGCGCTGGTTCCTTCAGAAGTCAGTCGTTATGGCGCATGGTTGCTGACCTGAAAGAAGCGGGTTTTATCTCAGTCGCGACGGTCGCATTTCGATGGAGGCGGCATTTTAGAGGTCCGTGCACTGTGCGATGTCAGTGCATCCTAAAGAACTAAAGGTGGACGAAATTTCCGGAGCCCTTCACTGTGGTGCCCCTCATAGCCTGAGCCGCGTTGGGATGTTAGGGCCCCCTAAATTAGACCAAATAGGCGATTAAAATTGCACGAATTGCCCCACAATCTTTTTCGTAACCAATATCGAGTGCCGTAATCGCCTTAAGAGTTTCTTTATTTTTACGTGGATTTAAGGAAAAATGAAGCTCGTTTCATTCTAATATTGGCAAAATATGCTATTTATATTAGGGGATATATGCACGTTATTTTGCGAGGGAAATGTTTGTAAGGGGGCTGTAATCATCTTGAAAATGCTGTGCTTATCACATGGTACGAATCTTGCTCACCATGTAAAAGTGACGCAGGTAGTTAGAGTCATAATTATAAATGGAATAGCACGTCGCAATAAACAACACGAACTCGGCACAATGTATCGTAACAAGGAGCTACCGCATGAATTACCCCTGCCGCCTCACAAAAGCGAAGCAGGTGCGATAGAGTCAGGATACTATAGAGAAGAGATGCTGTATGGCGATCTCAGGTGCATATTTATGTTTGGCAGCATTGAAGCTGGAGGGCTGACGTTGCAGTTGGCCTTCTTGCACGTACTCTTCGTGGTAGAATTCTCCGATTCTTCAGTTGCTATAGCTGGCATTACAGCAGTGTGCATTTCTAGAATTTACGACCGCCCCTACATCAAGCGACAGCTGTGACAGGGTGGTACCTTTTTCAAGAAAATCAAACTATTAACCTGGTGTCCTCGCAACGAACTGAACTTGTTCCTGCATTGATGTCGTGTTTTTCACATTTTTCTCCGCCTGGTATGTAGCCTTTTTATTATCAAGCATTGCCGACGGTGCACACCGCGTAGTAGAGTCATGTGGCTGAAAAGAGTGTGGCGCATGCACCGAGAACGCTAACTAGCATATAAAATATTCTGCGCTTAGTCCCGTTTCGAGAACGGAAGCAGCTGTCCGTCATTGCCCTTCTTTATGCACGGTGAGGGGGGAGGGGGGGGGGGGGGGGGCTCACTCGCTGGTTATCTGGTACTGAAGCCCATCGCTTCACCCACTTCACCGACCTACTGCTGCATCGTCAGGGTCAACATGCTTCTCGTAAAGGTGTCCATGGCCCAAAGGTGGCACAATTTTCTGTTCTTCTGTTCAAAATTGGCAGTGCCTTAGCTCAGCTATGCCTGGTTATACGTAGCGACAGGTACAGGTTAAACTTGGTTACAGCTTGTCGTTTAGCTTTGGCGGTTTCTCCCCCCGCTTACGTGTAATTGTTTAGTTTTGGTTTCTCTCCTCCCCCCCCCCCCCCCTCCGGCACACCTGATCACGGGATCGGTTACACGGCGGGCCTTCAATTCGTCCTCCATCGCCATATCGCGTTCCAGGAACACAAGGGCCCGCAGCTCCGCGTCGCAACGCCGTCTCATGGCCAGGCGCTGCTTCCTCTGCTTCGGCGTCTCAGCCTCTCGCTTGGCCTTGCGCCGTTCCTTCTTCCTGTTCTCGGCGGCCAGCCACTAGGCGGAAACATCGGGGTCGGACGAGTTTAGATTCTCCAGTCCGCAGCACCGCTCGGTGGCGGCCCGACTCTCTATATCCATGGAAAGCGTCTATACCCCAGGGCTCTGTCACCCAGCATTTATACGGCGACGCAGCCTACTTGCGCATGCGCAGTAGCGCGTGCCATGCATGCGCACAGCTGGTGAGGCGGCGGCGCGCGTAGTGACGTCACTCGGCTCCTCGTGCATGCGCACAGCTGGCGAGGCGAGCGGAGAGGCGCGCGCCGGCTGCGCGCTGTGATGTTACTCAGCTCCTCGCACATGCGCAGAACTGCACCTTTTGGAAGTACGCGAAACAACGAAAGGGTGGCCAATGTTGCTCTCGCTGTAAAGTAGTGTAAAATTTGGCACGATTGAAACTCTGCTGTGGAATAGCCAGTGGACGTCGAAAGGGAATCAGTGCGTCTAGAGCATCCGTAGTTACCAATGTTCGGTATTAATATACCCATTATCAAATATGTTCTTCTAAATTAATATGTAGAGCCTCGCTTTATTTTCAAAAATAAAAGGAGAGCTGGGGAGGGGGAGCGGGCGCAACGGTTTTTACCCATTTATTTGAACAATCAGAGCGAAAATGAACTGGCATGGGATGCTGTCAAGCATGATACCTTGTTTTATGTAGTTCAACATCCCAAAAGCGACTCAGCCTATGAGGGATGTGGCAGTGAAGGGCTCGAAATAAATTAAAGCACCTGGGGTCCTTTGACGTGCTCTGACATCTCACAGCACCTGGGACTCTGGAATTTCACCTCAATAGAATTTCGACCACCTTGGCCGGGATCGAACCCGCGTCTTACCGATCTTTGATCGATTTGTTCTCCATAATGTCACGGATTTCATGCCACATACGGTACGATCGCTTTGACGTGACCGATTCCTGAAACGAAGCGATTATCATCACGTACGTTTCCATGTTTTATGTATATTAAAACATAAATTTCGCCTGGAAATTTCAGCACAACCATGGTCAGAAAAGCTACATGATTTAAGGGCTGCATGTTTACCTCGTGGCGGAGCTTACAAATTTACAATTAAGGCAATTAAGACTAAAGGAATTCCAGGCTAGTGTGGAATTAAACTAAGCTGGCCACTACTTTTGCTTCTTTCCTGCAGCGCATCCGATGAGCATCGATAATCCCAGTGCGATGCGAGCGTTCCTGCAGATGCATACAGGTGGTATTCCGGAGTGGTCCAGAAGCACTTTTGTAGCGAGAGCTACATCGGCCGTATTATCGCCGTTTCACCGTGGCCGTTGGTCATACCGCGAGCTGAGTCGCTGCCTAGCAACCACCGCTGCTGGTAGTGCCTCTCCACGCACATCTGGCATAACCTCAGAGGAGGAGCCGGTTAAACCGCGTCGCAACAAGAGTGGATGAGCCAGCGTTGCATCGTATATATAGAACGGGCGGCTCGGTGGGATTCGTCAGCAGATATAGAAAATGAGTCGGAGAGACTGAAAGAGGAAAGGCTTCGTCGTCGGAACGAAACCAAGAGAAGGCAGCGAGCCAAGGAGACGGAGGAAGAACGAGAAACAAACAAGAACAAGAACAAACAAACAAGAATAAACAAAAAACTAGAAAAATACAAGATCAAACCTTCGCCTAAAAGTACTGTGTCGGAGCCATTGGGCCGGCTGCTTGCTACATTACCGACCATTTGGCCGTGTTTGTAGGAATTGAGAAACAACAAGAAGAAGACTTTGAAAATACATGTGTTACACTTTAATATAGTGGAGACCTTAATTTTTTATTTATTTATTTATAGAATACTGTACACTCTAAGATGGGTCCAAGAAGGACGGGCTAAATAATATAAAGAACCGGAGCAACTTACATCGCAGGATATTAACACATGAGTATCAGGACGTAGTAAAGAAGGAGAAACAACTCAGCAACTATCAATCAGAATTTTTAAGCATGAAATGCTTTTAGCCCCCGTTGTCGGCAGTGCGGTGACGTCACGCCGAGACCGCGAGCCATCATCCGGGCACTGAAATCCACTCATCCGGGCACTGAAATCCACTCATCCGGGCACTGAAATCCACTCATCCGGGCACTGAATTCCAGTCATCCGGGCTCTGAAACGAGAACATCCGGCCACCGTACGAGACTTAACGAGATTTAACGAGACTCTCTAAGCCCTCCTACGCGACCGGCATGCAAGCACCGGTTGGTCTCCAAAGGAGTCACAAAAAATAACTGCTGCCAGTGCCTTCTCAATGTTTAGCAAGATATCAGTAGCTGTGCGTTTGATAATGCACGGAATTATAACTTCCGATTTCTAATAACGCGTGCAAAAAGCACATAAATGCCACGATACACTTCGTTGTCATACGTGATCTCTTAGGGGCTTCGCGCATCGAAGCAAAGCCGCACACGGGCCCGGGGGAGACGCGCTGCATTCAAAGGGCAAGGCATCGCGCCGAACGGGTGGTGGCGTTCCTCCCTTCGATTACGGTGCGGTTCGGGTATCCACCGAGATGGCAGAGAATTACTGCGCCATTTCCTTTCCTAAAAAAAAATCTCTGCCTCTCCCGTAAGCGAGAGTAGAGTAAGCATGAAATGTTTACGGGCCTAATGTCATCTCGGTAGACACCCGAACCGCACCGTACAGGAAGGGTGGAACGCTACCACCCGTTCGGCGCGATGCCTTGCCATTTGAACGCAAGGTTTTTTGAGGAAAGAAAATGGCGCAGTAATTCTCTGCCATCTCGGTGGACACCCGAACCGCATCGTAATGGAAGGGAGGAACGCCACCACCCGTTCGGCGCGATGCCTTGCCCTGTGAACGCAGCGCTTCTCCCCCCGGGCCCCTGTGCGCCTGCGCGGCTTTGCTTCGATGCGCGAAGCCCCTAAGAGATCACGTATGACAACGAAGTGTATCGTGGCATTTATGTGCTTTTTGCTCGCGTTATTAGAAATCGGAAATTATAATTCCGTGCATTATCAAACGTACAGCGACTGATATCTTGATAAACATTGAGAAGACACTGGCAGCAGTTATTTTTTGTGACTCCTTTGGGGACCAACCGGCGCTTGCATGCCGGTCGCGTAGGAGGGCTTAGAGAGTCTCGTTAAATCTCGTTAAGTCTCGTACGGTGCCCGGATGTTCTCGTTTCAGAGCCCGGATGAGTGAAATTCAGAGCCCGGATGACTGGAATTCAATGCCTGGATGAGAGGACTTCAGTGCCCGGATGAGAGGATTTCAGTGCCCGGATGATGGCTCTCGGTCTCGGCGTGACGTCACCACACTGCCGACAACGGGGGCTAAAAGCATTTCATGCTTAAAACCTTACGTTCAAATGGCAAGGCATCGCGCTGAACGGGTGGTGGCGTTCCTCCCTTCCTGTACGGTGTGGTTCGGGTCTCCACCGAGATGACATTAGGCCCGTAACCATTTCATGCTTACTCTACTCTCGGTTACGGGAGAGGCAGAGATTTTTTAAGCATGAAATGCTTTTAGCTCCCGTTGTCGGCAGTGTGGTGACGTCACGCCGAGACCGAGAGCCATCATCCGGGCACTGAAATCCACTCATCCGGGCACTGAAATCCACTCATCCGGGCTCTAAAACGAGAACATCCGGGCACCGTACGAGACTTAACGAGACTCTCTAAGCCCTCCTACGCGACCGGCATGCAAGCGCTGGTTGGTCTCCAAACGAGACAAAAAATAACTGCTGCCAGTGCCTTCTCAATGTTTATCAAGATATCAGTGGAGCTGTGGGTTTGATAATGCACGGAATTATAATTTCCGATTTCTAATAACGCGTGCAAAAAGCACATAAATGCCATGTTACACTTCGTTGTCATACGTGATCCGGGGGAGAAGCGCTGCGTTCAAAGGGCAAGGCATCGCGCCGAACGGGTGGTGGCGTTCCTCCCTTCCTTTACGGTGCGGTTGGGGTGTCCACCGAGATGGCAGATAATTACTGCGCCATTTCCTTTCCTCAAAAAACCTTGCGTTCAAATGGCAAGGCATCGCGCTGAACGGGTGGTGGCGTTCTTCCCTTCCTGTACGGTGCGGTTCGGGTGTCCACCGAGATGACATTACGCCCGTAAACATTTCATGCTTACTCTACTCTCGTTTACGGGAGAGGCAGAGATTTTTTTCAATGGCATCGATGCTCTAACTCTAACTTAAAGATTGGCACAACAAAATCTAAAGACTGAGACGTACCAAGCTAAATGATAACGATGTAACCGCAGAGATAACCAAGCTAAACAATAAGATTAATCGTACGTCTCGCTACGCGCATCCACGCATAACTGAGTTAAGCCGCTGTCAACTTTTCTTGCATGCATCTTAGCCCTGTTGCTCCTTGGAGACGTTGAGAGACAGATACCTGCATACTGCACACACGCTTTGAGGAGGGTTATTCATGTTTAACGCCATAGCGTGAAAGGCCCCGTTACGCGGAAAATCCGGCGTCGGCGCTGTGAGAGAGAAACCACGAGAATGACTCTGGCTGGTAGTGCCCAGAAAGCAACCTAGGTGGTAGATTGGCCAACTAGGTCACGTGACCTTGCGGCATCATCCCAACCTGTCCACTCGACTTAGAAAACTGCCACCGTGGCTGGTGGCAGTTAAATTAATGGCTGGTCCCTGGCAAGAGCAGCCTGGGCCCAGAGCACCCACCATCGCAGGGCAGTGGTGCATCGCTTCACCACTCCACCACTGCGCCAGGTGGTACGTGGACTTCTAAGAATCTGTGAACATGGAGCAGAGAATTACCTTCCGCATGTATGGGAATTAACCCATTACGCTCTTCGGTTCACACCCTTAGGGCGTAGCTTGAATCTCCCCTCCAATTTTTTCTAATGAAGTGTGACATTTTTTGGGAACCTCTACTAGGCGCATCACCGTACCGAACGCCAAATGGTGAAAGCAAGCTGTAACAAAGGTGTCGAACCGGAATTTTTCGGCTTCAGGTTCATGCCTTTCGGGTTCAGTTCCGGAGTCTGCTCCAGAGGGACGTTCCGTTCCGCTTCGAACCTGTTCAGACCGTATCGAACCAGTTCAGACGGGTCAAAGAAAAAAAATTCAGAATGTAAATGGGTTTATATTAACCCTGTTATGCTGTTTACTTTCTTCTGGCACATCGACATTCAAAATAAACAATGCAAAAATTTGTTTACGAGGACGAAAAACTGGGATTGTTGGTAAGGGTTCATTTTAAGGCAGCGCAGTAAACCGGACAAAAGAAAGACTAGAGACGACTCGAGACCAGACTGAAAACTGGTTACTTTATTCACGCCAAAGTATATAGAGGCGCAGGACACAGTGAACAATCCAAAAAACAGGAGAACAAAGAATAAATCCTAAAAGCCACACTGCGCATTCACGTCATAGTGAAATCATTATATCTTTTTTAACGAAATTTGAAGATTATCTTTCAAAGTAGACGGCACTCGCTTCTCTCCTGGACCGCACAGAGTTGCCGAGAAAGTCAAGCTCCATATCTGTCAAAGTGATAGATGGTGAAGAAACACATTCATCTGCTTCCTACCTGATCATAAACGCCTCCACCAGCACCCTACGAATTCTTTCAGGTTGATTAAAAAGGCAAGTTGTCTTATCTAAGTGGGGGAAGCAATGAGCATTTGTTCGAACATCGCAGATGGGTGAAAAAAGGAGCGGGGTCGTACAACTTGGCACTGCATTGCAGAGAGTACTACGGTTGCTTCCTCCCCTTAGAAAAGACAAATTTGCTCTTTGATCACCCTGATCGCATGTGTAGGGAGCCGGTGGATCTGCCTTTCTGCGTCTGCAGTCCCGCGAACAATCTGCATTCCACCATATAGTAGAATTGCTCCCTTTTGATGCACGCACCAGCCATTCGGACTTCTTACGGCGTTGATCAATAGCCAAGCAAATGTCTTTTGAATTATGTTCGTGAGCAGGACTAATCGCTGACGCAGGAGTAGAGCGCGAAGTAAACTGAAACTGGTTATATTTAAGATATGACCTCAACTGTGAAGGCGCAAGAGTTAAGCGGAATTTAGCATAAAAAAATCGATATGTGATCACTAGATGTGCGGCAATAAACTGCCAACGAATTTAGAACAGGAACACACGGGCTGGAGAAAGTTAAATCTAGTACAGATACGGTATGAACACGAAGAAAGACGGCCGAACCCGAATTCGCGCACATAAGCTTATTATCTGTAACACGATTCCAATGGCGTTTGCCTCAGGGATCTGTCTTATATCCCCACAATACATGGTGCGATGTGAAGTAGCCGGCCAATAAAATTGACTTCTGCCTACTGAATAGCAGATGATCTAGCGGCCTGGTATCCTGCACTTGCACACCACATGGGAAATAAACATTCACTATTAAAAGGGATACCACTGTAAAGCCGCCGCTCATTGCCAGCTGCAACCACTGTGCAGGGCGCTGCCCTCGCAGAAGTGGCTGTCCATTGTGAACGACAGCACCGCCGCTACCTTCAGGGCGCCCCCCCTATCCCCCCTTACGCATACGCTAACGTCGGAAAGGCGCCCGATGGCCCACAGCGGCCTGTAAAGGTCGCCGCTCATTTCCAGCTACAACGACTGTGCAGGGCGCTGCCCCCGCGGAAGGGGCTGTCCATTATGAACGAAAGCCCCTCCAAGCACAGTGCAGTAGGGAGTTGGTCTTTTGACGCACTGCTATCTTCATGGTGTCTCTATTAAAGTGTGGGGGAAAACAGGAACCCTTTCGTAGCTGGTTTGCGGAGCCGACAAAGAGAGCCCAGGAAAGGACGATTAGAGAGTTTTTTTGGCGACGTGGGGAACGACATCCATTCCTCACTTTTATCCGCCCGCTCGATCGATCACTCTTGTCCGAGCGCCCCACCGTCTGTGCCGTACCGGCTTCTCTCTCATCTATTGTTTGCATATGACACGCACTGATGACAGGGGTACGCATCTGTGCCAAGCACTTGACTTGCAATGCGAGTGGAGAGGGGGGCGACGGTGTGCTTGGGACAGGTCGGAAGGAAATCCCCGACGGGAGAGGATGTGGATGCCCTTACCGACGGGAGTGTGGTGTAGTATTGGTTTGTTTGCTTGTTTGTGCTCTTAGCGAGACCCTGGGTTTGAGGCTGTGCCCAACCCACGGGTGGGTCTATGTTTGATTGTGGAATTGATGTTTGGGGCGGGCCACTGAAAATGACCGCACCTATTTCTTTGTTTGTTAGGGTTATATAAACCGAAGTGAACGGATGGAGACCAGAATGAGCTGGGGCTCCATGCTTAGCATGTAACATTCTGCTACTTAGGCTCTAACCTGCTACGCCGAAGAGTAACGTAGCGCAAAGCTTGTTTTTCCGTAAATTCATTTCTGCTGTTCCCAGTTTTACTGTTTGTACAGGTGTGTTGTAAATACATGCTCTTCTATCTGTCATCATCAACAAGAGCGCCTCCTGGTATACCTGCACGCCGAATTCACTAGAGGAAGGGCTTGGAAACCTTCCTTGAAGTAACGAACAAGAAGATCCATCGCATCTTTACTGGCGCAGTCGACAGGATTCGGCACGTATCATCACCAAGAGCAGTCACCGCAACGACAACCACAGGCCATCCGACACGGAGCAGCGAGGAGCTGTCAAGGGACGACTTCACCTCGGCTGCTACCGACGCTGGTAGAGCGGACGCATCATCCGGGCTCTGGGCGACAGACAACAGAAGATCTGCGCCGGGTGAGTGGGATTTCTTGCGTTTTGTCGAGGTTGGCATGGTTGCTATTCTGAGGGCCACCAGGGTGTTGTAAGGAGTAGAGCAAGGGCAAGGGAGTCCGTGTGGTGGCCAGGTTTAAGCGCTCAGCTTGCGGTGTTCATTGCCGACTGCCGCACTTGTTCCCAATTTCGCTTCCAGCCGTGCGAGCCAATGATCCCGACTGAGACACCTTTTCGGACATGGCAAAGGGTTGCCGCTGATATCTGCCATGTGAGAGGCTGTAACTACTTGGTCATATTTGATTACTTATCTCGATTTCCAGAATTGTGTCCGCTGACCTCCCTTAACAGCACAGAAGTTATTTATCATCTCAAGAAGCTATTTTCTACCCACGGTATACCGGAAACGCTTGTAACCGATAACGGTGCTCAATTTGTCAGCCAGGAGTTCAGCCAGTTCGCGAACTGTTCTGGATTCAAACGTGTGACGTGTAGCCCTAGTTACCCGCAGGCAAATGGGGAGCTAGAAAGAATGGTAAAAACTGTGAAAGAGTTGTTGCTAAAATCTGGTGACTTACATCTGGCTTTGTTAGCATACAGGGACACGCCGGGACCCATAGGAAAAACGCCAGCAGAGCTACTCATGGGGCGGTGCCTTCGCACTACCTTGCCTCTCCACCCAAAGAAGCTGGCACCCAAGACCCCCAATCTCAAAGAAGCACGGGAAAAAGACGCAGCTTTCAGGGAGGCTCAGCGGCAAAATTATGATCACCGGCATGCTGCCCGACATATGTTCCCGTTGGTGCCAGGTGATTCTGTTTGGGTCAAGGACTACAGGCGGGAAGGTGTGGTGCTTCAGCGCGCAAAGTGGCCACGCTCGTATATTGTGGTTTTGGAAAGCGGGGGCCAGATTGAACGAAACCGGCGAGCGCTAATCAAGCAGGCACCAAACAGAGTCTCGGATTCCAAGGACGCGGAATATGAATTTCTGTCTAGCCTAGACGGTACAGAGGAGAACGGAAACTCTGTTTCTATTGCACAAACTGTCCCAGACCGTCCCGAGGAGAACGGAACGGAAGCTCTCCCAAGTGATCCGTTGCAGCCGCCGCCAGAAACCTCTTCACCTGCGGTACCGGGTGAACATGTCACACGCTTTGGTCGAAAAGTAAGAAAGCCGGAACGGTACGGTGTTTGTGAATACCACTCATGAAACCATTGAATCGTTGTTGTATTTTGTTTCGCAAGTTGCTGCTTTAGTTTTCCCAAAGGGAATGGAAGATGTGGCGTTATCGATCCTCGTGTGATAGTATCTATCGTAGCAAGTGCACGTGTACTCTTGTGATGGTCGGCGCATGCGTGACGTACTCAGTGTCTCTATATATACTCGTCAGGTTGAAATAAACGGGGCTTTTTCCTTTGGGCGTGGGCCTGGGTGCCACGCATTGTCTTCATCGATATGTCGTCCTGCGAAACACCACAGGGGTACGCATATGTGCCAAGAACTTGACTTCCCGTGCGAGTGGAGAGGGGGGAGATGGTGTGCTTGGGACAGGTCGGAAGGAGAGCCCCGACGGGAGAGGATGTGCATGCCCTTACCGACGAGAGAGTGGTGTAGTATTGGTTTTTTTGTTTATTTGTGCTCTTAGCGACACCCTGGGTTTGAGGCTGTGCACAACCCAAGGCTGGGTCTATGTTTGATTGGGGAATTGATGTTTTGGGGCAGGCCACTGAAAATGACCGCCTCTATTTCTTTGTTTGTTAGGGTTATAAAAACCGAAGTGAACGGATGGAGACCAGAATGAGCTGGGGCTCCATGCTTAGCATGTAACATTCTGCTACTTAGGCTCTAACCTGCTAGGTCGATGAGTAAAGTTGCGCAAAGTTTGTTTTTCTGTAAATTCATTTCTGCTGTTCCCAGTTTGACTCTTTCTACATGTGTGTTGTAAATACATGCTCTTCTATCTGTCATCATCAACAAGAACGCCTCCTGGTATTCCTGCAAGCCGAATTCACTAGAGGAAGCGCTTTGATACCTTCCTTTAAGTAACGAACAAGAAGATCCATCGCATATTGGGAATCGCATCGTGGAATTACAAAGTCTAACGCCATCAACTCACAGTCTAGTGTAGAAAACTAAAAAAAACAACTTTAGCCCAGTGAAAAAATTTTGAAGCAACCAGAATGAGGAACCCCCCTTCTCTTGACTGTCGATCTTGGCGAAGTGACGAATAATTTTGTAAGTGGAAATGTTTTTCAGGCGGAAGCCAGGTTTCTTGCAAAATAATTATTTATTTATTTATTTATGTAGAGGTACCGTACAGGCCTCCAGGGAGGCATTGAGTAAGGGGGAGCAATATATATGTGCAACGGTAGCTAGAAGAAACCAAAAATGCGTAGAAACAAACACTATTACATTCTAACAGCTGATTACAAATTATCACGACAGTACAAAATACATGCAGAAAAGCATTGAATAAAAAAATAGAATATAAATATGACATAATAGTAACGGGAAAAAAAAGAACATGAGCAAATACACAGGAAGGCAAATGGGCTGATAAACAGGGTGTGACACAAAAAAACAAAAAAAAACAGGCATGACTCGGGCAAAGAAAACGTGCTATGTGTTATCTATATAATGTTTGACCAGATGATTATGAAACGTGCCGTGGTTGCGCTGTGATGCAATGCAGTTTGGAAGATCATTCCATAGACATGTAGCACGTGGGAGCGGAGGAAAGTTAAAGACGTGAGTACTGCCATAAATGCGCGTGTAGTTGAGGTTATTGTGCGATATGGTTGATGAATAAGAGGGTCGTTGCAGGTGCGATAAAGGTGACTGAGTGGCATGGATTAATTTGTGAAACAGAGATAAAAGGGCTATGTCTCGACGAGTTCTTAATGGAAGGAGAGAAAGTTCCAGCTTTATTTGGGTAACGCTTGATTGAAAACTATAATTTCGTGAAATAAATCGACTAGCCCTATTTTGGATTGCTTCTAGCATGTCAATTAAGTACTTCTGGTCAGGAGACCAGATGGAAGACGCATACTCGAGCTGAGATCTAACAAAAGTTAAATAGGCTTGTTTACGCACATTAGCAGTAGTGCTTTGTAAGTTGCGGCGCAGGAAACCTAATGATCGTGAAGCATTGGCAGCAATGGTGGTTATGTGAGCAGCCCAAGAAAGGTTCGGTGAGAAGTGAACGCCTAAGTATTTGTATTGAGTAGTCCGACCTAATATGTTGTTATTAATGTGGTAAGGGAAGTAAGAGTTTGCCGATTTTTGAGAAAAAGAGATTATTTTACACTTGCAAACATTTAGGGCCATTAGCCATGTTCTACACCAATCATGAATTAAATCCAGATCACTTTGAAGTGAAATGTGGTCGTCAGTACTCTTTATGGATCGGTGTACAATACAATCGTCAGCAAATATTCGTATGCGGGATGAAATGTTGCACGGCAGGTCATTTATGTAAATTAAGAAAAGTAAGGGACCAAGGACGCTCCCTTGTGGCAAACCTGACGTAACATCAGAAAGAGGAGATAAGTGATTATTAATGACTGTGAACTGTTGCCGATTCGAAAGAAAATTACGGAGCCATGACAAAGTTAGAGCATCTAGTTTAAGCGCCGAAAGCTTAGATATTAAGCGACAGTGAGCGACACGATCAGCTTTTGCGAAATCGAGGAATGCACAATCAGATTGTAAGTTGTTGTTCATGTTCGAATGAAGCTCAGTAGTGAATTCGAATAACTGTGATTCACATGAAAAACCTTTCCTAAAGCCATGCTAATTGGGGAAAAAGAAATGAACAGATTCCAAGTGACCGTAAATATTAGACGCAATAATGTGCTCGAGCATCTTGCAGCAGATACATGTTAGAGAAATTGGGCGATGGTTTTCACGCGCATGTTTATTGCCACTTTTGTAAACTGGTACCCCTTTTGCTATTTTCCAGTCATTCGGAAGCATGCCTGTTAATAATGACTGGCGAAAGATATGAAGTAAGATGTTACTAGACGCGGATAGGGTGTTCTTTATTATTTTGGAATTAATTTCATCGACGCCACAAGAAGAAGACACTTTCAGGTTAGTGATCAATCGGGTTATGCCTTCGAGAGTAATATCAATCGGAGCCATGTATGGGTAGTCAAAATCGGGCACGCAAGGAATGTAGGAACTGTCTTCTCTAGTGAATACAGATGTGAAAAATGAGTTAAATGCAGTTGCGCGGTCAGCATCAGAGTAGGGAATGTTGTTGTTGTCATGTATTGAAATATCGTTACTTATGTTACGCCGACCTATTACCTTCCAGAACTTGCTGGGATTGCTCTTGAGCAGTGCTGGAAGGTCTTGTGAATAATTTTTATCTTTAGCGTCGCAAATAGCAGAGCAGTAAGTGTTTAGATAGTTTTTGTATTTATTCCAAGCACTTGGAGAACTCACGCGCTTTGCATTTTTGTACAGCCGTTTTTTCTTATTTCTCATTTTGTGATGGAGTTTGGTGAACCAAGGGTTGGATTTATCATTAGTTATAGTGATGAGCGGGACGTATTTGGCTACTAATTCTGACAGCTTTTCTCGGAAGAGAATCCAATTATCATTGATTGACCTGTCTTGAAAGAAAGGCAGTAGTATTTTGTCGGCAAACTCTTCGAGTTCGGTGTTAATAAGGGCATAATCAGCTCTGTTGTAATCGCGAATTTGCTTTCTTGTGACTCCAGTGAAGGGATGCGGAATGTTAATAGTCACTTGAAGCAAATCATGGTCACTAAATCCATCTAAGTATGAAATGTTACCGACTGTTTCAGGGGCTGTTGTAAAGATGAGATCTAGTATATTGGAGCCACGTGTGGGCTTGGTAACTACTTGAAATAGGTTAAAATCTAAAGTCATGTTTATGAATCTTAATGAGGCATTACAAGGGGATGAGAGCTCTGTCCAGTCAATCTGCGGAAATTTAAAATCCCCAAATAGATAAGTGATATCGGCTGGAAAGAGCTGAAACGCTTTAGCCATGCTGTCATGAAGTTTATTTAAAAAAGAATTGTCAGAATCTGGGGCTCGGTAGCAGTTACCTATTAGAAGTTTTCTAGAAGAAATCATGCTTGCTGCCCAGATTATTTCGAGATCCGAATCGGTATCAGTAACAAAGGAAGCAACTGATTTCCTTATACCAAATAGAGCTCCGCCCCCTCGCCTATGCGGGCGATCACTCCTGTATATGTTGAATGGACTGGATGCTGAAATAACTTCATGATCACCGATATCGGGGTGCAGCCACGTTTCAGTGAATACGATAACGTCAGGATCACTGTCCTCCAGAAAAGATGTGACAAGAGCGCGCTTTGATAGGATACTTCTGATGTTAGCAAATGAAATTGCTAACCTAAACCAGACGATGGCTGGTTTAGGTTTTTAATAGTTGCGAGCACAAGAGATGGGTAGTGGCTACCGATCAGACAGGATGACTGAGTCAGTAGCGACGTCGTAAACATACGTTTGTGAATCCATACGTAGCTTGTCAACCGATAGCTTGAATTTCATTTTGTGCGTTTTTGCGAACTGAATCAGCTTTGCCCTGGTTTTTCGTGTTGTAAGTGAAAAATCTTCACGAATGGCAAAATTTGTCCCTTTCAGTTTATACCGAAAAGATAGGATGCGTTCCTTGTCCTTAAAATACGTGAGCTTAGCTATAATAGGCCGCTGCTTTTCAGAATCATATTTGTCCAGTCTGTGAACTCGTTCAAATTGTTGGCCAGTTGTAGCGATACCCAGTTTATCCCAGCAGAGATTAATTACTTTATTTTCAGACATTGCCCAGTCTTCCTGTTCGTCATCATCCACCCCAAAGAAGAGTAGATTGGAGCGTCACATCCTATTTTCAGTGTCGTCACATCTTGACGTAATGGCTGTCAGACGTTTCGAGACACCAAGCACAGCTTCAGCATCAGCATTTGCCCTGTCTTCTGCTGCGCCACTCGAGGATATGGATGCTTCCAATGCCGCCACTTTAGCAGTCAGCAGTCGAACTTCATTTTCAGTTGCTACCTGCTTTTCCTTTGCGTTTTTAATTTCCTCCAGTAATGAAGCATGTTCTTCTTCTAGCTTACGGATAGCATCCAGAGCCTCAACAAATGCTTCAGCCTCAGCTGTTGACATTGGGCCAGGGTTTGACTCTACATCACCCGAGAGCATGAGCAAAATGTCAGACAGTGTGAAACAAATACCCGACAAAGATGCTAACACTCGCTTAAACAAATCATTCAACGCTGGGGGGCACGACACCGCAAAAAGAGAGTAATTGCTACTTTTACCGCAAGTCGCATTGTTCAGGTAACTAATCTGTAACATTAACCATCGTGAGTGCTTCATCCTTGGTGCGCTGTCGTGCCCGAAGTGGACGCTTGCTGGGCGGCTTTTATGCTGTGGCCAGGCCGCGTCGAGCTCTGATGTAGTAGTGCCGGGTTGCCTGACGAAGAAGCAGGCTTCATCCAAAGTTGGCGTCCGTCGCATCGTAGCAGGTGAGGTGGGCGGTAGGTAGGTAGGCAGGTATCGGTCCGTTCCAAGCGGCCCAGAACACACCGCCCAGGTGAGAGTTGCCTGTAACATTAACCATCGTGAGTGCGTCATCCTTGGTGCGCTGTCGTGCCCGAAGTGGACGCTTGCTGGGTGGCTTTTATGCTGTGGCCCGGCCGCGTCGAGCTCTGATGTAGTAGTGCCGGGTTGCCTGACGAAGAAGCAGGCTTCATCCAAAGTTGGCGTCCGTCGCATCGTAGCAGGTGAGGTGGATGGCTGGATATGTAGTGATAAGAGGTAAAGTAAATCCGTCGAAGCTCAAATAAGTGACCGAGAGTTCCATTGGAGTATTCGTAACACCCCTATGGTTGCGTAATCTGTGCAGCAGCAACTGCCTGCCCCAAAAAAATTCAGGGGCACTTTGAGTGTCTAAAGTGCGTAGAGGCGAAAGCGTTTTCCGCACCACTTTGGCTGCTTCTGCGGCACTGGTGGCGTCACATGTAATTGAGTACTAATTGCTAAGTGATGACAAATCAATAATTAATGGTTAATTACTGATTAATGTCTGAATACTAATTAATTGCTAATTAATGACGCTTAAGCTTCGCCTTTAGGAGTGGAACGCGACAGCGTGTTGTAGCGCTGCCACGGAACGCCACCACCCGTTCGGCGCGATGCCTTGCCGTTTGAACGCAACGCTTTTTCAGGAAAGGAAATGGTGCAGTAATTCTCTGTCATCTCGGTGGACACCTGAACCGCCCCGTAGAAGAAGGGAAGAAGTGGGAGTGAAAGCAGAAAGACAAAGATAGCCCGTAATGAAGAAAATGAAAATTGTATTTGAGGAAAGGAATTTATGCAGTAACTGTCTCATATCTCGATGGACACCCGTCAAAATTCAGGGGGGGGGGTGCACTTTTTTTGATAAAGTGCGGTCACTGATGTGTGGTTAAGATGTTAAGCTTCCCCTCCAAGAGTGGAACGCGACAGCGTCTTGCAACGCTGCCAGGGAGTCCATAGAACTCCATCGCCCATTCGGTTGTACGCCTCGCTCGTCGGTAAATTGCTTTTTGAGGAAAGGAAATCTATCTGTGTCTGATATTTCGGTGGACACCTAAACCTCGCCGGAAGGGAAGGGAGGAGAATGGCAGTGAGCGAAGACACCGTATACACTAGACGCGCCTTTGTTCTTTTCAAACCACCGAGCTGGCATGGCGGAGTGGATAGCATGCTCGTCTCGCACTCCGTAGACCGGGGTTCGATTCCCGAGCTCGACCAATTTCTACTCGGTTTTATTTATTTATATGGCCTGAGTAGAAAGTTAAATAGGCTAATTGGGCATTTAAGCAATTAACTAAGCTCAGTCACATTTTCTTAGAGCATCACTATATGATCCCTTCAATTGGTTGCATGGTTACTAGCGAAAGTACAATTGGCCCCGTTTGAAATTGGCGCACTGTGACGTCACGACCGTTTCGACCAACTGAAAAGCGTGACATTTCTGTCGACAACTGCTGCTTACAACGATGAGACATTAGAGGCTTTCGCCTTAATATTTACCTTTGGCTTAGAGCCCTGCTGCTGTTTCTTTCATTTCGGCTTAGGATGTGGAGAAGATGAATTAGACAAATGGGAGCCACAGCGTTTGAGGACACTCGTATCTGAATCCATAACCTCTGCATCATGACGGACATCATTCGAAACACCGGGCATACGAAGAGCAGAATCAGCACTGATTTGTTCCTCAGGCGGAGACATTACCGACAAGGAAGGCTCAGTCAGTAACGAAGGCATTCGTGACATGTGAGAGGTCATTACAGTTTGCAGGGCTTGTATAATCTGCATAGCCAAAGCGGAAGCGATGCACTCTGTGGCAGTGGATACAATTCTTTCAACCATTTTAGACATATAGGTTCCCACAGCAGTCACTATAGCCTGAGAAATAGACGTATGGAGTGAAAATAACAGGCAGCCACACCTGCATAGCCATGTGCTCTTTCTTTTTTTTTTCGATTATGGTTTCACTCCGCGAACAACGTTTGCGGTCAAATATTTCAATAATTTGGGATTCATGAGCCCGAGAAGGGCGATCCAAGGAATTTGCTGCATGGGCAACCCCGCAATGACAACGCTTGTCGTCCTGTTCTCTGCATGAAGTCGATGAATGGTCATTGCCGCCTTTGCAACACATCAAGGTGGACTTGCAACCACCAGCACTCTGACCATATCGCCAGAAGTTGTTAAACTTCACTGGCTTAGACGGAAGGGGATCGACATGAAAGATTAATGGCCATGCTTTAATTTCTGACGGGCAGGCAGTACCTGCAAAAGTGGGAATGACCGATTCAGTTGGTACCCACAAATTATTTACCTCCCAGCTACATCGATATACAGCAGCAACGCCTGCCGTGGAGAGAAGGTCGAGGGTGTCAGCCGGAAACATGCAGGAGTCCACAGCACGGACTAGGCCTTCTTGCAGGCATGATGGGAAGGAATGAAGCTGCTAACAGGAATGGATCCAACAGAAGAGCAGTTTAGAAAGTCCTTTACGCCGGCGAGGCCTGGTGAACGTCACAGTATCCCTCCGCAGCCTAACTGCCTTATCTCTGAAATTTCCTCATAGAGGGCCGTGGGTGCCTGAAAGCAGCTCGAGCATTCCCTCGCTTGGTCATTTTGATGGCACCACCAACTTTTGGCACCAGCGCCACAGGAATGCTGCAGACGCCCGAGCGTTGAAAGCCTCCGAAGGCATCTCAATAGGCAATAGCGAAGCCGACCAGGCGCAGCTCCCCCGGCCGAGAGAATGCGTAGACATTTACTCAATTTAACGAACTGCGTGCGTTACAAAAGGCGAAAAGGCGCAGGAGGAATACAAGAACAGGATCAGCCATCCAGTACTTATCCGATCCCCACCCGCTGCAGGTTCGAAGTGCGTGACCTTAAGCCAACCTCTTCATACCCAGCCCGCGCTGGCCTAACGCGAGCGCTCCTCTCCCTGCAACATCCAGACTCTTTTTTTTTGTCACAATATGGGCGGCCATGGACGGCCCGATGCGTCGGGCGTCCATGAAGACGATTCCAAGATTCCATTGCATGAAACCCTGGCGGAGTTCGTTCGTGGGGCTGCCGTCGTAGTCTTGGTAGATGACTCACTTGAGGGAGTGGTCGGGTGTCGCCATGTATGACGCCACCTCGAAGTCGTTGTCCCCTGTCTTGAAGACTTTCAGGTTTGCGTACGCCGCAGCTTGTTGGTGGCTCGGCCTCCTGAAGGTGATCATGTTGTTTGAGGTGCTGACACGAGTGGTATCTTCTGATTGGGTGGACAGGAATGGAATCTTGACCGCGTCGCAGGCGGCACGTTGAAGTTGGCGAGGTTCCAAGTCGTTTAATTTGCAATCTCGAGGATGGTAGATTATTTTATAGCCATCGGCATGCAGGCGTGCGAGCGGGGCACCTCTAAGGGAGCAGGCGGCCTCCTCCTCGTTTTGGCGGGACTTTTTTCCCGGCACCTTGCCTTCGGCGTCATGCTCCGGCGGTGGCATCGCGTTTCAAGCGTAGTTCTGGGTCTTGGTGGCGGAGAACGGTCTCCCATCTCAGGACGCAAGCTGCGCTGGCGAAATAGTTTCACCCTGAACAGCGTATACCATCTTCGCCAGTCTTGGGACGTGCTCGGGTTGTGAGCACGGATCCCAACGGCACGAAAGCCGCGCTGCGTTCGGCTTAAGCTAGGCCTAACCTGCAACGCTCATGCTCGAAAGAAAAAGTCCATTAAATTAGCAAAAATGTGCTAACCTGGTGAAAACCGGTGTCCACAAGCACGGAATGACGATCCGGATGTCTTCCCTAAAGCTTTAGGCATTGTAGCGGACTGTATCCGCCAGAAAGTGGCTTCGAGGCGGGAGCCCATGCGAAGCGCGTCCGCACAGGTCGAGCGCCATGAGGGAGTCCACTGCGATGCACAGAATAGTGGCACCCACGGAGGATCGGTTGAGCGCTGAGGTGTTTACGCATTACTGGCCATTACTTCCTGTTTTAATAACTATACAAATGGGCTCTAATTTTAGAGCGCAGCTTAATCGCGCTTCAAATTGGGATATCAATGGTGCGGGAGCTTGTAAAGCAAAGAAAAGGCCCGTAACTGCCATCTTAATACAGTGGGAACCTCAATCGTACATTAGGCTAGCTGGCAGTAGTGACAGATGTGTGCTGCACTAGTTCGCATTGAAAGAGCTGTGCAATTGTAAAAAATTGGCGGGGGCTTAGCTTTGGTTAAGCCTGGTAGGATGCGAAAGCGAGCGCAGCGCCTCTAAGGGAAGGAACGCGGCGCGCCGAGTATAAAAATGAACGCAGTGCGTCGCGTCCAGAGGTCATGCGTGGCTACCGGCCGCTGCGCGAAGACTCGACTTGGTAGCCCATCTCTCACTCTAGTATGACGTCACGCTATGACGTCAATAGGTGTGGCATAACGTCAGAGGTCATTCTAAATGTCACGCTTGCCTACCCGTTGCCGCTGAGCGACGACTCGTCTTAGTAGCACATCTCCCACACTCGTATGACGTCAGAGGTCATTCTAAGGATCAAACATGGCTACCTGCCGCCGCTACGAGAAAGGCAGTTCATGAGCGGAGTATTGCTTTCGCAATAAAAAGGAAGTGCACATAACTGGCTCCTTGGGTCTGTGGTCGCCTGAATCGGGCTTATAGGTACGTGGGCTGATGAGAGAGATAGATGTGGGCTGCAGGCATTGACAAGGCTGGACCAGAAACGCGGCGCTGAAACCATAGGGGAGACTGCACGCAGCGCTCTGAGCGAACCGATGGTCGGACGCACCCCAAATGCATTCCGTATTTCTCCGGTAAAATTCCCTGTTCCCGCCGACTTTACGTCCACTTTTTTGCTCTGGACGTACAACTACCGCATCGGACCCGGCGTTGTGCTTCTGAGACCAACACAGGCAAGGTTTCCTAAATTTTCGGCTAATTTTGTTTGAACACACCAGCAGCAGCGGCAGCTAAGCCTAACAGCTGCCCTGAGTCCTCGGCGCGTGCGCGCACTGTTCCGGCGGTGACACCGCGTCCCGCCGAGCCCAACTATTCCTCGACTATGCCGTACACTGTGCAAGGCACCGACATTACCACCGCGGAGTTATCCGATGGCACATGAACGGCGTTCCAGATGACAGGCCGGTACCGAAATCTCCGACTCACCAACAACCTGTTGGAGCGCAGACTCCGGCCTCCACACCTGCTATCCCAAAACCGCCGCCTTGCGGGCGCCCTCTGCCACCGACCAAAAAGCGTCTGCTTCCTCGCCTGCTCCCGGAAGACCTCAAGATAGTCCTCCGCCCGCAGGGCACGCTCAACCTCCACATCGTCAGCCCCTCACGACTGGCTGTTGCCATGTACAAAGCCGACAAAGTCGACAAACGCCTGGCAGTTACTGCCTACCAGGTCCGAATCCACACCACTAACAACACGGTGACAGTCAGCACGCTCGACCGCGCTCGTGCAATGTCGTAAACCAAGGTGCAAACCATCACACTCGATGGTGTCGATGGAGATGCTCACCGTCACCATCGCCGCCTATGCCCCAACCCTGGACAGTTCCATGCGAGGGATTTTGTACCAGGCCTACAGTTATGAAAGCTACGCTGAAATCCTCGCCGAGCTTCAGGCTCTCAACCCCTACCTCCCCATAGTTGCTGCGCGGCGTACGGGCCAGATACGACACTTTGTCGTCACTTTCGCTAACACCAAGCTGCCTCACTACATGTGGTACATGGGCTCTACCTTCGAGGCGTGTTTCAACTGTCGCAAGCTGGGACACATATCGGACGTGTGCCCTCAACCACGCCAGCCCACTTGCCGCCGCTGCGGTGTGACCCATATTCGCAACCAGCCGGCTAACCACCCATCTGTCAAGCTACGTGCATCATGTACAAAGGCCCACATCCCACCGACAGCAGAAGAAGCAAATACAGTTTCGTGGCCGCCAACTGGCCCAAATTATCCCTCATTCACGGATAGCGACACTGACACCAGAGCCTTGTCACACGGCCACGCTCTATTCTAACGCCGCGGCAGCCACAAGCCACCCCCAAGAGATCACTCTTTCCCGCTACTGCCAAGCAGCAGCTCTAGACACAGCAGCCGTAACCGCTCCTTATCACACTCTCGGGATTCCCGGGCTAACTCCAAGACCAGGCTGGGGAGCAAGCCCGCCAAGCAGGTCGGATGGAAGACTGCTCGACCAGCTACAAGCCAACAGGCCAACCCGCAAGTAAGGGAGCTGGCAAATATGAGCAAACAACTACAGCTCCAGCTGGCACAGGCTAACGCCAAAGTTCCCAGCGTGGAGTCCGCACACGCACACCAAAAACGGCTTCCGCAGCAAATGGCTCGCCTTCAGAACCACGATCACACAAATGACTCCAAAATGGACACTGACCAACCCAAATGCTCTAAGCGCAAGGCTCCCCTACCCTCCACCTCCGACAGTGATGCCAACTTCAACGCTTTTGATGCTCGTATATCTAAAATAACGGACACTCTCCAACGGCTGACGCCCAGTATTCAACGTCTCATTGAGGGCTGCGCCACCATGGCAGCCATTATCCACACCGTCACCACCGCCTCGACGACCTTACGGGCTCCTCGGAAATGGTCGCCCTCACTATCCCCCCGCGCACTGGGCCTGGTCCGACTTCCGCGCCCAAGAATAGAGCCGCGCGCGTATGCTGGCCGTATTCTCAAAACCGCCATAGCGCTTAAGCAGCTCTCCGCAACCTACACGAAACGCGACGGCTAGCGCACCCATCACGGCATGGCAGGGGAACTTCAGGGGCTTCAAAGCAAAGCAAAGAGCCTTGGAGCATAACCTGCAGGCACAGCAATACACACCCCAATTTATCGCGCACGAAGAAACGTACACCCAAACCAAACTCACCAGCTCTGCCGCCTACAACCAACCGGTGGCACCGGATCTTCGCCCGAGTACTGCCATCCTCCTACACGGCAACGTCGTAGCCGATCACCTCGATCCTGACTACGCCGAAGTCCCGCACATTTTCGTGTGTGCCCTTCCCAACAGCCGCACCCAATCCCTGCTCAACATTTTAAACGTGTACAGCCCACCAGGCGACAACAGCACTTAGGTAGCCACTCTCCTCCACAAGGCCTGTGCAGCCGCGCGGAACGAGATGCTACTTATAGTGGGTGACTTTAACACACCGCATGCTGAGCGGGGCTACACCCGCAGAGCCTGTGGTCGCAATGGAGCCAAGGTGTGGGAGGCAGCCCAGGCGCTGGGTCTGAGCCTGCTCCTCGACCTCGAACGACCCACCCGTTACGGTAACAGCGTCGCGCAAGGCAGCTGTCCGCACCTCAGTTTCGCCGGCAATATCCCAGACGCACGCTGGGAAAATCTCGGTATCAACATAGGTAGCGATCACTACGTTTTCAGCACTACCTTCCCTGCTACACACAGCAAGGCCCCCCGTTGCAATATCGCACACACCAACTGGAACGCTTTCCGGTATGTGGGAGTTCAGCGTCCGCAGAGCCACATAAACGACCTCGACACATGGAGAGAGACACTTCTCCGCAACGCCGCCAATGCCACCTCCGTGGCCACCCAGGAGAAGGATGGCCCTACCCCCAACGCCAAACTATTGCATATGTGGCAGGCCCAGCGGAGCCCCCATTCTCGCTGGCTCTGACGCAAACAGAACCACCCTCTGAAGCTTCGCCTCGCTCGCCTCGAACGAGAGATCTAAGACTACCCTGCGAAACTCTGTGAGGAGCAATGACATCATACTTGCGACCGCCTTAATAGGCAGTTGGGATGCAACGTGTGGGCACGGCGAGTGGGCACGGTGAAGTGGCCAGGCGACGATCGCTAACTATGCGACTTGTTTTCATCGTACAGGCGCTGTTCCTGTCCGTCAGCGGAGCGCTATCACCGCCCCAGGCTTCTTCGTCGGCAGCAACTGACTTTATCGACAAGCATGCTGGGAATCTTATCATCACCACGAGCGCTACCATTCGTGCGACCAATCAAGGCTTCGTCACGTCATCGGGTGCAAGCTGTATAAAAGAAGCACCGCACCCGAGTTCAGTCAGTGGGCACTGCGAAGTGGCCAGGCGACGATCGCTAACTATGCGACTTGTTTTCATCGTACAGGTCAGTTATAGCTTCTCAATCCGTAGTGAGGATAGATTTTTGATTATTCTGCCATGCCCTCACACCTGTTTAGAAATTGCATATGAGTGCTTTTGTTCTTGTAGACTTGTTCTGTGTGGGGATGTTGAGGAAAACCCGGGCCATCTGTCGAGGAAATGCTTCAAACGCTAGTGAATGGCCAACAGGCCATCAGAACTGATATTGCTGACTTGATAACTCGCCTTGAAACCACAGAAAAGAGGGTTACAAGCATTGAGGTTAGGCTGGCTAGTCTGGAACAGAAATCCGAAATTATTCCTAACACGACCAGCACCACTTCTGATGTCCAAATTATTATTCATAAAATGCAAGAAGCTCAACAGATAGAACACAAAAAGCTGGTCGACTTGGAAAATCGTAGCCGGAAGCCTAACCTTATTGATTTTGGCGTTGAAGGCAGTTCTGATGAATCAGAATCGTCCTTGCGCAGTAAGGTTATGAAAGAAATATTCGAAGATAACCTCAATGTAAAATGCACGTCCATTAGCCGCATTTACAGATTTGGGAAACCTTCACCCAAAAGACCGATTAGTGTGCGCTTTGAAGATTACAGAGAAAAAGAGGCTGTTCAACGTAATGCTCGAGTTCGGCGGCAGTGTGCTAACCACACCTGTCTAAGGAACGTTCTCTGCTCTCTGCTTTTGCAGATTTTCTGCACGACACATCCTGTGCTACCTCACAACGCAAACCCGTTCGCCGTGTTCCAGACAGATAGCATCTGGAAGCAAGATCATCATTTGCAACGCCATACCTACGTCACGGAAATCTACAGGGGAAGAGGCTATCAGCACTTCCGGGGCCATTCACGGCATAAAAAGGCATCCGCAACGAGCCCACCACGCAGTTCGGCGGCAGTGTGCTAACCACACCTGTCTAAGGAACGTTCTCTGCTCTCTGCTTTTGCAGGTGAGAATCCCAGTGTGCAACTGTTTCTACCTTATGTATTTTGTCTGTTATTGTGGTGCACTGCTGCCGAATACTGCCCTTGCTGCATGATGTGTTAGAATGGGGAAGGGGAACGTGAAAAACGCTGGAAAAGAGTCTGTCTGAAAAAGAAACCACAGATATGCAGGAGCTGCAAGAGTTGGTAACCGCATTTGAAAATTTTATGCGTGATTTCAGGGCTGAAATGCGCGAGCTAAAAGACAGTGTTTCATTCTACACTGATGTTTGCACCGAAGTGAAGAACACAGCCGATGAAATAAAGCAGCTCAAGCAAGAAATGAAAGAAATGTTCAGACAGAACCAGGAACTGAAGGCAGTAAACGAACGCTTAGCGCGCAAATGTGAAGACCTTGAGCAATATCAATGATTGAACAACCTAGAAATCAAAGGTGTTTCCTCCGGAAATGATCCCCTCACTGTGGTTCAAAAGATAGGTGACCATGTTGGTGAAAAAGTTGATACTGCTGATATCGATGCATGCCACTGGGTTCGTACGCAGAATTCAGATGTGCAAAACATCATCGTGCGGTTTGCGCGCAGAAGCAAGCGAAATGACGTTCTGAACAAATGTAGAAAAAAAAAGAGTTGATACCACTGTGCTGGGTGATGAAACCGGAAAACCAATTTTTGTCAATGAACACCTAACTCAGGCAAACAAGGTACTGCTTTCTGCTGCAATCAAGAAAAAGAAGGAAAACGGTTGGAAGTACGTTTGGACTGCAGGCGGAAAAATACTTGCCCGTAAAGAAGAACATGGGTCGGCTATTCAAATCGCTAGTCACGCGGACCTGGCCCTGATTACTGCATAAGAGTAGCAAGCGAAACACCAGGAAACACACCAGAAGACTACCGGTTAAGCATGTGTAGCTACTATAGCACCCAGGAATTCAATAGCCAGCACAGCAACAGAGATAGTACTTTTTCCGCAATGCATGTGAACATTCGAATATTAAAAAGAAGAGTGACGATATAAATACGTTTCTAGAACCGTTCAAAATAAATTATGACATCCTGGCCTTTTCCGAGAAATGGATTACAACTCCTGATGATGCACCACTTTTCTCCGGCTACATTCCTCGGCATGTATATCGCGAACACAAGAGAGGCGGAGGAATTTCTGTATATTTTAAGGAAACACTCGGGTATGAAATATTACCAGATTTCTCATTTATATCACCAGATATTGAATGCCTAGGAGCACGAGTTGGGAAGTGTGTGATCTTAGTTGTGTATCGTCCTCCAATGGGGCACAAAAGAAACTTCTTGCAATTTCTTGACACGTTTTTTTCCTTCGTTGGTACAAAACACTATTCATGCGTTGTTATGGGAGATATAAACATAGACCTTTTTTCCAATGACTTGCACGCCAGCGAACTAAAGACTCTGCTTTCTACATACGATTCCGAAAACAGCATACGCATGCCAACAAGAATAACCACACAGAGTGCAACACTGTTAGACATATGCGTAAAAAATTTAGAACCTGATGAATTTTATTCTGGAGTGCTCTCATCTGACTTGAGCGACCACTTGCCATTATTTTTTATTGCGGTATCCGAAAAGAAAACCAGGAAAGACCCGGATGCGCTGCTTCATACGCGTCGAAAAATCAGTGATGAAACTCTGCAGTGCTTTGCTCGTCTTATAGAAAGAGTTGATTGGAGTGAAATCTATAAACAAAAAGACGCTAACAAAGCCTTCGATATATTCTTCACCTTGTTACGTTCCTCGTATAATGTGGCATTTCCAGAAGAAAACGTCATTTCTAGTAGAAACAAAAAATTACGAAAACCATGGATGAATTCACTTCTTTACAGTCGCATAAAACAAAGGACAAAATGTACCACGAATTTTTACACAAAAGAGACCCAGGTTTATTTTTGAAATTTAAAAAGTACCGGGACGCACTAACATCCGATCTGAAGAAAGCTAAGGCAGAATACTTCCATAGTAAATTCGATAGCATAAGAGAAAATCCTAGAAAGGTGTGGGATGCAGTAAATACACTCACTGGAAGAACTAAAAAGTGTTTAAACATTACTGAAATCACCATTGATGGCAAGATTGTGCGCGGTGATGCTCTCGCCGATGCTATGAACATGCATTTTATTAAAGTAGGCTCGAATGCCTGTGCAACAAATAATTGCACTGATCAGTCAGTATCGGCCATAGCACCGTTATGCGAGTCAATTTATATGCGCCCAACAACTCCTCACGAAGTAGAAATGTTAATAAACAAGCTTAAAAATAATGCTGCTGCTGGAATCGATGTCATCGGCCCGATTGAGTTGAAGTATATATCCGCTGTGATATTCGTTAGTTTGGCGTTTATTATAAATCTTACGTTGTCCACAGGAGTCTTTCCACAAAAGTTAAAGGTAGCAAGAGTCACCCCAATATATAAAGGCGCGGGCCTTGAAAACCTAGCAAATTACCGCCCTATATCCGTCCTGCCAACGCTTTCAAAAATTTTTGAAGGTGTCATTCATAACCGATTAGTGTCATTTTTTGATAAACATAACATTATTACAGAAAGTCAATATGGTTTTCGAAAAGGGAAATCAACGGAGCAGGCTTTGTTATACATTAAAGATAAAATAATTTCTAACATAGAGGATCGAAAATACACAGTAGGACTTTTTCTCGATATTAAAAAGGCGTTCGATTCTATCCAATACAACATCTTACAACACAAATTATCTGTGTACGGTGTACGTGGTGTTGCCCTGCAACTTCTATCTTCTTATCTTTATGATCGCTATCAAATAGTACTCATAAATGGCTCAAGTTCATCACAGTTAAAACTAACTCAGGGTGTCCCACAGGGATCGATATTAGGACCGTTGCTCTTCCTCGCGTATATTAATGATATTGTGAAAATACCTGAATCACCAGAGATCATTATGTATGCAGATGACACTAATATTTTTTTCACATCGCATGAGATAACAGCACTCGAAACCAAAGTAAATGACTACCTTGTGCACCTGTCCAGCTGGCTGAAGGAAAATATGCTCGAACTGAATTCAAAAAAGACAACATTTATCGTATTTCGCCCAGTTAACAAACCACTGCACAATACAATAACACTTAAGTTTGATGACCAATGTCTTTCCTCGGTTAAAGAACAAAAATTCCTTGGCGTATGGTTCCAGGAAGAATTGTCATGGACGCCACATGTGAATCATCTAACAAATGAACTAGCACGAACCGTAGGATGTTTATACAAAGTAGAGCACATAATTCCTCTATGGCTAAAAACACTGTTGTACAACTCCCTGTTCTATTCAAAACTAATATATGGGATGATGGTGTGGGGAACCACAACAAAAGGTAACTGCAATAAGCTCATAATACTGCAGAAAAAGATATTACGTTGTTATGAAAATTATTATGGACGTTACCAGCTCCCACAAACTTCTCCTTTGTTCTTAAAATATAAAATGCTGAGGGCCGACCAGTTATACTACTATAAACTACTTCAGTTCGTACAACTCCAACTCCGGAAGCTGCACATTTGCGACAGGGAAGAAAACTCTACTTATCCTTTCCGACACAATAAAAGACGCATGCCAAGAACTAGAACACACAGTTCCTTATCAAATGGCTTCGATTCTTAATAAACTTGAAGGTAACTTGAATTTCACTTCTAATATTAGCGCATTCAAAAAGCACATTAAAGATGTCCTAATAATATCACGTGTTTTGTACGGGGAGTGAGGAGTACTTCTGACATGCATACACAGGATGTATCCTTCTCTTGTACCATGGGTTTTCACATTATTTTTGTTATAAGTGTCCTTCAATGTATTGTATACTGAACAAAATCTCTGTATAATATCCTTGCATATTTTTGTACCTATCATACTGGGTTAATGTTGTGATTATAATGGCATAATTTACCCACATTTGTTTTAATTATGTGACTTACCTTCTTGTTATGCTCAAATTTGTATTGCACTTCCGTCGACTGCAGAGGGACAGAGGCCTCGTCAGGCGCCACAGCCTTTAGCCTCTGCCCCTGCAGCAGATGCTGTAACTGCTCTGCTCAAATAAATCTTTCAAATCAAATCAAATCAAAGCTAAAGGGATCAGGCATGTCGGTACAAAATGACTACTGCACAGAGACGCTCCGAAAGCGGAAGCTTCTCTGGGAAAGCGCCAAGAGCGAAAAAGTTGAAGGGAAGAAAGTGAACCTATTTTATGATAAACTTCGCGTTGACGACGTCTTCTATGTATGGGACGACAACACGATGTCCCTTCTGGCGCTACCGAAGAAGGCAGCTGCCTTGCCTGATAGCTAGCAAACAAAGTTGAGTGAGTTACGCATGGTTTTTTGAACGCTAGAAGCATAGCAAACAAAACAGACGCTTTGGAGACACTTCTAATTTCGTGCGATCCCCATATTTGCGTGATCACTGAGACCTGGCTGCACGACGATATAAATGATGATGAAATCGTACCACCGGGGTATCACCTGTATCGGCGTGATAGAGACGCACGTGGTGGCGGTGTAGCAGTTGTTACGAAGGAATATGTTGATGTTACTGTCTGTGAACAAATTGCTGCGCACGATAGTCTCTTGTTGAAAATTTGCATTTTCGGAGTGAATTTTTTTCTGTGTGCGGTATATCGTGCTCCGGACGCTGATGACTTATTCTTGGACCGTTTATACGACCACCTCCAAGGGTTTGGCGGAAGGAATGTTGTCATCACGGGGGATTTTAACCTACCATCAATTCACTGGAGCTCCTTGAATTATGGAATTTCTAGATCAGCAGATGCAGTGCTAGATATGATGTTTTATTTGAACTTAGAACAGCGTGTTCGTGAATTCACTCGTGGCACTGCGATTCTCGATCTTTTATTCACCACTGAGTTGTTTCATAGTTCTGAGGTTTCAGTAGAAGAAGGAATGTCTGACCACAAGTTGATATTTTTGAGGTGGCTATCACAAAATCACACTCGGCAGAAAAAAATACAAAGAGTAGTAAAAGATTTTTCCAGGGCTGATGATGTTACAATCATTGATTACTTTGATATCCAGTTTGACAACGTGGTCAATAATGTTGTAATTTCCTGGAAAAAGTTTTGCGGCGCCATCAAATTTTGTGTTAATAACTATGTACCCTCAAGGAATCTTCGTAAGCGACGCTTCACTCCCTGGATTACCCGTGACATTATCCATACCAAACGTAAGATGAAGCGACTAAGGAGGCACCACAACACGACAACTACACGCTTCCATGAACTAAGGCAAGAGTTATTGGTAAAGGTTAGGGAATCTAGAAGTAATTACTTTGGTCATCGTCTTACTGCCTTCATAAAGAGCGAAGCCAGAAAATTCTGGCGTCACCTAAATGAAAGCAAACAGGAAATTAAGAAAATTTAAATCGGAGGTGCAACAATATCTGATCCTCCTGAAATCGCCGAAGATTTCAACGGTTACTTCCAGAGTGTATTCACTGCCGCAGAAGAATTCAGGGTTCACAGTACACACTCAGCAGGCGCGGATGATCTCGTGGTTTCTAGGGAAGGGGTCACAGCTATGCTTTTAAAACTCGATACTAAAAAACTTTCTGGTCCTGACGATATACCGAATTCTTTTCTGCGACGGTACGCGGAACAACTATCTCCATTCTTGACAGATATCTTCAACTTATCACTTGCCACAGGGGAAATACCAAATGACTGGAGGAAAGCACGTGTGGTTCCCATTTACAAAAATGGTGAACGTTTATCTCTGTCAAATTACGGCCCCATTTCAATCACGAGTACGTGCTGTAAGCTCTTAGAACACGTCATTGCCACCTACATCAGAGATTTCATAGAAAGCCGCACCCTTCTATCACAGTATCATCACGGTTTTAGGAAGCACATGTCAACTGTTACCCAACTTGTTTGTACTGTTCATGATTTCGCACAAGCTCTTGACATGAATGGTCAGCTAGATGGGCTGCTTTTAGACTTCTCAAAGGCCTTCGATAAAGTGCCGCATGGAAAGTTGCTGTACAAATTGGAATGCAGTGGTCCTCCTTCCTGCGTTTTGCAGTGGATTAGGGCGTACCTTAGAGATAGGCAGCAGTTTTGTTGAAATTATGAATTTCTCGTCGAAAACACTTTCTGTGACTTCTGGTGTCCCCCAAGGCAGCGTCTTGGGGCCGCTATTGTTTTTTATATACATCAATGATTTGTCTGATGTCATTCATGGTGGCATTGCTATCCGATGGTTCGCGGATGATTGTGTGCTTTTTAAGAACATCACAGCACCAAATGACTATACAATATTACAAGCAAACATACGGGCTATTCATGAGTGGTGCATTCGATGGGAAATGCAACTAAATGCACAAAAACAGTTCTGTTGCGAGTTACAAGGAAGAAAAATATCAGCACCTACTCTTACTTGCTTAACAACAGTATTATAACAGAAGTAGACACGCACAAATATCTTGGTGTGACGCTAACAAATAAACTAACTTGCTCTCCGCACATATCCGCCATTTGTTATTCCGCTATTAGTAAGCTGTGGTCCCTAAAGAGGAAACTTAAGGTGCACCTGTCGAAGTTAAGCTATTAGCTTATAATGCCTGCATTAGAGCCAAGCTCGAATATGCCTCCATTGTATGAGATCCGGACAATAAGAAGGACATATTGCAGCTCGAGCGAGTCCAAAGAAAGGCTGTCCGGTTTATTTTTAGCAAATATAAAAGGCACGATTCTCTTTCCTTATTGATGCGGCAACATAGTATAGAAACATTGGAATCCCGTCGAAAAATTAGTCGGCTCGCTTTTTTGCATAAGTGCGTCTCAGGTACGCTGATGTTAAACATGCCAGACTGGTTAAGCCACATTGCACCAGGATAACTCGACACACACACCCTCACTCCTTGGCTCCAATTTTTGCACGAACCAATACCTATAAGCATAGTTTTTTTTCCAGGACTACCAGTGAATGGAATTCCCTGCCTTCACGCACTTTCGCAGCCAGTGACTTTGTTAAAGAACTGGAGCGTCAATTCTTGCGTGTTAATTGTACTTCGCTCGTTATGAATTTTTTGTGTGAAATTGGTTTCTGAACAGCTGTATGCTTGTTATATGTGTACTCATGTTTTTGCCGCGGATGCCCCTCCTGCCTGGGCCATGTATATGTATGGTCTGCAGTATCTGCAAATAAATAAATAAATAGATAAACACGCAGCTTCTGCTGAAGCAATTGCTTGATTTGATACACACTAAGTGTGCATCCCACAAGAATCTGAAGCTCCTCATATACGCGCTTCAAGGCACCAACGAGGAACTCCTCGTTACCTTGAAAGACTAATGCATCAACACCTCCCAGATATACACCGATCCCCTCAGAATACACGGGTTCTAAGAACCCGAACGTGGGCAGACATCAAGACTACCGCGGCCGCCTTCGACAACCGCATCACCAAAAAGATGCTGCGCAACCTCGACGACCATTCCGTCGAAACACTTGCGGGCCTTTTCAACCACCATTGGTGTGAAGGTCGGCATCCAGATTCCTGAAAGCATGTCGAGGTAATCTTCATACCCAAACCAAGCAAACGACTCGAGATGGGCAACCTCCGGCCCATCTCGCTCACGTGTTGCCTGGGGAAGCTTATGGAGCACGTATTTCTAGAGACTTGACGCCCACGTAGAAAAGGACGACCTCCTATTCCCACTAGGATTGGTTTCCGGGCCGGGCTGTCCCCCAAGGACATCATGTAGCAGACACACCACGATCTAAGTGACCCGGTTCCCATTCGGGCCATATGCACCGTCATCGGCCTCGATGTCACTAAAGCGTTCGGGAACGTGTCGAACGCATCTTTACTGACCAACCTCTCCCAGATAAATGTAGGCATCTGCACCGACAACTATATTGCCTACTTTCTCCACAACCACACGGCAGAACTCCACATTGGAGACCTCGGCTGCGACAAAATCACCATGGACACCCTGTGGACACCACAGGGAGCAATCTTGTCCCCGTCCGTCCTTAACATCACTATGCGAGGCCTCCCCTCCCTTCTGGGCACCATACCCCATATCAAACGCTCACTATACGCCGATGTTATCACCCTCTAGACCAACTCTGGCTCGGACGGGGAGATACAAGATTCACTCCAGCAGGCAATCGACACCGTCCACGATTATGCGCAGGCAAACGGTCTTGTTTTCTCGCCCACCAAATCCGAACTGTTGGCCATCCGGGATAAGCAGGCTCGACGACCATTCCCCGACCCCCATGAGTCGATCATGCTCCACATCGACAACCACCTCATACCTCCCGTGCAGACCATCCGCGTGTTAGGCATGCTGGGGCAGAACAACACGCAGAACTCGGAAGCCATCCAACGCCTCCGAACCACCGCCTACCAGACCAAGGGCCTCATTGGCCACATCGCCAATCGCCGCAGTGGCATGCGAGAGACCGAACTCTGCCGCCTCACATAAGCCTTCCTTCTTAGTAGGATTGTCAGTTCTTACCTCTATTACCACCTGCCGTGCAAAGATGAAGAGGCGGTAAATAGCGTCATCCGCTCGGCGTACAAGACGGCAATAGGACTCCCCACATTGCCTGCACGCAGCGTCTGCTCCAGCTCGGAGGTATACAACACCCTCACAGAGATTATCGAAGCCCACAACACTGCCCAGATACACCGCCTTTCTTGCACCACATATGGACCTGACCTTCTGGAAAATCTTAACAGCAACCCTATAGATGACATCCACCGCGCTCCTCCCCTTCCAACTGGAGCGTCTAGTCCGCTGATCGTCAAACCCATGGCCAAGAACATGTTGCTCGGCCGCCACAATACGCACCGCCAACTCAAGGCGCAGGCTCTGGACAACACGTACTCCACCGACGAGCACGCCACGTACGTCGACGCGGCGAAGTGCGACTCCAACACATGCGTCGCCTGCGTAGCCACTCCGACCACCACCCTCATAAACGCCGCCACATTGCGCAAACACTCTCCCACCGCTGCCGAAGAGTTCGCGATCGCGCTGGCCATCGCAGATTACCGTACGCGCACTATTCTCAGTGACTCTAAACGAGGCATTCAAAATTTCTCGACGAACTCAATTTGTCTCCCTGTCGCACACATGCTCCGCGCCTGCACTCTCGACCACGCTGTAAGCTTAGTGTGGGCAACTGCGCACGCGGGAACTCCGGGAACGAAGGGGTCGACCGTTTCGCCCGTGGTTTAACCAACCGAGCAGCCGGCCCCTTGAACCCGGATGTATTTCGCCGAGACCCCCCTATCCTATGCGGCAGTCACCAACCTTTACAAGGACACAAGACTCGTGTGCCCACCTCCCCGCTCCGACCACGACCGAGCGCAAGCCACCATGCTTCGAAAACTGCAGACGAATTCTATTCTCAGTCCTTATAGACTACACTATTGCCAGGATACAACTTCTCGCAAGACCAGACAAGAAGACACAACTCGAACTCGTCTCGCGTGCTGAAGACGTCGCCCCCCCCCCCACACACACAGGGGGGCAACACTCAGTCCAGCTGCCCTAACTCCCAACCATCAAGTGGAAACTAAATTTCTCTCCCTCCTCTGTGGAGCCATACGCCGTCGGCGTTCATTGTGTTCATTGACAACGTTGGCGTTGACAACGTTTTACGCTCCGATGAATATAAGAAAGGGAAGTGGGCCTGAATCGCGCTTATAGATACGTGGGGTGATGAGAGAGAAATGTGGGCTGCAAGCATTGACAACGTTGTTCAAGAAAAGCGGCGCTGAAGCCATAGACTGTCGGCCTTCACTGACTTCAGTGGCATCGGCATTGACAATGTTTTGCACTTCGATCATTTTAAGAAAAGGAAGGTTACATAACTAGCTCCATGGGTCTGTGGACGCCTGATTCGCGCTTGTAGGTACGTGAGTGATGAGAGCGAGACGTGGACGCCATGCGTTAGAGCTGATAACGGTGAGCGACTCTCGCGATTAACCATTCACTGCCAACTACCAGGTTGGCAGCGTTAAGGGGCACATTAAAGTCGATATAGGTAAACAGGAGTTTCTTACCACTTATGCGGGAGATAATCCCGTTCCTGTCGGTCGTGACGCATTCCACAGCTGTGCCAACCTCGTGAAATACTTGTACAGACCTCGTCTTTGAGAACCAGGCATTGTTGCAGCAAGTCGTGCATATATCCAGCTATTTCTCCGAACACAAAGCGTCGTTCATGACAATCAAGAAAGTTTACTGAAGTGTTTCCGGAAGAAGGAAAATGTGTGAAAAATAACAAGTTATCTGTAATTGCACACGCATGCCTTGCTGGAATTATTCGCCTTAATATATTTAAAAACGTTTTTTCTTTCATGGTGTTTAATCTATATGGTTATATACACAACGGATATATATGCATGCAAAACTATTTAGAGAGCACCTAGATAGGCGCTATGAGGTACAAACTTGACAGAAACATAACACTACTAAAAGGCCGGCAAGGTCATAGAACGCATCAGAAGACGAAGCCAGACCGAGCTCAGCTGACGGCACCATCCAGCGGAGCCCTGCAATAGGGGCAACCGACCGTTGCGGATGGACTCATCTGACCGCATAAAAGCACTTAAGTTAGAGCTAAATAAAGTTACCTATCCTATTCTATCCTATCCTTTCCTATCCTATCCGGTAAAAAGTCAATTTCTTTGCAAATGGCCGTTACCTGCAGCGCCATTCGACTAAAATGAATTCTGGGTGGTTGGACGTTGCGATCATGAATGCGCGTTTTCCAAAGGATGTGAAGCCCAATCAAAGGATTCAGAGGATAGGGTTCCGAGCCAGGTTGGGAACAACAAGGTAGCGTACAGTGTAGCAATTTAGGAGAAAATCTTTCTGTATCGTCCTCTGCAGCATCTCCCAAAACAAAAACGCGCCTTTGCAGCCTATAAAACAACGTTTATTTGTTTCAGGCACATCGCACAAGGGGATGTTTACAGAAGATACAAAATTGTTTTTCCTATTAAGCCACGCTTTGACAGGTAGAGTTTCGGTGTGCAGTTGATAAAAAAATGTTTTGGTGCAAGAAGAAAAGCGTTTTTCGCACTAGCTTTAAAACACCATGACACATGAGCCCAAAGTAGACAGAATGATACAGTGGGGGCAAGAAAAGTGTCGTTGTGAAATCCTTGCAAAGGTTTTTTCGCGAAACAGAATATACGTGCTCATTTGAAAATTGATCTGTCAAGAACTGCACGGAGGCATAAGCTTCCTGCATAAAGCCTAGTAAACAGGGGCGTTCAGTAAAACTGGAAGAAACTACTAAGTTCGGAAGTAGAGCAATTAAGCTAACGTGCAAGAATGCTGTAATAATCGGATGGGAACAAGTACGAAAAAAAAAATGGGCAACAAACAAACTGTCTGGCATAGCTACATGTGCTCTAGGCAAGGTCCTCCTGCACAACCAGGCCTGAAAAGGTTATCACACCGCATGGGTTCAAATCTGGAAATCAAATAAACGTCGCCAATATACGGTGGAAACGCTGTAAGTAATGCTGTAATGCCTGGCGCAGTGAAGAACCTGGAGTACGTTACAAATTCTTGTTGCCAGGAAGGTGTTGCAAGCTTGGGATCGACCAAAAATGGGAAAGCGATGCGGGGCAAAAGTCTCGGCATACCGTTCAACGGTCGGAAGTCGCTCTTTCCAGTAATCCGCACATGATCTGAAGGCATGAAGTGGAAAACAAAGACATTTAGGAGGCACACTAGACCATTCCATTCTGGTGTGCAGGGGCGGAGTTGCGCCCCATGAACCAAGCAATAGGCCAGAACTTTTGGAGCAATTTGTTTGAGCACCAGAAACGATGCCAAACCAATCTATCGTGGACACCACATCATACATGCTGGCTGGGCTTGTCAATGCAGAAAATGCAAGATCGTCAGCATATGCTAGCAAATTGACTTCATTACCCAAAGCAGGGAACCCATGGATGTTACTTTTACGCAAAACGCTCAATCAAAGCGGTTCCAGGTAAAGAGAAAAAAGCAAAGGAGACATTGGACACCCTTTCTTCACGGAAGAGCGGATTGGCACGGGGTTCCAGAGCTGGCCTTAATAATTGATCGTGCTGAACAGTTGCAGTAGCAAAGCTGCACGCCCGTAAGTACAGTCGACCACATGTTAGCTCGCTCTAGAAGTGAAGACAGAAATGAATGGCGATCACGGTAAATGCCTTCGCCAGGTCGATCTGAAGCACAGCAAGCTGCTCATGAGAACTGGAGTAATACTCGTATTCAAGAATGGTCCGCGCAGTGCGAATATTACTTTGAATGAAGTGGCCTCTCAAACCACACATCTCGTGAGATCCAATCAGTAGCGCCATTGCGAATTGCAGGCGAATTGATAACATTTTAGGAAAAAAATTGTATTTCACATGTGCAAATGGAGTGGACCTATAACCTTCCAAGGAGCGCAGTTTTCCTTCATCAGTAGTTTTCGCAATATGCACTGTCTGGCGTTTTCTAAAATATTCAGCAAGGACTCCTATATCGAGCCACGCCGTGAAGACTCACAGCAGGTGAGTAGTGAGAATAGATTTAAAAGCCTTGTAAAATGAGCCTGAAATTCTCTCAGGACGAGGCAATTTTAAGACAGGTAATTGTTCAATTGCATGTTCTACCTGTTCCTGCGCGACAAAATTTCCTAATCATGCGCATCAGGAAAAGCACTTAGCAAGTCTGCATAATAATCCACAAATACGGACATCACCCCTTTGTACTGGTCACTAGTTTGCAATAGGACATACTTCCCGAAATAAACTTTGCAGCCGCAAGACGCCGCTCATCAAGCAAAGCCTGTCGTGTCAGGTGCTCACATTGCAAATCACGCTTGGTACGCGATCGAACACGGGCACCCATGTAGCGTTCTCCATCAAACCTTTGTAACTCACATTTGGGACGACCAAATTCATCTGTATAGAAACCAGATGCTTCGCATTCCAATTCATGCTCGTTGTACAAATTTTTCCTGGGTGTGTACTCCTGATATTTCCTGCAAAATGACCTCCAGGAACCACTTTCGATAGCTGCAGCACGCACGTCCTGCTTAAACATTTCTCAAGCGCCGAGCGGCATCTTGCTCGAGAAACAGGATTCCAGTTGAGAGCGCACACGAATGACAAATTCTTCATCATTTATTGCTTATTAGTGCAGCTTCCAAAGCACACAGTTTGGACTAAATTTTGAACTATCGCTGCCTCCGAGTCGAGGAACCACCATATAGTGATCAGAGAAGGAAACTGGTACAGTGTCACAGCCAATCCTCGGCAGACAAGTGCGAAAGATGCATAAAATCAATTTAGACGAGCGTGAAAATGGCCCTGAATGCGTGTGAATAAGCAGGAACCAGGACATGAAACTGCGGTATCAATGGGCCCAGCATCTTTCATAACAAGAGAAAAAAATTCACCGCTCCTATCCCTTGGTGTATCAGGACCGGCGCGATCAACTGGGTCCCACACACAATTAAAGTCACCCATTAGCACAACGCGCCGGTCACAGTCCAGTAAGCTGGCTATTTATACGAAAACACTAATGCTCTGTCGTACAATAATTATTGCGTAGACATTAATTAGTCGCCATGGCTTTCCATAAAGCAGAAAATCGCAGCATATCAACCGGCCCTCATTATCGACATTATAGGTAAAGCCCGAAGAAGGAAGTGTCTAGCGCAGAAACAAACAGCAGCCCGGCGACAAGATGAAAGCATGTATCTTCCTCACCTCAGTTTCTTCCTCACTTTCAATTTTCGTCTGCCGGACGGCGATAACATCAAGGTGCCTGGTGGTGGTGGTGAAAACTTTTTAATAAACAACAGGAGAGTTTGCAGACCAAAAATGGCCCTATAAGAGGCGGCGGAGTTGCATCTGCCTCTGTCGAGACCTGCGGTAACGTACATTAAGGTAGGCGGTTTCGCCATCTACCGACAGGCACATGAAACAGTAGTATTTGCCAAGCAACTGACATTTTGAAGGCGAATAAAGGCGCAGATAGTGAATGCACAGTTCTTAAAAAACAGCTTCAAGATCTGTATTAAAGCAGAGCCCCCTAGTCTATGGCGTGCCTTAGTCTAGGCGGCTCTGATTAAGGCCTACATGAGTAATTATGAGCATGCTAATTGCAGATATCGGAATCAAGCGAGTACCAAATTTCCTTCGTTTCCGACAAATTTCCTCCGTGCTTGGAGAGTAGTATAGGCGCCATCATGCCGCGCAAACTGAAATACCCTCTCGCAATGCACGGCGCTGGCCCAGCTGATGGCGGACCACGCAAAGCTTCCGCGCCGCGTGAAAACTAACCGACGACGGCTAAGCGGACCCGCCGCGGTGGTTCAGTGGTTAAAGCGCTCGTCTACCGAGCCGGAGTACCCGGGTTCGAACCCGACCGCAGCGGCCGCGTTTCGTTGGAGATGGAACGCAAAAGGCGCCCGCATGCTGTCTGATGTCAGTGCGCGTTAAAGATCGCCGCGTGGTCGGAATTATTACGGAGCCCTCCACTACGCAACCTCTTTCTTTCTTTTACTCCCACCTTCCTCTCTTCCCTTCCCTTACCTCACGTTTCAGGTGTCCACCAGGATCTGAGAGACTGATACTGCGCCAGTTTCTTTCCTCAAAAATCTAACTTCTCAGCGGCTGTGCGGGTAGCGGAGACATCCGAAGAACGAGAGGAACGTCTCGCGAAGAGGGGGTGGTGAAAACATTTATTAATCATAGAGAGAGGTGTTGGGGGTTGTCACCTGAAGGGTCACGCCCTTACAACCACTAGGTGGGATGCCTAGTCAGGCACACCATTGGCGTTTGCCGCAGCCCGGGCGCGCTGCGTTAAGGCCCTTTGGGCCTAGAGGGTGCAGCAACCGGACAGGGTCACCTACCAGTCCTCTCGGGTGGGGTTCGGGATAGGGGGTAGGGATGGGTTCTGCTGGCAGGCCCACACCATGTGGTAGGTGTCAGACACCTCCCCACAGTGTGAGCACCGCCCGTCGAATTTAGTATCGAAATGCTGTAGAATTGCCGGGCACAACATCGTGTTGGTGAGCAGGCGCAGGAGTACCCGCTCGTTGACCTTCCCCGGCCCTTTGCATGGGGTGGAAAGAGTTTGGTGCGTGGATTTGTAATAATGGCATATTTCCTTAAAAGTGTAAATCGGATTGAAATGGAAGTCCTGGTCGGTGTCGGGTCCCGTGGGAAATGCCCGGAGAGAGAGCGCGCGGGCGGCGGCGTCGGCTGCCTCATTTCCGTGGGCGCCTTGGTGACCTGGAGCCCAAATGATAGATCGGTGCGCGGGATCCGAGTCTCGGCTACAATTTTGGTAAATACGATAAGCTAGGGGAGTAACCCACCCTTGCGTGACGTTTCGACAAGCCCCTCTTGAGTCGGTGATTATGTATTTGGAGGAGGTGTCAGAGGCTGCCAAAGCGATGGCAACCTCTTCTGCGTGAATTGCTGACTGGGCCTTGAAAGTAAGGGCGTATACTGTTCTACCCTCGTGGACGACCGCGGCCGTGTACCATCCCCTGGAGTCCGGGCCGGTCGCGTCCACGTAGAAGACCCCTGGTTTGCTCCGAAAATGGCGGTCCAAGGCTTCCGCCCGCGCCAGGCGCCTGCCATTATGATCCTCTTTGGACATATTGGTGGGGAGAGGCCGCACGTGGAGGGCGCGTCTCCAGTGTACGGGAAGGCGGCATCTCTCCTCTGTGAATTGAGTGTGCTGGATGTGTAGTCGGGCTAAAAGGCGGCGACCCGACCCTGTCTTTGTGAGACGAGTGTATTGGTTGTTGAGGTGGGCCTCCCGAAGCTCCCTAAAAGTGTTCACCATCCCCAGTGCCATAAGGCGGCTGGTAGAGGTAGAAACTGGGAGGTCCAGCGCTCGTTTCATGATTTTGCGGAGGATGACCTCGAGGGAATCCTCCTCCTGTTTCCGCAGGTTGAGGTAGGGAGTCGAATGCAAGATTCGACTGGTCACGAATGCGTTCGCCAGCCGCAAGGCGTCTTTGCATGGTAACCCACCACGCTTGTTGGAAACCCGGCGGACCATGCGGCCCACCTGGTCCCCCACCTGCCAGAGCTTGGCGAGTGTTGTGTCGCAGCGTCGCTGGTTGTGCATGAAGAGTCCAAGGACTCTGATTTCCTTGGATTCGCGAATGGGACCGCTTTGCAACGAGAGATTGATTTGGGTCGAGCATGTGCGCGAGGGACGTAAATCCACGAATTCCGATTTCTGCGGGGAGCATTGCAGACCACAGTCTCGAGCATAGCGGTCCACTATGCTGGCGGCCGTTTGCAGGCTGGTCTCCATATCCCCCAGGCGTCCTTGCGTAGCCCAGATGGTGATGTCGTCGGCGTACAGCGCGTGCTGGACCCCTTCGACCGCACCAAGCAAGGCGGGTAGGCGCATCATGGCAATGTTGAATAGCAGAGGGGACAGCACCGCGTCTTGTGGAGTCCCCCTCGTGGCGAGCAGGAAAGGTCCGTGCTCTTCGTCCTGTATTCGGATGTAGGACAGTCTGTCCGTGAGAAATTGTTTAACGTAATTGAAGGTATTGGTGCCGCAGTGAGTTTGACTCAAATGTGTGAGTATGACCTCATGAGTTACGTTATAGAACGCTCCTTTCAGGTCGAGCGCAAGGATAATTTTATCGTTTTGGGGGTGTGTAATGGGGTTCAAGATTTCGCGGTCGAGTTGGAGCAGGACATCCTTTGCGCATCTATGTGGGCGAAATCCGAACATGGTGTCCGCAAAGGTGTTGTGTTGTTCGAGGTACTCGGACAGCCGATCCCGCACCATCGTCTCCATCAATTTTCCCACACACGAGGTGAGAGAGATGGGGCGGAGGTTGTCCGTGTCGATCGGTTTCCCGGCCTTCGGGATGAAGGTGACAAGAGCTGTCTTCCAGTCAATGGGGAGCGGGGTTTCCCCCGTCCAGATCGCATTGATGTATTCTAGAAGGCACTGACTGGTACGCTGAATCAGGAAGGTTCGCCAAAAGTTTGACGGTGACCTTGTCCCGGCCCGGCGTGGTGCCCCTCTTCATTTTGGCCAGACCCGCCCGCAGATCGTGAAGCTGGAAAGGCTTGTCCAACTCCGAGTTTTCCCTGCCGGCGTAGGAGTAGGCCGATCTGCGGGCGTCCTGCGTTGTGCACAGGTAGCGATCCCGGAGCGCCTGTGCCAACTGCGTTGTATTGCCTTGGAATGCGTGCATGGCTTTGTGTAGTGGCTTCTGCGTTTCTCTGCGGGTATGTGTTGGGTTGATGAGGGCTCGGAAGAGCCGCCACGTGTTGCGGCTCGACATCTGCCTCGCCGCCGTGTTGCAGCGATCTACCCAGTTGGAGTCAGCGAGTTGGGCCGCGTACTCTGCTGCCTGCCGGGTGAGGTCCGCAATGCGCGCTTTGAGCTTCTTCTTGTGTTTCTGGCGCTTCAAGCCGCGCGTGAGGCCGCGGCGCGCTTCCCAGAGGTGGAGGCGGTGGTTTTCCGCGTCCGTGACCACCTCTGTAAGCTGTATCTGCTTCTCGTGGGAGCGAAGGTGCGATATGACTGACCGGGACCAGTTTGCCTATCCTTGCTCTGTGATATTCGTATTGGTGTCGGATGGGAAATTTTTGCGAAAGCTGCGTGCTAGTGTGGTAGGGCGCTTTAGGGGGCGTGTATAAACAGTGGTGTTGATGATGCAGTGGTCGCTGCCGAGGGTATCCTCGGTGTTGATCCAGTCTGAGTGTCTTATGCTACGAGTGAAGGTGAGGTCCGGGCATGTGTCTCGGGTCACCGAGTTGCCTACGCGGGTAGGAAATGCCGGGTCGGTGTGGAGGGTGAGGCCCAGTGTGGACGCCAGCTCCGCCAGCATGCGTCCGCGCACTTCCTCCTTACAATAGCCCCATAGCTGACTAGGGGCGTTGAAGTCGCCCACAATCAGTAGGGGGTCGCGACCCGCCTCTTTAAGTGCACGGCTAAAGAGGTCCGCGAAGGTCACTCGCTTCAGTTTCGGGGAGCAGTATACATTAAGTACGTGCAGGGGAGGATCCGATCGGCGAAGGGGAAGGATCCTTACCATAGCGTACGAGTACGGAATGTTGAGATCGAGGTCAATTTCGGTGGCTGTGTACGACTTGTGTACGAGGAGACACGACGAGGGGTCTCGCTGGAACGTCACGTAGTTAGTCAATTTTCCCGCCGCTCTTGGCTCCTGGAGGGCGACCACGGCGGGTAAAGCCTCGAAAGTTTCTAGGTAGAGGCGCAGGTTCGCGCGTTTCTCCCGAGCCTTGAAGACTCTACAATTCCACTGCGTTACGGTTACCAATGTGTGTTTTTTCGGAGGAGGGGAACGCTTGTTAGGCCGTGCCGCCATCATTAGGATTAGAGGTGAGAGACGGGGGCTGATTGGACTCTGGCCTAAAGCCAGCACTGGGTGGGGGCGTGGCGTTGGAGTCTTGCGATACCGCGTCTCTGGGATTGCAGATAATTTTCTGGTGCGTATTGAAGGCTCGGATCCCCTCGAACCGCCGACTGGTCCTGGTGGTTTTTGACTTCATGCAGCGGCTTATGGCTGCAGGGACCGATGCGGAGCATTTGGACTCCATGCAGTTCATAGCCGTTTCCACCATTTTCTCAAGCTGGGAAGTGAGACGCGCCTCCATCGCGGCCATTGCCGACGCGAACGCGGGCGGCAGTTCGGGCTCACTCTCTATGGCGTCGGAACACGGGGTACCCGTCGCGGCAGCTAACTTTTCTTCTAAATTTTGAATTTTGGCGAGCAGTTGCCCGATCTGTGCTCTAAGGTGCTCATTTTGCCGGCGGCTTTCGACATCTACGCCGTAAGCCGAGGAGGGGGAAGTGGACGACGGGGAGGGAGGGGAGGAAGCGACCCCTGCCCAGCTGCTCACCTGAGTGTGTTGTTGCTGCGCCGGTGGTGGTGGTGAAAAACATTTATTTACAGATAAACTTCGGGAGGTGAGGTATGAGCTGACCCAAAGGGGGCCAGCCCTCACAAGTACTAGGTGGAGGCCCGGGGCCCGGGCTCCGGCAGCGCCACTTGGTTTCAGGGTGGGAAAGTTCTTGGCGTAGTCTCCGCTAGAGGGCGGTGGCGGTGCCTGCTTTTTCTTCTTGTTTTTCTTCTTTCTCTTCTTCTCTCCCGTTGACTTCAGTCCGGGAGATGAGGAAGCCGCCTTGACGTTTTCCTCGAGCGAGCCGGTGGCGTTCTTGCCACGTACCGCGCCGCCATTGGCTCCGCCGGTGGTGGGATCTTGTCTGTTTCCAGACTCTGGCTTTTCGAATCCTCCATGTCGAGAGGGCTTGACACCGGCAAGATGAAGTCGGCAGAATTTTGCCGTGCAGTCTTTCGAGCCCGTGGGGTGGGCTAGTCCACAGATTGCACATGTTGGTTTGCACTCATGTGGCGCAGGGCTATCCTGCGTCACAGTATCATTTTGGCCGCAAAGGCCACACTTAGATGAATTCGGAATGAGGCAAGTGTCCGTGCGGTGTCCCACAGTACCACACTTTACACAGGCGGGCACGGTTCGCTTGTATTCTCGGACGGGGGTAAGTTCCCCGTTGTAGTGGACGTACCGCGGGACAACCTTACCCACAAAGGTGATCACCGCGATGGACGATTTTCCAAGGCGGCGAATGCTGGCAATCTGCCCGCCTCGCCAGGCAATTTGGGCGGTGAGCGTTGCGCTGGTTTCCTCGTTGGCGATGCCTCCGATGACGCCGCGGCATACGTCTCCGTTTTTTTTCAAATGCCCGTGTACGGGCTCGTGGTCAAACTGATATTGCCGATCAGGCGATCGGCGAGGTGCGGATTCCGTACGCCTACAACGAGACTACAAGGAGACTGATACTGCGCCGTTTCCTTTCCTCAAAAAACCAATTTCACAACGGCTATAAGGGTAGCGGAGACACCCGAAGAACGAGAGCAACGTCTCGCGGAGAGACGCCACCAAGCTGCTGAACGACTACGGTGTGTCCCTATAGAAATGTCAGTGGATTGAACTGTTTTCGCTACATATACCATCGCATAGCTGACGAAATCTATTGCGAATTTTTGTAGCGTGAGCTACACAGGCCGAGGTTGAGCAGTTTCGCATATCCTGGAGAGCCGTGCTGCGCGCGCGCGAGGAGATGGATGGATGGATGGATAGGAGCGCCCCTTTGAAACGGGGTGCTGGCAATTGCCACCATGCTCAGCTTTTCTTTATTATTTTTTTTTGTTTACTGTGTTGGCAATTCTCATTTCGCCATCACCAAGTTTCGCTATGATCTTTACCTACGGTTTCCTACAATTCTAACCGTATGCCACATCTCTGCTTTTCAGCCATCAATCCTCCAATCGCTTTTTGCTAACTTCCACTGCAGATTTATTGACATGACTATTGTTATCTTTAAAACCTAGGGCCTCAGGGAGAGTTACTATGCCTGCATCGACATCCGAATGGATACCATCACATTTGAATATGATGGTTGGTTGGTTTATGGGGTTTAACGTCCCAAAGTGACTAAGGCTACGAGAGACGCCGCTGTGGAGGGCTCCGGAAATTTCGACCACCTGGGGTTCTTTAACGTGCACTGACATCGCAGAGGTGCTCAATTGTTTCCACAGATCTACCACACACTGCACATGTGTCATCTTTGTTAAATTTCTTTTTGTAGCTGCGCGTTTTGTAGTATGGCCGAGTATTCCCTGGGTGCTGGCGCGAGTTCCGCGGTCTCGTCGGAAGCTCGGAAAGTAATGTATCCTCGAGCTATCCTGTCGGCCTCTCGGTTCCCTGCCACCTTAGGTCCCTTAGGTCCTGGCGAAGCCGGCGCTGCCGTTCGCGCCATCCTCAGGGACGCGGCAAGTGTGGGACTTGTTGTGTGGCTGCTGTGGGACCAGAACCTTCTCGTGTGCACTCTGCAATCTGTCGAGGCTGCGGACAAGCTGCTCCGGGACATCATGCTGCCAGTAGGAGGCCGCAAGATACTGTTCCGGGGCCACCCCAAGCTTTCCGGAGACTTCTGCAAGGGCGTCGTTACAGTCTCCCCGGACGAGACGTCCGAAACCGTGAGGAAGAAACTGAGTGAGGATCCCAATGTGATATCTGTGCGGAAAGTGGGTAAAACACAGACTGCTGTGATCACCTTTGTGGGGACAAGGGTGCTGCGGACCGTGCTCTATAGTTGCGAGCGTCTCCCCGTCCGCTTCTATAAGAAAACGATCCCTGCCTGCCCACGCTGTGGCACGGTGAGGCATCGGACCGACGCCTGCCCACGGCCACAGCCTGGGCGCTGTGAACGCTGCGAGGCTCAGGTTCCTGCTGCTCCTGACGGCGACCCAGCAGAACATCAGTGCTCCCCGTGCTGCCTCATCTGCGGAGGCAGCCATCCCACCGGGGCACCTGGCTGCGCGGGCAAGTACCGCAAGGTCATCATGCCGGGACCCCCACCTGCCCCAAAGCAGAAGCAGACGCCGGGACCCAAAAAGACCCAGACGCCCAAGGCCGGACCCAAGCAGGCTCCGCCGCCGCGGTGGCTCAGCAGTTATGGTGCTCGGCTGCTGACCCAAAAGACGCGGGTTCGATCCCGGCCGCGGCGGCTAGAATTTCTTTGGAGGAGAAATTCTAGAGGCCCGTGTGCTGTACGATGTCAGTGCACGTTAAAGAACCCCAGGTGGTCGAAATTTCCGGAGCCCTCCACTACGGCGTCTCTCATAGCCTCAGTCGCTTTGGGACGTTAAACCGCATAAACCAACCAACCAAGCAGGCTCCGGGACCCAAGCCCGAACCCAAGAAGGCCCAGTCCGGGCCGCCAGAATTTGTGAAGTCCGGGAACCCGTCGAGGCCACCGGTCCTGAAAGGCGAGGATTTCCCGCCTCTGGTACCGCGCCAAAATCAGGTGAGCAGTTGGAGTGGGTCAGTCTCTGGGCCTACCCCCCCTTCCTCCCCCACGGAATCCGCCCTACAGCGGCAGGTAGAGGAGCTCAGGTGCCAAAATCAAATTCTCGCCCGTAAAATTCAAGAATTAGAAGCTAAGCAGGCCTGGCAGTCCGAGCCCATGCAGAACGCTGAGCCCGAGGATAGCGATGACGGATCATCAGTGTCATCTTGCCTAACTAGCGTCTCGCTCCAAACCGCGGACACGGTGGTCGATTCGGCCCCTGCGGACGCTGGCCGCTTCGAGGCCCTGGAGGGTAAAGGAGAGCAGTTGGAGGAGCGGGTGGCAGCGCTCCCGAACCAAATTATGATTGCGGTCCGCGAGTCCTTTCAGGACATGTTCAGGAGTCCTTTCAGGACAGGAAGGCAGACGACAAGTGCGGGTTCGCACGCTTGAGAGGCAGTATGGATATAAAGAGGGCGTCTACTACGTGGACATCACAGGGTCATCGCCCACGGGATTCTTCACGGCTGCCGTAGTCCACCGGGAAATGAATGTCGATGGCCTATCTTTTCGGGCCCCAAATTCAACACGAGCGGAAAAGGTCGCAATAGCTCTCGCTGCCGCCGATCCAAAATCGAGAACAGTTATCACAGACTCTCGCCGGGCCTGTGAATATTATCTTGTAGGCGAAATATCCCCTCTTGCCTCCCAAATTCTAAGACGCGCTCCCGCCGATCCAACTCGCACAAAAGTGATCTGGGCTCCTGGCCACCAGGGTCTACGAGGCAATGAGGCCGCCGATGCGGCCGCCCGAGCGCTCACACACCGGGCTCCTCATCCTAGCTCTCCTAGCTCAGAAGCTCATAAACCGCTTCCGCGGTTCCGCGAAATCCTAATTCATTATTGCGACAGCCACCGTCTCTACCCAGTACCTGCCAAGGGGCTGAGTAAGGCAGAGGAGCGAACTCTGCGGCGCCTGCAGAGAGGAACTCTTCTCTGTCCTGCCATAGCAAAACACTTCGATCCGAACACAGATGGGCGCTGCCCGCACTGTGGAGAGATCTGCGATATCTTTCACATGGTGTGGGCATGTACTCAGAATCCTCACCTTCCCCCTTCCCCCACCCCCACCCGAGAGGCATGGGAGACTGCCCTCCTCAACTGCTCCACACTGGAGTCTCAAAGGGCTCTAGTAAAGCGGGCGCGAGACGGGGCCTCGTCGTGCGGTGTCCCGGACTAAGGATACCGACCATGTAGCAGGGTTTCTTGACCCTCAAACTCTCTTTGCAAATTAAAGTTTTTCACCACCACCACCTTTTTTTATTGCGAAAGCAATACTACTTGCACTTTCACGCCTTTGCCGTGCCGCGGCGCTGACCACCATCGTGCCGCGGCGGTGACCCCCATTGACCTTCATTTGACCTTGATTGCATTAGATTGGATTAGATTAGATTGCATTGGACTGGACTGGACTCGACTGTATTGGATTAGATTAGATTGCAATAGATTAGATTACATTGGATTGGATTGGTCTGGAATGGAGTGGATTGGATTACATTGCATTGGAATGGATTGGATTGAATGGGATTCCATTGTATTGGTTTGGATTGGATTGGTTTGGATTGGATTGGATTGGATTGTATAACCGATGGATCACCACGAGTCTAACCACAAGTACCACCACCAGCGACACTAGCAGCTGTGCCATGGCATAGGTACGTATATTGCTTTCGCAATTCCCGGGCTTAAATAATCTAAGCCACAGCGAATTTTTTTTTCTCTTTCCGACACAATGCGCTAATATGGTTTGGGAACCACGAGGACTCCCTCGCAACCTGGGAACGCTTCTTTACCCAATTCCGACATTGCTTGAAGCTTGAACGCAGTAGATCAATTACCGGGAAGAAAGGGAAAATTTACACTAATGGTTTTTCCTGCGGTTTGGGGGCATCTTCAGAGACGTCTTGGTTCTACCCCCAGGAGCCTTCTCTGTCGAAGTCATCCGCTTCTAATCAGTGGTCGGTTGCCCTCAGTCCAGGGCTCCGCTGGCCACTGCCGCCCGTTGAGCTCGCCGTACCACACCTTGTTGGTCTTCGCAGCGGTCGCTGAACAGCAGAGTCTCCCACTGCTCCGCACTCGGGTTTTGTATTTTGGGGACCACGTCTATGTTTTGGCAGGCCCATGTTATGGGGTATAGTGTAGGTTTTTCGTCGCACCAGGGACATTTGTTCGTGTATATCGTAGGGTGCATTTTGTTTAGTGTATGTAGGTTTGGGAAAGAGCCTGTTTGTAATTGTCTCCAAGTGACAGCTTCCTCTCTGCTGAGAGATTTGTGCGGTGGGGGATATCGCATCCTTCTGCCTCTATAGTTTTGTAGTATGGCTGAGTATTCTCTGGCTGCTGGCGCGAGTTCCGCGGTCTCGTCGGAAGCTCGGAAAGTAATGTATCCTCGAGCTATCCTGACGGCCTCTCGGTTCCCTGCCACCCCCGTGTGCCCCGGTACCCACACAATTTTGTGTCGGATCTTGTCGTTTTGTTCTTCCCGGTTTTTAATTCTGTCACTCGCTGCGAGGAGTATACGGAGCGCGTGACGACCTATCCTGCCATTCATGTAATTTCGGCAGGCTGTTTGAGAGTCCGTGAGTATTGTTAGTGACCGCCCGGTTCTATAGCCCTCCGCCACCGCTAGAGCAACGGCTACTTCCTCGGACTCTGCAGCTGTGCAGCCTCGGAGAGACGCGCTGGTCATTTCGCGTAAAGACGAATCAACCACCGCCGCTACAGCGATTTTGGTATCTCCTCCTCTCCAAGACGCGTCTGTATACGCGGTCGTGGCTTGAGAAGCGTATGTTTTCTCGATGAATTCGGCCCTCGCTTCTCTTCTGCCTCGATGGAGGTTGGGATCCATGTTTTTTGGTATTGGCGCTACCTTGAGGGTCCTGCGAAGCTCGTCGGGGATCGTTGCCGTCCTCGACATTTCACGCATCTGCTCGCGGTATCCGAGCCTCTGCAGGAGCGCTCTTCCTGTCGTTGTTTGCAACAGCCTGAGTTTTTGCGACTCAAGCTGCGCCTCTCGTAGCTCCTCAAAGGTGTTTTGTAATCCCAGGGCCATGAGTTTTTTCTGTAGACGTGCTGCGTGGTAGTCGGAGCGCTGTCTTATACGCTTTGCGTAGCAGGGAATCCGCTTGTTGTATTTCATTTTTGTTGAGGCACTGGTAGGGTAGGCTGTACGTAATTCGACTAACTACTAGGCTTCTGACTAGTTTTAGTGTGTCTTCTTCACGCATGCCATGTCGCCTGTTGGTGATGCGGGTGATCATGCGTGCCACTTGTAGCGTTGTTGCTTTCAGTAGGGTAAAAGTGTGAGTACTGCGCTGGTTGGATTGAACCCACATGCCCAAAATTCTTATTGTTGTCTTTTCGGGTATGGGCGTCCCTTCTATGTAGACGTTGAGTTTTAGGTCCTCGTTGGTTGGGACGGTCCGGTTTTGCTTGCCTCTCCAGACTTTCAGCAGTTCCGATTTCTCGGTCGAGCATGAGAGTCCTCTTTCTGCGAGGTATTGCTCTACACAAGAGGCCGCTTGTTGTAGCCTTTCTTCCTTCTCTCCGAGACAGCCCGTGTTTGTCCAGACTGTTATATCGTCAGCATACATTGCATGCCTGATGCCTTCGATGTTCTCTAGTTTTCAAGCTAGGCCTATCATAGCTATGTTGAAGAGTAGGGGTGAAGTAACTGACTCTTGGGGTGTTCCTTTCTTTGGAGTGCGAATTTTTTCCGATCGAAGGTCTCCTATGCCGATGGTGGCAGTTCTATCGGACAGGAAGGCTTTGACGAAGCCGTGGATTCTGCGTCCGCAATCCAGGTTGTCTAGGCCCGTAAGGATCGCTTCATGGCTGACGTTATCGAATGCCCCCTTGATGTCCAGGGCCATTATGACATTTTCTCCCGTCCGAGGTACGTT